>NC_085141.1:248516095-248846595 GCF_024139115.2 Armigeres subalbatus
ATCAGTTTAGTTCTTCCGGCCGGTTCATACGTGAAGCACTTTTTCATCTTTTGGTTTCAATTTTTATAATAGTTAAAAGGATAAAAAATGTGAGTTCTTGGGAAAAGTTGACCTTAAATAAGTCAAAGAATCGACTGAAACAATAAAAACGACACTAAAGGAAAGGTCAATTGAATTCCTGTGAGGAATGGAACCAAGTCAAAAATTTTTAGAATTGAAGTCCAGGTCTAAAGGCCAATCCGCATAATGAAAGATCTATTTGCATCTTTCAGAAATGAACATGCGGTTAGTGATCTTCTAATTAGCATTACATATCTCACTGGGGCATTACCGACTCGCAGCTTAGTACTCATCAAGCACATCCACAGTTGTCAACTTCAAGGTTTCTAAGCCAAGTTACCATTTTTGCATTCGTATATGAGGCTTAGACGATAATACTTTCATGCTAAGGGAAGTTGAGAAAACAAAAAGTTCCCTAGACGAGACAGGAAATCTAACCCAGCCACCTTCAGCTTGATCTTGCTTTGTAGCTACGCATCTTACCGCATGGTTAAGAAAGACCTCGCTGTTTGTGATCATTTGAATCAAATAGCATTTGACTTAATATTTAAGGCTTATGCAATTTAGTGACGTGGATTATAAAGAGAATGAACCATCTTTAGAAAAAAAACCCAGATTAATCCACCTAGCGTTGGTGGTGCTTTTCTCGCATTTAGTAAAGACACCAACCTTATATGGGGTTTATATAATCCGATGTACCATTTTCTTCATAACTTTTAAACGCAATGACCGATCGTTATAAAATTCAATAGTGATCAACAAGGCTTTGTCCCCTATCGAATGAAACTTGTTGCGAGAAAATCGGTTAAGGATTACTATACGAAAAGTTGTCTAATGTTTTTTATAGCTTTTGTGCACACACGGACAGACAGACATGTTCTATGTCGGTAGGGGCGAGTCCTTTCAAATTATTCGTGAAAATTGGGGAACGGTACTTTGTGTTTATTATTTTATTTGCTCGGAAGAAGCTAAGGAAACGAAAAGATTGTGAGCCATTGTATTTGAACGACGGAGGTCACAATGTCGAGCAGAATCATAACTCTTAATTGTTTGATAGAACTCAATACAAGAATTCCCTCCTCTCCCACAAGAAAATTTTCTCGCTATGCCACTAATTCACCGGATATGGTATCTTTTTTAAAGAAATCTTTTTTTTTTTTTTTTTGTATCTTTATTAAAGAGACTAAAAGAAATCTGATTTTATTACTGATAACAGATATTTTGATGTAATGTGCTATCAGATCGTGCGATACGTTGATCAGGATTGCATTTCTGGCAATGTCAAAACCAACATTGAACCATTTTACATAGAAGAGCTAGAAATCACCTTTTTATATAACTAGTACCAAACCAGAAAATCTTCCTGATACCATTTTTAAGAAATCACTTTCTGAAAAATTTGTTCTCTCGGAATTTTGGAAATTCATTTCTAGAAACTGCTCTATCATCGATTCTTTCTACAGCAATTTTTAAGAACTAATCTCAAAGAAGTTTGAAGAATAGCCCCTTTGAGAATTTTGGAAACTTCCTTTTTCCTTAATTTTGTGCAAATCCTCCCCCAGGAATGCTGCGAAACTTCTTCTTCAGGGATTCTGGGAAGCTCATATTACTAGAACACAGGGTTTTTTTCTGCCTTATGAATTATGGGGAATCCCTTCCCAGTAGTTCTGATTATGTACCCAGTACACCTTCGGATATCATGGAGAATTCTTTTGGATTTTTGGGAATTTTGGACTCCATCAGACTGTAATTTTTTCCTTGAATTCCGTACAAATTCTTCCTCAGGAATTCTAGCAAATTCATGTTCCATGAATTCTGGGAAATTGATTTTCCAATCCTCTTGGTTTTTCCATATCCAAAAATTCCTCCTCAGGAGTTATAAGGACTTTGATACCCCATCCGGAATAATGGGAAATTATTCCACAAAAAATTGAAGGACTACAGCCTACTTTCTCACCTCAAACCCAGTATTCCTTTTTCTTAAATTTCTGTGGAAATCTCCCACCAAGATATGTCGGAGGAATTCTTCTTTAGAAATTATAGGAGCTCGATATACAAGAATTGTGCTATATTTCTGCTTTAGAATTTTAGAGAATTTAGTCTTCAGGACTCAGAGAATTTCATCTTACAAGAATTTCTGCTACGACGATTTTCCGGAATACTCATTGAGAAGTTTTGGGGAATGGCCCTCCCAAAAGATCATGCCAATCTCTCTAGCTAGATTTAAAAAAAATCTCTTCCTCAGAAATTAAGAAGAATTTCTCCTTCAGCAATTTGGAAAAATATATCCTCTTATGTTTCTGGTGAATTTCGCACCATTGGCAAGATAATTCTTCTCTCTGATAACTCTACGGAATTTCTCTCTCACGAATTATTAATATTCTCCTATGAATAATAGGAAATTCCTCCGACTTGACTTCTAAAAAGTTTCTTACACAAAAATTACTTTGAAACTCAAGAATTCTAGGGGGCTTTATTCTCCCAGATTTTTTTATTCACTACAAGAATTCCTTACCTAGGAGTTTTAGGGATTCCCTTATCCAGAAGTTCTGCGAAATGAATAAAACGTATCTTAGATTTTCTGGATAAGAAACACCTGGAAAAGTTCTCAGAAAATGTCTCAAGGATTCTCATGTATGTTCTGCTGACATTTTCTCATCTGAACTTTTTGGCTGGCACTACATTCCCCATTTGAACATTGCCATGTCGAAGCTTAGTGTTTATTAAGAATTTTCACAGTTATTAATTGTGAGGTCTTTAAGTAGACTAAGTAAACTTACACGATTATCCTCATAGGCACAGGAAAGTACCAAAAAACTTACACCGAACCATGCTTGGCATTGCTTTGTAGCCGTCAGGCATTTGAAGCCATAATTCAGATTTTTTGCTAGTGTTCTCACTAGGAATTACACAACCTCCTGAGCGAACGATTGAAGGATTAAAAATGAAAAAAATTTAAGAAAAATGTCTGGATAAATCACTGTAGGAAACCGTAAAGAAATTCCTGAAGAAAGTTTGAGAGAATTTTCTAAGGAACCTTAGGAGATTCATCTCATGGTATTCCCGAAGGAGTACTTTACAGCGTATGTACAATATAAACTATATTTATTGCGATTAGGGCACGAAGACCAAATATTTAAAGAAGGTATTTTCGTCACCCACCGACGAAATGTTTGAAGGATAATTTTGAACCGCGCCGATCCGAGCCGCCGTCGCCGCCGCCGAGAGCAACCGCGGCGTGGCGCCGGCTAAGCCGCCGCCGCCGTTAGCAAATTGCGGTCACGCCGCCGCCGGTTCAAAGTAGATCGGCGCACAGGTCTAGATCTGACATCTAATGTCTCAATGACTATACGGGTAAAAATGTCTTGAAAACCTAATTATTATACAAACATTATATAAACATGATATATAGAAAGCATTTGACAGTGTTTGGCCTTAAGGTTATTTGATTGTAAAATTGATGGATTTTAATTTTCATCTGTACATAACTGGCCCAAAATACTTACATACTGCAGGTAAAAAATCTGATAGATTATCTGTAAGAGTTGGTGTTCCCCAAGGCAGCATATTGGCATATTGTATGTATAACATTTTTTGACTTACCTGATTTGGGTTTATTCAAAGTTAATTACCTATATTCCGGGTACTGAGCCACCCGGAGTGGTTATGATTATGGTTAATTGGTTACCCTCCATTACATTTTTCTAACTAAAATCTATAACATGTTTTGCATATGCACAAATCGATTTTCAAACATAGTAATTACCTGATTTATCATTGGGGTGTCAAAAATCGTTATTTGCAGATGGCACGGGCCATCCGCCAAAGGGCGAAGCCTTCGTGTAATTTGCAGTAGATTGCAGATAAGTTTTGAAACTTTTTTCCACTAACTTGCAAAAATGGAAAATTTTTCCGAATGCTTCGAAAACTCAGCTTATATTTTTTCCACAAATGCCGAGAGCTTCTTATTTGAAATCTTCTGCCAGACATATGGTCACTTTGAAAGGGGTTAATTGGTTAAGCGAAGTCAAATAGGACTTATGCTAGATCAAAAATTAACTTTAAAAAATCACATTGAAGGCTGCAATACTAGTAAATATAAATTTCTAAATAAAATTTTGAAAATGATTCTGGAGTTGCCTTCCCTGTTGGTACTATACAGAATAGAATTTTAAATTTTGAGAAATTGCAACAAATATTCAATAAAATAATTTCCAATGTTAGACAAAAAGCGTTGCAATCTTCTATTACAACGATAAGCTTCTCATACTTTTAGTATACTTTAGTATTAATTAGGTTATGTTTAATTTAAGTTTAAAACATTTTAATTCCTTCGGGGTTAAATTCAACCAGATGAAAATCCCAACTGCCAGAGATGCAATGGAAATGTATTAATAATAACTAAAAATATATCATAGCAAATAAGAATGATAGTGTTAAGAGAACACGGAGCTATTTCGAACACTTCAAACAACTTTTCAAACTTACAACCTGGTCGCCACCACCTCGCGTTAAGTCCTTGATTCCATATCGCCACTACTTCTGTTAATAGTTTAACTTCAAGGTTTAACATAAGGTTTTGAAATTGGCTCATTTGAAACCATGTAAATCAATGATATTTTTGTTATTATGCAACTGGTTAAAAGAAAAAGCAGTATTATGCATATTTGGGCAGTTATATCATATGTGCTAAACAGTTGCATTATTTTGGGCACGATTTTACTTATATTTCACTCAATCCGAAAAAGAAGGAATAAAAGTGATTGGCAAATTCCCAACATACAGGTCTTGACGATTTCAATGCCCCAAGGGCACCACGATTGGCTTGGTCTGCAATGCTTTTCTGAATTTGAATGGGCTCTGCTTTTAGCCAACTTCTTCACCTGTCATCGGTAGCTTTTCCGTTTCTTTCTTCCGGTCTACATAGCGGATGTTAAACGTTTATAATGTGTTCCTGCTTGAAATCGAATGCATAATCCGTACTGCAGCAGCAATTGACGATGACCTCTAGTGTCTGCATGTAGCCTATTTGATGCACTGTTTGGGAATATGCGTTTGATCTGCATTTCTTCAAGCGTTCCCACAAATCAGTGTGTAATAAACACGCATCGCGGCGTAAGGAGTCCCATTGATTGTTGTTGAGCCGGTAGATGCCGCATCGCTATATGTATGGAGCAGGCCGTAGAAAAGCGCAAACAGCTCATGAATTATTAATTAGCACCTCGTTTAACTAGATGGGTCCCGTTGGGGAAAGTCCTTCGTTAGGTGTGGGGGAGAAAGGGGTAATATCCTGGTGGTTAGTGTTTTACATAAACCAAGCCTCCCTTATTTCATTGTATACTAGCAGAGAGAAACAAACATGTAATCGTTTCAAATTGTGGAAGTAGCAGGGATTCACTAAGGTAACAATTTTAGCAACACTGCGACAAAACTAGTTTAGTGTGCGTCTTGTAGCATGAAGGGGGCGATTTCAAGTTTTGAATTCAGCGATCTTCAGCCACTCCTGAGCTACGGTTAACTTTCTTGACATTGAGGGTACTGTTAAAGGCTATAGTTCGAACGATTTTGAACAAATTGAGCACTATTAGATTATAAAGGGAAAAGCGGAAACATAAAAGGTAAGAAAGGAAGAACAAGAATCTTTTGATCTTTATGGAAACATAAAAAAGAGTACATAAGTAAAAGTCCTCGGTCCTTCTAAGCTTAATTTCTGATATTACAATTACTTCATCCTTATATTCAATTCCGCAGTAGTTATGCAAAGCGGTACCAGCTGCCAACTCCACCGCAGTGTCATTAAATCTATTGGCTTTTCGTGGGAACATTTGTATGTACAATGCAAAATGATTCATTTCCTACATTCGTCTTCGGTCGACAGTTTTGTATTGATTTCTTTCTGTGGATATATTCAACGGGGATTGCTGTTGGTCAGAATGCCATCCAACCATTTGCTCCTTTAGCATTGGCGTCATTCAGCAACCACCCGCATTCGATGCTATGTAGTCGTTGTTGATGTCTGCTTAGTAGATGTGGCCGGTCATTTACATTGACCATTTTGTCCTCTTTGACCATAGGTCAGTTGTTCGCCTTTTTTCCCTTCGTTTGCTGCTATATTGTCAACGTAATTAGCATAATCATTCGTTCTTTGATTATGCCTTATGATGAATGTCGGTGGGCAAATGTAACTACTGATGCCTGCTCTAGACCAGCTGGACAAGACTTGCTTATACATTACAGAGCCATTGATTGTGAGAAAAAATTGAACATATTACTGAATTGAGTTTTGCAGCTGGAAAAGTACTGGACATCAAATCTAATTAAAAATTTAAAAAAATATTGAAAATTATCAAAATTGTAAGTCTAGCAAATATTTAAACAATCTGAGGTCAGTCTGGGGGAAAAAATATGAATTGACGATTATTTTATACACTAGTACACTATACACTAATAAATTTGACTGATAAATGCCGAAGATATTGCTACGTGTGCTGTGAATCAAGTGCATCGCGAGGACAGCCCATTTGATCCTAATCAGATCAATTTCAACGTTGCCAGTTATTTAACAAACGCTGAAACTGTAGATTTGCTGTACCGTGAATCACGTAACTGCAAAATGATGGGTTGACATCAAGGAAGGAGCGCCCAACAGAGCTCTGGTCCCCACAAGTTCCTATCTCACGCTTCCACGGGTCGTCCGATGACAAAAGACCGCCAGCTAAGGGTTGTGTACTTAGCTGGTAGTGCAGCCTGGGCCTTGTTGTCCTTCTGACATCAGCTAGAGTGAGAAGGTACGCCTCGAGCGTCTTTTCACCAGGAGGTGCGGCTCAAACAGCGTCTGCCTGGTACCCATCGGCTGATCAACGAAATGCTGTATCGCGTCAGCTATACTTAAGGTGGCAGCCCCACCAGCGCGATGTAGGTAACGCGACCTCGGTAAGGTAGCTTACTGAAGCCTCTCAAATAGATACCACGAAAAATGGAGAAAGAAGATAAAGAGAACGTTATTTTTGGCAACCGGAACCAGCAACGAAATAAGGACTATGATTGAAAACTCGGTACCTTGAATGTCAGGACCCTAAATGAACCTGGACGAGTGAGCCTTCTGGCTCGCGAACTGCAGAAGGTTGGAGTGAACGTGGCCGCTATTTAAGAAGTCCGATGGCCCAGATCCGGAGAATGACCAACACTGCATTAAAATATAACATCTATCACAGCGGCGACGGAAAAGCAGAGCATGGAGTTGGTTTCGTAGTGATGGGCAAGCAGATGAAGCGAGTGATGCGGTGGAAACCCATTAGCGAACGAATCTGTGTGTTGAGGATACGGGGCAAATTCTTCAATTACAGCCTAATCAACGTTTACGCATCGACAAACGATAAATCCGACGACGAAGGACACGTTTTATGAATGTCTTGATAAAGCCTATGGAGAGTGCCCAAAGCATGACGTGAAAATTGTTATCGGAGACGCTAACGCTCAGGTCGGTAGAGAGGACTTTTTCCGTCCCATAATTGGTAGCGAGAGCCTTCACTCCGCTACCAATGACAACGGCCTACGGCTAGTAAATTTCGCTGCTGCCAGAAGGATGGCCATCAGTAGCACCTACTTTGCACGAAATAATATCTGAAAACACACCTGGAGACATCCAAATGGTGAAACTTGCAACCAGATAGACCATGTTCTGGTGGATGGGCGCCATTTCTCGGATGTTATCGATGTGCGGACATTCAGAGGTCCAAACATTGACTCTGATCATTACCTCGTTGTCAGTAAGATTCGATCACGGTTGTCAACTGTATCGAACGAAAGATCACAGCGTTACAATATCCAGCGATTGTCGGCGGAATGAGTATCGGTTGAGTACAGCCAGAAGCTCGACGAACGGATAAGTGCAATCAACGTTGGCGACAACATCAACGATCTATGGGAGTCGATCCATGGAGCGGTGAGCACAACAGCACGAAAAGTGGTAGGCACTGCACAGAGGCGAACCAGGACGGGTTGATTCGATGTGGAGTGTCAGAGAGTGACAGACGAGAAGAACGTTGCCAGAAGCCGGATTTTTGGTCGGGTTTCCGATCGAATAGAGATCGGTACAAGGAAGCAAGAGCAGCCGAAAAACGAGCCCACCGCAGGAAGAAGAAAGAATATGAAGAACAAGTGATTAGCGAGGCGCAAGAAAAAATGTAGCAGAACGATATGCAGAGGTTCTATGAGTCTGTCAATGGCGTGCGGAGAAATACAGCGCCATCTCCCGTCATGTGCAACGACCAACAAGGGAATTTGCTGACAGATAAAACCGAAGTGGCTGCCAGGTGGAAGCAACACTTCGAGACTTTGTTGAATGGAGGAAGTGACGGTGCATCGGTGAACAGAATAAATATTAGCGACGATGGACAAGCTGTAGAGTCACCTACACTAGATGAGGTTAAAAAAGCTGTCAAAGAGCTGAAAAACAATAAGACTGCGGGAAAGGACCAGCTCCCGGCTGAACTTCTCAAACTTGGCAGTGAGCAGCTTTATGAAGTTCTGCACCATATTATGTCGAAAATATGGGATGACGAGGAAATGCCTGCTAGCTGGTAGGACGGCCTCATTTGCCCTCTCTTTAAGAAAGGGCACAGACTGGAGTGCGCCAATTACCGAGGAATAACCCTCCTTAATTCGGCGTACAAAATTATGTCCCGTATTCTGTTCAACAGATTGAGACCGCTTGAAGAGTCCTTCGTCGGCGAATACCAAGCAGGTTTTCGTGAGGACCGATCAACGACGGATCAAATGTTTACCCTGAGACAAATCCTTGATAAATTCCGGGAGTACAACTTGCAGACACATCATCTGTTTATTGATTTCAATGCAGCGTACGATTCAGTGAAACGGAATGAATTATGGCAAATTATGCTTGAACATGGTTTTCCGGTGATACGGCTGATTCGTATAACGTTGGACGGATCGAAATCAAGTGTAAGAGTTGCGGATGAAATAACGACGTCATTTGTTACCTTAAATGGATTAAAGCAGGGTGATGCACTCTCGAATCTACTGTTCAATAGAGCGCTCGAGGGAGTGATTAGGAGAGCTGGTGTGCAAAGAAGCGGTACCATTATCACAAAATCGCATATGCTCCTGGGATTTGCGGACGATATCGATATTATCGGAATTGATCGCCGTGCCGTTGAAGAGGCTTTTGTGCCTTTTAAGGTCACTCCTGATGGAATCCAAGTTTCAAAGTGCTCGCGTTTTCGGGGGCACACCACTCGATATGGAAGCAACGCACAACTGTTATTTTTATTGTGTTATGCATGCTGCGACGCAGCAAAGCTAAATCAACAAAAATGACAGTTGTGCGCCGCCTCCGTATCGAGTGGTGTGCCCCCGAAAACGCGAGCACTTTGAAACTTGGATTCCGTCAGGAGTGACCTTAAGAGGGAGACAGCGAGGATTGGACTCACGATCAATACCAGCAAAACGAAGTACATGGTCGCTGGCAATCAACGTGGGTTCATTAGTGGTGGTGGTAGCGAAATGGTGCTGGATGGTGAAAAATTTGAAGTGGTAGAAGAATTTGTGTATCTTGGAACATTAGTGACGTGCGATAATGATGTTACCCGCGAGGTGAAAAGGCGTATTGCAGCTGCAAATAGGGCTTATTAAGGACTTCGTAACCAGCTGAAGTTGGCTCCACCCCACTACCCCGAATGCCATTACCCCGAAGGCCACTGCCCCGAATGGGACAGTACCCCGAAAACCATCACCCCGAATGGGACACTACCCCGAAATCCATTACCCCGAAAACATTAAGAATCTGTAGTATTCTATTATTATGTTTAAACCAACAGATATCGATGATTCGCAACAGTTTTTTAACCAACCAGTTAACCCACCTTTTAATTTTTCTTCTAATTGACTTAAACTGTCATTCCTGTCATTATGACCTAGAAAAGTACTATTCTACGAAATGGAGATTCCTTTTTTCCAATAGAACGCGTTTTCCCGGTATAAGGCGAACAGAGGAGATGATGCTTTCTTTAAATGATCGAGTTTTCCCGGTATAAGGCAGACAGAGGAGATGATGGCTTCTTTAAATGGACGCGTTTGCCCGGTATAAGGTACACAGAGGAAATCATGCCTTCTTTAAATAAACGCGTTTTACCGGTATAAGGCAAACAAAGGAGATGATGCCTTCTTTGAATGGAAACGTGTGTCCGGTATAAGGCAGATAGAGGAGATGATACCTCCTTTAAATTATCGATTAAGCATGTCGCGATAAAGCATACAGAGGAAATAATGCCTTTTTAAAAGTAACGCGTATGACCGACAGAAGGTGAACCGAGATGATGCCTTCTTCGCAACTTCCCGAAGACAAACAAGATCTCCCTCTCTTTCTCACTCTCATACACACACCCCCTTACTCACTTATTTCCTCTGCCTCACTAATTATTACTCACTTACCCACTCTCATTCATTCACCCTCTCTTAATCGGGGGCAGCAGGGACTTTGTCCAAGGGCTTGACGACCCCTCCCCATGGCCACTGCGAGTTAGACCGGGACCATCGTCCCTAACCCCTAATCCCAAGGCGTCAAGCGACCCGTGCCGAGGGGATGCATGGCCAGGGGGTGAAATAATAAGCTAGGCCTTTAACGGAGCCTGTGGGGTACCTGGGCACCCTCCACAGTAATTGTCCCTTACCGCGTCATGCTGGGCTCTGGCGTGGTGGACCTCTTTTCCCGAGCAACTCGTGGGACCAAAATGGAAAACCAAGTCAATTCTTCAATTAGTGGTAGTAGTGTAGGCACCAACCCCTTCGCAAGAGGTTGGTTGTTCAGGTCTCCGCCTAGGAGGCCAGAGGCAATAGTCGGCGGCTCAGTGCGCAGCGCCAGCGTGGGTCACTCAACCTTCCTCTCGGCTAGAAAAACGCCGGTTGGGGTTATTGACGGCCCATGGCTTGTGGAGGCGATGAACCGCAAACGCGATGGGCTTTCGGCCTTCGAGGTGGCGACGGAACAGTTGGACGCCATCATCGACTTTGCGTCATCGAAGCATAATATCAGCATGGACCTCAAGAGGAGCTTGCAGAAACTTCGAAAGTCGATGGTAGACGCCAAGCTGGAGAGGGCGGTCGGGACGGCCAAGTGTAAACCCGTGAAATCGATGGAGTCGAGGTCTACCCAGACTGAGGCCCAAGGATTCGCGGACTCGGGCAAGGTCGAATCGACCGAAGGCGTGCCAGCGAAGACGGTGGTGCCAAAGTCTACCCAGACTGAGGCTCAAGTATTTGCGGGTACGTCGGGGGTGACTGCTCCAACGGAGCAGACACAAAAACGGGGGAGACAGTCTCCAGGGGATGAGCTCCCTGTGGGCCGCTCCAAAACGCGGAGGGTTACTACCCCGAACAAGGGTAGTGGGGCTGGGAAGTTGAACTCCGGTCAGGTACCTCCAAAACCGGGGGAGGAAGGACCTGGAAAGGTCCGTCCACTCAGGAAAGACGGTGGTAAGGGGTTACGGCAGGCTGAAAGTTCTCAGCCGCACCAGACCAGGGAAATAGAGGGGGATGACGCCTCCTGGACCCTGGTCAAGAACAAGAGGAAACCGAAGACGTCAAGGGCCGAAAAGAAGGCCCAGGCGAGCAAGAAGTCTAGGGTAGGCGCCAATCGCTCCAGGGGCGATGCCCTAGTCATCACGGCGGACGAGGCTAAGTACTCGGATGTTTTGAAGGCGATGAGGAGTGACGTCAAGCTCGGTGAACTCGGCGCCGACGTACGTCGAATAAGACGTACCCGGATGGGCGAGATGATACTCGAGCTGAAGCGGGGCGTCTCGCAAAAGGGCGCCGCCTACAAGAAGTTGGCGGAGGAGGTCCTAGGCGAGACGGTCAAGGTGAGGGCACTCACGACGGAGGTGAATCTAAGGGTTAAAGACCTGGACGAGATCACCGAAGTCGAAGAGCTCGTCACGGCACTGCGGCGACAGTGTGAAGTGGAGACGCCCACCGCAGCCGTTCGGCTACGGAAAGGTCCGGCAGGGACGCAGGTAGCATTGGTTCGGCTATCTGCAGCAGACGCCTCCAAGGTAGTCAAGTTAGGGAGCGTCAAGGTGGGATGGTTGGTATGCCCTGTGCGCATATACGAGCAACCCGAAGTTTGCTTCAAGTGCCTGGAACCGGGGCACAAGCAATGGGACTGCAAAGGCCCTGACAGAAGCAATCTCTGCCGACGCTGCGGATTGGAGGGACATAAGGCACAATGCTGCACGAACCCTCCCAATTGTTTGATTTGTTCCAGCAAAGCTGTGAACAGCAAACACCCCATGGGGGGTTCGATGTGCCCGGCGTTTAAGCGTGCTGCAAAATCAAAATGCAGGCAACGCAGCTGGCTTGCTCGGCCTCGCCCGAGTGTTTGGTGTGCGCAGGTTTAGAGGAAACGGCGGAACACGTGTTGTTCGGGTTCTCACGTTTTCGCGCAATGCGTGACCACATGCTTGCCACATGTGGTCTGGACACTACCCCGGACAACCTAGTTCGGAGGATGTGTAAAGATGAAGTTGGCTGGAACGCCGTTTTATCGGCTATCGCCCAAATCGTCTCGAAGCTACACAGAAGGTGGCACGTGGACTCAAGGATGGCTAGTTCAGGCGCAAATAAGAGGTGGTCCAAGGGATCGGAGTCGGCTTCATGGGTCATACCGGTGGTCATGCTCTGTGGTCGAACTCGATCCTTTTATCGAACAAGTGGCCGCGCGAAGAACAACATGGTATCGTCGCTTTCGCGGCGTCGGTCAATCGAGTGGGTTCCGAGCCCGAGGACGGAAAGGGGTCCTCGTCAAGGCTGGGGCAGGCGTAGGCATTGCGTCGGCAAGTCCCTCTGTGTGCTGGCGAATAGGCCCTATCGCAGAAAGGTCAATTTGGGGTGCACGCGGCATCATCATTCTTGATACCAGTCGTGCAGAGGGAAGCAGGCGCGAAGTCGACCCTTCCCACCTTCCGAGGACATAGGGCGTGGTAAGGCCACCTGGAAAGCCGGCAACGCGCTGGCACGATACCATGGCGTTCTTCTAAAAAAGCGAGTTACGATGTTCGGTGCTACAAGGACACGCAGCTAACCTCGAGGGTGCGTTGTGCACTGGCCCTCCTTTGAAGCATTACTTTCTGGTTGTACCGAAGGGACTATGGGCTTGGCGGTAATGGAAACGGTTTAGCGGGTCGGGATGTAGTCCAGCCTCCCTCGGTGATCCCTTACCCCGCACTTCCTGGTCAACCCAGGATGTCTGTTGAGCAGATTCCCCCTCCATTGTTTAGGAAGAAAAAAAAAAACCCTCTCTTACTCACTTAACCACTCTTACTCACTCATCCACTTTCACTCACTCATTTACTCTCAATCATTCGCTCTCTCTTTCTCGCTCACTCTTACTCACTCACTGTTACTCATTTACTGTTACTCGCTCGCTTACTCACTCTTACTCGCTCACTCACTCACTTTTAATCACCCACTCACTCTTATTCACTCACTCACTCTTACTCACCCATTCACCCTCTCGTCGATTCTGAGATTTAGACCACGCTCCATCCAGAATCCGCTGCTTTTACTACAGCGACCAAGGAACAACTTCAACCTTGTTGCCCTTGTAGCCATGCTGACGTGGACTGCAATTGCCTCCAACTCTCTGCATTGTGCATGAAAACGTGCTGCATAATCTCCCCCCACCCTTCAGGACTCTTGAAGAGTGCCATACGAAGTGGAACGGGATCTTACGGAGTAAGAATACTTAGTTCTAACTATACTGCATTGAAACAGTTTCAGTTCCAATTAGTGTACATTCATATGAATTATGAATAAACTTTTATTGAGTAACATTTTTTTCATTGAAATGAAGTATAAACTTTAAATAATGACTAATTCGGGGTACTAGCTTATTCGGGGTAGTGTCCCACAAGGGGTAATGGCATTCGGGGTAGTGACTCATTCGGGGTTGTGGCGTTCGTAGTAGTGGCCTTCGGGGTAATAGCATTATGGGTAATGGAATTATGGGTAGTGTCGTAGAGTCGCTCAAGTTCCGTAGTCTGCAAACGAAAACAAAACTCGCGCTGTATACTACTCTGATTCTTCCGGTGGCTTTATACGGCCATGAGACATGGACGTTAAAGGAGGCTGATCGGAGAGCTCTCGAAGTGTTTGAGCGTAAAGTGCTGCGGACAATACTCGGCGGTAAACAGGAGAACGGTATCTGGCGGCGTCGCATGAATCACGAACTGTACCAGGTGTATAAAGGGCTGGATATTATTAAGCTTATACAACACGGCAGACTACGGTGGGCTGGTCACGTTGTTCGTATGCCAGAAGAACGTCAAACGAAGATAATATTTAGTAGAGAACCCGGAAGAGGCCGCAGGCTTCGTGGGAGGCCGCGTACACGATGGCTTTTTGCAGTTGAAGAGGACCTGAGGGCGCTCAATGTTCAGGGCGACTGGAAGCGATTGGCCCAGGATCGAGTCCAGTGGAGAAGGATACTTCATTCGGCGTAGGTTCATCGAAGAGCTGTAGCCCATCAAGTATCAAGTAAGTAAGTGCTTATGAAATTCATTAGTCATTAAGGTGATTATACAATCAAGCCATGTGGTGAATTTCAAATTCACCACACGGTTTTCTATTCCTATTATCAAAAGATCAAATCTAGCGTAATAATTTTCGTACAATGCTGAAATTGAAGTCGATTGTTTAGCACAAGTAAGCAAACGATCTACGAATGTTTCATCCCCACGGACATTGTTGTTCTCTCAATTCGTGCTCTTGAAAAATCACAAGAAAAAGCACGTGGTTTCCAAGATGGCCGATTTGTGGCTTTGTTGTATAACCACCTTAAGTAAATACTACACTATTCCTTCCTTCCAACGTCCTAGATGCTTCCCGACCGCGACCGCAAATAGTAATAGTCATGTCCCTGTAATATTTTTCTTAGATTGGAATCAAGGATTAAACCCCCCTTGATTTCTGATAGCAGTCTGGAAAAGCATTTCAAAAATTACATGAGTATAATTAAAGTGTCCAATCTTCTAATGTTGTGCTAGTGCTTCTTTTGTTTTCAGAATTGTCATAACATCTAATGATGATTTCCTTCTTTTCTTATTTATAGTGAACGTAGTTTTTCTGAACACGACGCCAAACATCACACTTATTTATATGGTGCGTAAGAAAACGACAGACCCCCCTTCCCCCCATAAGTGCTTACGTAATATGTGTACGACCCCAGTTTGTATTCACCTTGGTTTAGGTATTATCTGTTCAGGTGGAAGCTAATAAATGAATGAATGAATGCCAACAAATAGGCAAAAAAAGTACAGAAGTAGTTTAGAAATTCATTTGAACATAAAAAAAACAGACGAAAGTATTCCGTTTATATTTTTATTACTGTGGAATAAAATAGAGCCGAGGATTTAATTTACTTGTTGTTGGATATCCACGTATCACACGTGCCAATACCTACCGAACCTAGAGATCGGATCGGCGATTAAATTTCATTGAAAATTAATAAATTTTTTTTATACTCGATTCAGATATACAACAGTGACCGCGGATATTTTAATCTCTGCAACTTCATCCACTATTTGGTTTAGGTTTCTATGCTTCAGAGTTCAATGCATCTATACTGACTAGGCATTCATTTCAATTTGTTCAATTTAAAAAATGGTCACTGTAACCGAAAGAAATTAACTTTTTAATGACATGTTAAATATTGTTTCAGTTTGGAAAACATAAAAGCGGACAATAAATGATACCTCGCGTTGCGAATCATAGGGACGTAAGTGTATTGATTGATTTCTGTTAATCGATTTTATATTTTGTTAATACCTAGGGGGAATGACGGCTTTGGCAGGTTTTGCTCTATTATTGGCAGGGGTTTTTTATAACTGACTAGGCTCAAATTTGGCCTAAACATTCTTTGCATATCAAAGAGTATTGTGGCCAAATTTCATAAAATTTGGTTGACAAAACCCCTGCCAATAATAGAACAAAACCTGCCAAAACCGTCTTTCCCCCTAGTTCAATCGTTTTTAAAGCTACAACCGTGATTATTGTTTCTGGTGCAATATGTATTCACCTCTTACCAAACCAAACCATTAAATCTTCGGAAAACTACTGCAATTCGCTACATTAATAAAAAAAGAACATCGACGAGGAGAAATCGATCAATGCAGTTACGCCCCTATGGTTCTCAGCGCAAGATATAAATGACATAATTCGTATTATTATAGTGCAGACTTACCCCAAAATAAGCAGTACCGCTCCTCCAAAAATAACCTTCGCATTCCGCGTGACAGAGACCATGCTGCTGCAATGCTTACAACCGTTTTCCAGTACAGGGTGCTAGAGCCGACGGTGGTGGTTGGGGCGGAGATGTCGCCGACAGCGGAAATCTCCCGGGATTCGGAAGTGTAGGTGTCGTTGTCGTCGTCGACCGTTACGGTTGTGCTGGTGGTCAAGGTGGTCCTAATCGTCGCACTGGCGCGTATAATCATCGCATAGTTGGGTTGATTAATTATCAGACGGATTATGTCGAACTATTATTTATTCCCGCCCTCTCGGACGCGGGCCTAGTTTTCCGTCCACGTTCAAACTCACGCCTCTCCCACACGCGTGCCCATACACACACACTCTGGGAATCAATTCACTGGAAGTAGTTTCCTTCCGCCGTTGATTACCCACCGGTGCCGGAGTTCGTTCATTGCGTAAATATTTTGGATCGCTTTTCTTTGCTTTGTGGTTCTTTCAACACTTTTCCTTTACGTTTTAAACGACCGGAAATGGTACACTCCTCACCTGGTTGGCGGTCGCCGATGTCGTTTTCGTAGGATCGCTACGTTTCACACTTTTGCGGTCTAGGTTTTATCGCCAACTGCTCATACCGTCGGAAAGGCCTAACAATGATTAATGATAGCGTATATTTGACGCTCAATTCGTAAAACAGCTTGTAGTAATGATAGTCGAAGAACGAAGCGACTCGTTAGTGTTTTCTTATGAATGTTCACACGATATACATTTGATTGTTCACGGCGGAATTATCATGCACTGGCTACGGTCAATTTGAGCTTGTGATGAAAAACTAGTTTTTTCTGGGTCTGATCGGAAATCTCACCTGGACTTAGTAATGAATTCAAGTGCACATAAATAGAGAAAGTAAAAAAATATACCCTAATATGATTGGAATTTTATCTGACGGTTTGTTCAACAGAGCTCAGTTGCATTTGCTCTAAATGCAAAATTTCTATAATCAAAAAATAATTTACCACAAAAAAAAATATACCAAAAGCAAAAATTGCAATAATAAAAAAATACTTAAAGAAAACAAAATGTTTCATTGCTAAAATACAAAATTTCCATTAATAAATCAAATATTAGCAATATACAATTACAATATTTTCCCCAACATAATTTTCCACGCCCGCCGAATATATTTTACCACAACGATGGCTATTAAAGGATTATTAAACCAGAATTTCATATGAAACTTCAAATGAAACAAATTTGGAAATATAATGGTAAATGGTCTGTGATTGTATCCGCGTAACTTGAAAATGGAAGGATGGATTTTCTTTATTCCTTCAGCTGATATGTTCATTATGGTTTCCAACGTGTTTATATGGTCTTCCCTCATGCGGAAATAACGAGACAAGTTGAGTAAATCGTGAATTTTGCATGGGCATTTCACAACGCGCATTTTTGCCTTCTATGCAGAACATCGTCTGCTGGGTCAACTAGTTTCTTATAAACTTTCTTTGAAATTACTTCAACTTCTTGAATTTCACTATGAATTTTTCCAGAAATATTTTTTGTAATTCCTTCATGAATATCTTCTTGAAGCCCATCGTGAAATCCACCCAAAATTGTTTCAATAATTCATCCAAAAAAATCAACGGTTATTCAACCAGGATTTCCATTTCAAGTTTCTCCTGGATTTCAACCCTTTCATTTTTTTTAGGAAATACTGTAGGAAGTCCATTGAGAAATTAATTAGAAATTTCACCGAAAACTCCCCCATGAATATATCCTAAAGTTTATAAAATTTAAGGGGTTTTGAACCAGAAATTTCTTCAGGAACTTCTTCAAGAAATCCTTCAGGACGGATTTCATCTGAAGAAGTTACTGAAGAATTCCTAAACTATTCTCCTAGGGTTTCTCGAAGGAGTGTTTGGAAAATGCCTGGAGAGATATCTGGATAAATTTCTGGAGGAATTTGCATTCGAATATCCATAACTATATCTAGAAAATCTCCCAGGGTGGTAGGTGGGAGTCGCGTTAGAAATTCTATGAGAGATTTGAAAGGAGTTCAGTCAATATTTCTGGAGAGTTCTAGAAGTAATTTATGGAGAGCTCTGGAGGATCTTCAGGGCGAATTTCAGGAGAAATTCCTTGAGGAAAAACTTGTGGACATTCTAGAGGAATATCCGTTTTAATAGCTCCTAAAGCTATGTCCATTTGGAATCCGGAATCTTTTATTGTATTGCAGCGGCACGGAAAGGAACCTACGTCAAAATGGATTTCGGACAGCTTCCTAGCCAAAAATTCTACATGGCGACGGCACGAGGAGTAGTTCATGTGAAGTTCAAGTTTGCTTTTTGGACAAACTTGCAAAAAAACAGATGATTTTGGCAAGGGATATGCAGCTGTCCAGCGACCACGTTCTGATTGATGGACGGCACTTCTCCGACATTATCGACGTCAGGACATATCGTGGCGCTAACATCGACTCTGACCACTATCTGGTGATGGTTAAACTGCGCCCAAAACTATCCGTCATCAACAATGTTCGGTACCGACGACCGCCGGGGTACGACCTAGAGCGACTGAAGCAACCTGATGTCGCCACTGCATACGCGCAGCATCTCGAGGCAGCGTTGCCGGAAGAGGGTGAGCTCGATGGGGCCCTTTTGAGAACTGCTGGAATACAGTCAAAGCAGCGGAGAACAACGTCGGGTATATGGGTCGAAGTCGACGGAACGATTGGTTCGACGAAGAGTACAGACAGATTCTGGAGGAGAAGGACGCAGCGCGGGCGGTCGCGCTGCAGCAAGGTACCCGGCAGAACGTGGAACGTTATAGACGGAAGCGGAGACAGCAGACCCGCCTTTTTCAGGAGAAGAAACGCCGCCTGCAAGAAGCGGAGAGCGAGGAGATGGAACAGCTATGCCGTTCTCAAGAAACACGCAAGTTCTACCAGAAGCTCAACGCATCCCGCAAAGGCTTCGTGCCGCGAGCCTAAATGTGCCGGGATAAGGATGGGAGCATCTTGACGGACGAACGTGTGGTGATCGAAAGGTGGAAGCAGAACTACGAGGAACATCTGAATGGCGCTGAGAGTACAGGCAGTGAAAGTCAAGGCAGCGGAGGAGATGACTACGTCAGTTCAGCGGACGATGGAAGCCAACCAGCCCCCACCTTGAGGGAAGTTAAGGATGCCATTCAACAGCTAAAGACCAACAAAGCCGCTGGTAAGGATGGTATCGGAGCTGAGCTCATCAAGATGGGCCCGGAAAAGCTTGCCACTTGCCTGCACAAACTGATAGTCAGAATCTGGGAAACCGAACAGCTACCGGAGGAGTGGAAGGAAGGGGTTATATGCTCCATCTACAAGAAAGGCGACAAACTGGAGTGTGAGAACTTTCGAGCGATCACCATCCTTAATGCCGCCTACAAAGTGATATCCCAGATCATCTTCCGTCGTCTGTCACCATTAGTGAACGAGTTTGTGGGAAGTTATCAAGCCGGCTTCGTTGACGGCCGCTCGACAACGGACCAGATCTTTACTGTACGGCAAATCCTTCAAAAATGCCGTGAATACCAGGTCCCAACGCACCATCTGTTCGTTGATTTCAAGGCGGCATACGACAGTATAGACCGCGTAGAGCTATGGAAAATTATGGACGAGAACAGCTTCCTTGGGAAGCTTACCAGACTGATCAAAGCAACGGTGGATGGCAAAACTGTGTGAAGACTTCGGGTGAACACAGTTCGTTCGAATCGCGCCGGGGACTAAGACAAGGTGATGGACTTTCGTGCCTGTTGTTCAACATTGCGCTAGAAGGTGTTATGCGGAGAGCCGGGTGTAACAGCCGGGGTACGATTTTCAACAGATCCAGTCAATTTATTTGCTTCGCGGATGACATGGACATTGTCGGCCGAACATTTGCAAAGGTGGCAGAACTGTACACCCGCCTGAAACGTGAAGCAACAAAAGTTGGACTGGTGGTGAATGCGTCAAAGACAAAGTACATGCTTGTGGGCGGAACCGAGCGCGACAGGGCCCGCCTGGGAAGCAGTGTTACGATAGACGGGGATACCTTCGAGGTGGTCGAGGAATTCGTCTACCTCGGATCCTTGCTAACGGCTGACAACAACGTTAGTCGTGAAATACGAAGGCGCATCATCTGTGGAAGTCGGGCCTACTACGGGCTCCAGAAGAAACTGCGGTCGGAAAAGATTCGCCACCGCACCAAATGTGTCATGTACAAGACGCTAATAAGACCGGTTGTCCTCTACGGACATGAAACATGGACAATGCTCGAGGAGGACTTGCAAGCACTCGGAGTATTCGAGAGACGGGTGCTTAGGACCATCTTTGGCGGTGTGCAAGAAGACGGTGTGTGGCGGCGAAGAATGAACCATGAGCTCGCCCAACTCTACGGCGAACCCAGTATCCAGAAGGTAGCTAAAGCCGGAAGGGTACGATGGGCAGGACATGTTGCAAGAATGCCGGACAGCAACCCTGCGAAGATGGTGTTCGCTTCCGATCCGGCAGGTACGAGACGGCGTGGAGCACAGCGAGCGAGATGGGCACACCAGGTGCAGAACGACTTGGCGAGCGTGGGGCGTATCCGAGGATGGAGAGATGCGGCCTCGAACCGTGCATTGTGGCGTCAAATTGTTGATTCAGTGTTATCTGTTTAGATGTTACCTAAATAAATGAAAATGAATGCAGCTGTGGAACAAAGACCTAAATGTTTGTGACGAATAAGACGATGGACTTGAAGCTGTACAAGGAGGAATGTCTCAAAAACCACGGTCTACTTTCCATAAAGCCCATTAAGGTCCCGTGAAGTTTTGGCCAGATTTGGCGAGTTGCCACTACAGCCGGGAAGTCATTCAGTGGTACCGCGATAATAACGAAGATTTCATCGATAAAATATATCCACGCAACTGCCCACAGCTCCGGCCCATCGAGACATTTTGGGCAGTAATGAAGCGGAAGCTTAAGAAAAGTGGAAAAACAGCTCGGGACGCGACTCAGATGACCAAAATGTGGAACAAATGTGCCAAGGAAGTTGACTTCGGAGGTGTGCAACTTTTAATGAGAGAAATAAAGAAGAAGGTGCGAATTTTCACTAGAAACAAAAAGAAATGATTTGTATCATAATCTTTCCTCAAAGTACAGTAAATTACCTTTGTTTTGATATATTAACCTTATTTGTACGTCAATCCGTTACCAAGATATAGATGATTTTATTATTCCGGATTCTAAATGGACATAGCTTTATGCAATATCTGAAATCCAGCGAAATTTTTAATGGGATTTTGAAGGAATTACTTCAGAAACCGCCGGTAGAATTCCTGCAGGAATCTGAGAGACTTCCGAACGAAATCCTCGAAGAACTTATGAAGGAATTCCTGTAGAAACTTCCGAGAAAATTCTTGAAGAAGCTTCCTTGAGAAAATTTGAAAGAAATATTGCAAACATTCCGGAAAGGAGGAGGAGAGGATCATCCAGAGGAATTTCCATGGAAATATTTGGAGGGAATTTCAAATGAAGTCCTGGAGGAATTTGAGGAATTTGATCCTTGAGGAATTTCCGGACGAAATCCTGGAGGAACTTCCGGGCGAAATCTGGAGAAACTTTGGGACGAAATCCTGGATGAACTTCCAGACGAAATCCCGGAGGAACTGCCGGAGGAATTCTGGAGGAATTCCTGGAGAAACTACCGGACAAAACCCTGGAGGAACTGCAGGAGGAATTCCTGGAGAAACTACCGGTTGAAATCCTGAAAGAATTTCCCGACGAAATCCTGGAGAAACTTCCGTAGGAAATCTAGAGGAACTTCCTGGAGGAACTGCCGGAGGAATTCCTGGATAAACTTCCGAAGGAATTCCTAGAGGAACTTTTGGAGGAAACCTTGAAGGAACTTCCGGATTAAACCCTGGAGGAACTTCCGAACGAAATCCTGGAGGAACTTCCGGGAGAATTCCTAGAGGCACTTTCGAAGAAATATCTGGAGGAATGTCCAGCGGAAAATCTTGATGAATCAAAAACGTGGAAAAAAAATTCCTGAAGAATTCGGGGAGGTATTTCTGACTAAATTACGGAGAATTTTCGACGCTTGAAATCAGTCAACGCCGACCTACGCCGACGCCGATAATCAACGGCGCCGCCATGGCCGAAAATGATCTATCACGCCATCGCTAAAATTTCAAACGGCGCACAGGTCTAACATTCCACAAAAAAAAATCAATAAAGAGCAATAAAAAAATAAGAAAATTTCCACAAAAAAATAAGAAAAAGCAATAAAATAGATTAAATTTTCCATGAACAATAAACGCTGCTAAATAAGGGGTCATCTATGGAAAAAAAATCAGTTTTATTGCTTTTTTATATTTTTCCAAAGAAAATTTACATATTTTTATTGCTATTTATTGCTTTTTTTGTGGAAAGTTTTTATTTTTTTTTGTGAAAAGTTTTTAATTTTTTTGTGGAGCAAAAATAATTATTTTGTGGAATATTTTGAAATTGGTTTTTGCTAACTTTGATTTATTTATGCAATTTTTTGTTTTTTTTTCAATGCAACATCTTGATTTCTTTATGGAAAATTCTTCTATAATTGCGATTTTTGCTTTAAAAGTGTCAATATATTTTTGTATTGTGAAAGCAACGGATACCCGTTTGAATAGCGATCGGTACAAGAAAGCAAGAGCTGCCAAAAATCAAATGCACCGCAGGAAAACGAAAAAAGTATGAAAAACAAGAGATTCCGAAAAAATAAGTATGTAGTTTTCTGGGGAGTCTAATGCGGCGATGATTTCCGACATCCTCCGAAGTCTTAGATGGATTCAACGGTACCATCATTATGTGCTTACTAACGTGGTTTCAGCTGAGAGCAACTATTGGATACACTTGTGGTCCGAGGCAAACAACCCTCCAAAGAAGTAAGATGTGTTTTGGGGGATCGCGATGTGGTTTATATGAGGTTTGAGTAAAATGTCTTCAGCGTGTGTAATAGATTCACACATCAGCGTGTCAATCAGCGAGTAGCAAGCCATGACTTGGCCTCTTCTAGTCAGACCTCCGCGGCGTGCACACGCATCCACGGAGAATCGCTGCGTCGTCATAATCTCGTTGCGGTCATTTAGGGTCACACATTTTGACGATCCTGCCAGTCTATTTTTTTGGATCCTGTCGCTGATTTCATGAGGTGAGTTGAAATCAAGTGGTTAAATTGCAACGAGTGATATATTTTAGTTTGCAAAATCACAAAGCGCGTCTCGAAGACCGTCGGAAAATGGTTTGTGGTTTGCTAAATCACAAGACGCGTCTCGAAGACCGTCGGAAAAATGTTTGTGGTTTGCTTAATTACAAGACGCGACTCGAAGACCGTCGGAAAATTGTTTGTGGTTTGCTTAATCACAAGACGCGTCTCGAAGACCGTCGGAAAATGATGTGTGGTTTGCTAAATCACAAGACGCGTCTCGAAGACCGTCGGAAAATGGTTTGTAACGGCGACGTACATTAGACTACCAGTTGAGCTATGATTTAACGAAATCTGAGAGAAATGTAGAAATATTCAATGCTGTACTGTTCGAAACTTCCGACAACGGCCAACGATGCATAAACTTTGCAGCCTCCCGCGGAATGGTAGTCCGAAGCACTTTCTTCCCCCGCAAGAATATCCACAAGGCCACATGGAAGTCACCTAATCAAGTAACGGAAAACCAAATCGACCACGTTCTAATCGACGGTAAATTCTCCGACATCACGAACGTACGCACTTACCGCAGTGCGAATATTGAATCCGACCACTACCTCGTTGCAGTATGTCTGCGCTCAAAACTCTCGACGGTGATCAACACGCGTCGGAGTCGTCCGCCGCGGCTAAACATTGGGCGGCTACAAGACGGTAGACTAGCCCAAGACTACGCGCAGCATCTGGAAGTAGCACTCCCAACGGAAGAGCAGCTAGGCGCAGCATCTCTTGAAGATGGCTGGAGAGATATTCGATCCGCCATTAGAGGCACCGCAACCGCTGCACTAGGCACGGTGTCACCGGATCAGAGGAACGACTGGTATGACGGCGAATGTGAGCAGTTAGTTGAGGAGAAGAATGCAGCATGGGCGAGATTGCTGCAACACCGCACGAGGGCGAACGAGGCACGATACAAACGGGCGCGGAACAGACAAAACTCGATTTTCCGGAGGAAAAAGCGCCAGCAGGAATATCGAGACCGTGAAGAGACGGAGGAACTGTTCCGCGCTAATAACGCACGTAAGTTCTATGAGAAGTTGAACCGTTCACGTAAGGGCCACGTGCCACAGCCCGATATGTGTAAGGACATAAACGGGAACCTTCTTACAAACGAGCGTGAGGTGATCCAAAGGTGGCGGCAGCACTACGAAGAGCACCTGAATGGCGATATGGCAGACAACGGTGGCGGTATGGTAATGAACCTAGGAGCACGCGCGCAGGACATGCGACTTCCGGCTCCGAATCTCCAGGAAATCCAGGAGGAGATCGGCCGGCTGAAAACAACAAAGCCCCTGGAGTTGACCAACTACCATGAGAGCTGTTTAAACACGGTGGTGAGACACTGGCTAGAGCGCTGCACTGGGTGATTACCAAGGTTTGGGAGGATGAGGTTCTGCCGCAGGAGTGGATGGAAGGTGTCGTGTGTCCCATCTACAGAAAGGGCGATAAGCTGGATTGTAGCAACTACCGCGCAATCACATTGCTGAACGCCGCCTACAAGGTACTCTCCCAAATTTTATGCCGCCGACTAACACCAATTGCAAGAGAGTTCGTGGGGCAGTACCAGGCGGGATTTATGGGTGAACGCTCTACCACGGACCAGGTGTTCGCCATACGTCAGGTATTGCAGAAATGCCGCGAATACAACGTGCTTACACATCATCTATTTGTCGACTTCAAACCCGCATATGATACAATCGATCGGGACCAGCTATGGCAGCTAATGCACGAAAACGGATTTCCGGATAAACTGATCCGGATGATCAAGGCGACGATGGATCGGGTGATGTGCGTAGTTCGAGTTTCAGGGGCATTCTCGAGTCCCTTCGAAACGTATAGAGGGTTACGGCAAGGTGATGGTCTTTCGTGTCTGCTATTCAACATCGCTTTGGAGGGAGTAATACGAAGGGCAGGGATTGACACCAGTGGTACGATTTTCACGAAGTCCGTCCAGTTATTTGGTTTCGCCGACGACATTGATATCATGGCACGTAACTTTGAGAGGATGGTGGAAGCCTACATCAGACTGAAAAGCGAAGCTAAACGGATTGGACTAGTCATCAACACGTCGAAGACGAAGTACATGATAGGAAGAGGCTCAAGAGAGGTCAATGTAAGCCACCCACCACGAGTTTCTATCGGTGGTGACGAAATCGAGGTGGTTGAAGAATTCGTGTACTTGGGCTCACTGGTGACCGCCCATAACGATACCAGCAGAGAAATTCGGAGGCGCATGGTGGCTGGAAATCGTAGGTACTTTGGACTCCGTAAGACGCTTCGATCGAATAGAGTTCGCCGCCGTACTAAACTGACTATCTACAAAACGCTTATAAGACCGGTAGTTCTCTACGGACACGAGACCTGGACGATGCTCGTGGAGGACCAACGCACACTGGGAGTTTTTGAAAGGAAAGTGTTGCGTACCATCTATGGTGGGGTGCAGATGGCGGACGGTATGTGGAGGAGGCGAATGAACCACGAGTTGCATCAGCTGTTGGGAGAACCATCCATCTTTCACACCGCGAAAATCGGAAGACTGCGGTGGGCCGGGCACGTAGCCAGAATGTCGGACCGTAATCCGGTGAAAATGATTCTCGACAACGATCCGACGGGAACAAGAAGGCGAGGTGCACAGCGGGCAAGGTGGATCGATCAGCTGGAAGATGACTTGCGGACCCTCCGTAGACTGCGTGATTGGCGACGTGTAGCCATGGACCGAGCCGAATGGAGAAGACTCTTATATACCGCACAGGCCACTTCGGCCTTAGTCTGAATAAATATAGACTGAAACGAATCATGCATCGTTATTTCGAAGAAATTCTCGTACTTTCCTGTTGATACCGCTTGTCAGTCGGCGCACACCTTCTCTAGTTATGATTTTGGCTAGCTGATTCCACCAATGAATCGCCTGCTTTGAGTGTGCTTACAGCAGCACACTAGGAGTTAACTTTCTGAAATCAGTATGGCGAAAGGCATCTAAAGTTCGATTTCTCAAAATTAAGCACTTTCATCAAAAAAATATTTGGTAGGCATGGTAGCGGACACCTTCCTACATAATCGGTACCAAATAGTTTTTCATGAAAAGTTTCTTATTTTGAGAAAACCCGCGTTAGATGACTTTCGCCATACAAATTTCTGGCGGTTAACTCTTGCTAGCTATTTGGCGCATATACTATAGCGCCTGGATGTGACAGCGGCGGGTAGAAAATCAGCCACTGCCTATAATTCATTCTTCATGCGGCCAATGTCATTGATGATAGCTCCCTTCATCTTCAGTTTCTGGTTAATAATCACCCAAAATTACTCTAGTATATGGAACTGAGGACAATTTGATGGATTCAGATTTTTGGGATGAAATGGACTCCACTATTGTAGTACCATTGTAGCATTTCCTTGCTACAATGGCAGCTGGCTAAATGTAGTCAAAACACAAACTGGCCATCATGGGACTGAATGAAGGGTAAAATCCGGCTTTTGACGAAGATGGATTTTTCAGGACTGTGCAGAATTATTTATCGTTTCTCTTCCTGCATGGCGAATATTTTGAAACTGCGTTTGTTTCAAACTGTGAAAAAAATAGACCGGAATTCAATTATGAAACGATGTGAAAAACTTGCATATCCGACCACTAGGAACATCACTATCTCTTAAATGAAGTGCCCCGTTTCTAAATGATCTAGGCTTTATGCTGGAATATTTTGACGTAAACTACGTCTAAGGGGAAGACTCGGATACAAGGTGTAAAATGGAAATTTCAAAATTGGGGACCGTCACGAAATCATGTAAGATTTATAACATTAATAGGTCCTTTGACGATTTTTTGGAGGTAAGTGAAGTAATTCAAGCCCTCGAACTTTTTCAAGCTGCTGTGGAACTGCTCTGCCGTGAGTTCTGCACTCTATATGAAGCCGACGTGGCTTCATATTGGAGCAATTTTCAAACCAAGCCACAGAACTTGCCGTCAACTTATTCTATGCTCTTAAAGAACGAATCCAAGGGAAACGATGAGAATACGTCGAACTTTTTCCTTTTTTGGCCGTAAAGCAATTGATCAAACACAATTCGGGCATTTTATTCAAGACATCTAGAGCTATTTTGATTAAGCAAGCGGACGAGATCTTGATCAAGTGAAAGATCTTGGCTCCACCAAATACCGAAAACCGGTATTCGTCAAAAATGGTCAATACCGACCACCCTAGTCCCTACTCCCTCACAGAGTGGGAGATGCTGCTAAAGCTGGGTAGTAGTGCCGGTGGGATAGTTCCTTCTCTTCTACATAGAGCGGAATAATTGGTTCAGTGTGCTTGGTTTTACGTAGTTTACGTCGAGCGGCCGTGTCTCGTATACAACCCCACAATTTTTCTTTGCCTTTTTAGTGAGAGAAGAAGGGAAATGTGGGGTTTGAGTAAAATGCCTTCAGCGTGTGTTAAGGCCCGATGCCCACGTAGCGTCTTTTCAACACTGCGTGCACACGGCGTTAAAAGGACGCATGTGTGCATCGGGAAAAAGCGGTAACGCAGCGTCGCCGCACCGATGCACACCTGTGTTTTTCCAACGCCACGTGCACGCAGCGTTGAAAAAACGCTACGTGGGCATCGGGCCTAATAGATTCACACCAATGAGCTAGACTTTACTAAGGTGGCGCAGATCAGCGCTGCGTGCCACTAGTTGTCTCTTTTATTCTTCCGCTGTTCTTATGCAACGCAAATAGTGACGTCACTATTTGCGTTGCATAAGAACAGCGGGAGAATAAAAGAGGCAACTAGTGGCACGCAGTGTTGATCTGCGCCACCTTAGTAAAGTCTAGTCCCTTGGATTCACACATCAGCGTGTCAATTAGCGAGCAGCAAGCCATGACTTGGCCTATTCTAGTCAGACCTCCGTGGCGTGCACACGCTTCCACGGAGAGCCGCTGCGCTGTCATAACTTTGTTCCGGCCATTTAGGGTCACACAGTTAATATGCAGGCCATCTATGCCTTTATTTGCTCGTCTGACATAAAAGTCTAATACCCCTATTTTTTTCTTTCTCAGATTTTATTTCTTGTCTTTGTCTTATTGTTCCAAACAAGTCATGGCAGCAAGTCAAATTGTAATTCTCGCTTTGTTTTCGCTCATTTCGTGTTGGTTACTGCACTGCTGTGTAGAACAAGTCATCATCAGAGCCAGTGCTCCCCGCATTTGGAGCTTTCTAAAAAAAATATCATGGCGTATAGCCTTCCGAATTTATTCTCCATCATGACAACTTGCGAAAAAAGTCTCTTGCGGGATGCTACATATCGTATATGTATATAGAGATGATAAGTGAGAGACTTGCTCATTCTATTTAGGATTCAATCCCTGTCCCTGACGATCCGAATCATACGAACCATAATTCGAGCACGACGCTACGCCACACCAGTCACGACGTCAAATACCCGGAAGTGCAGCTAAAATAACCTAAACCTAAATTCCTTCCCCGTCCGTCCTGAATAAAGTAATTTCTAATCTTGAATCACCACGAGTATTTTGGTCTTTATCCCTTCCCAACTAACTGTTCATTGTACATTGTATTGATATCATACTTGAGAATTGCGGCTCTACAATGTGTCACACATGACTGAGCCTACCAAATAAATGAAATGGATGAAAAAACCTCAGTACTCAGTACACTGGAGTCGTTTTTTCACGAGGGATACGGACCTCGGAAAATGGAAGTTTTCAGACGAAAAAGGTGAATGGCATCTGGGCCATGAATCACAAATTATAACAGGTGTATAATGGATCGTATATTGTTAGGTTTATATAACACGGCTGATAATACAATATTTGGTGGGCCACGTATTGCTTTTTGTCGTTAAAAAGGACCTGATGGTGCTAAACGTTCAGGTCAACTAGAAGTTGTTGGTTAAAAATCGAGTCCAATGATGAAGGATACTTCATACGGCGTAAGTTCACCAACAAAGAGCCGTAGCCAATTGAAAAAAACAATTGGCAAAATGGGACATTTGAATTTTGAACAAACTTTTTAATTTAATTCCTATTTATCTACTAGAAAGAACTTGGGAGACACAGAATGTATGCCACCCGCATTATCATTTATAATCCATTTTAATGTTTTCTTTTCTGGTACTGAAAGTTTCGTCCTAATGAGGGGTAGATTCCATCATCTTGTAGAAGCCTGTTTAAATGCTGTTCAAATTATAAATCTTGTTCTTCATGATGGCGATGATTATCTAACGGAATACATTTGTACTTAATCGACATTTACACAAGAACTCCGACGGTAAAACCGTGCAATAAAATAAAACTCAAACTGTTCAGCCATCCCGAAATGCTATAAAACGATTTGGCATTCGTTTCACTATTGGCAGGAGCTCCAATCTATCTGGCGACATTGTGCCACAGAGATAGACCCAAAGTCCTGGGAAATTCCGTCACACCCGCATTGCAGCGTGCGTGGCTCGGCTACTACAAGCAGCTAACAGCATTTATTGTGCCACCGTGACGGCAAAATTGTCGACTACAAATAAAACATAAAGTGCACCGACCGACCGACGACAACGACGATGACGGCGATAGCAACGACGGTTGAAATGGAGAAGAGTTATGATGTTTAAATAATTAACGAATAAATTAATGTTGCGTGTTTGGCAAGTGATAACCATCCTCTATAACATAGTCATGAGTGCTCCACCTGGATAACAGTGCGAATGAAGAGGAATCTTCTGATCTATCTTTCTGCTGTGATAAACTCGATATCACGATTTGAACAAATAGGAAGAAGCTCATCAACATAACTTAGTCGTAAATTACTTCTCTGCGCAATGGATGCCGAAAGATGACAAACAGAACGTTTTACCGTTTTTCGGCATCTCAATTAGAGAGATCTCAATATCAGCAAGATCTTATCAGGCAGCGGTTCTCTATCAACATACCTCGTGCAGCAAGCATAAAAGACTAAAACGTTGTCTACTACAATTCTGTTTCGATGTGTTGGAAATATGATTTTGCTAAATCTCATATAACTAAAACAAAATGGATCAAGGAAGTAGAAAAAATGTCTGCCCATAAATTTCGTAACGCGGAAACAGTTTCTGTGACCACTAGTTGTCTTGAGTTATTTTTTTGTTGCGAATGGGTATTCCAATCCTCTTAACAGTTTCCTGAATTCTGTCTAGTTGAACACTTGAAAAAAAACCCGCGGATACGCACTGGATATTGCACAATCGTATCTAAGCTAAATTATTCAAATTTTTCACTCGAATGACCCTTAAATAGGCACCTGTGTACATGCGATGTGAACAGTTCCGAGCGTTGAATCCATTCTGCAAACTGTCAGTCATATCTGACCACAAAAGGATGAGTGCCAGCACCGGCGATGTAAATCTCACGCGCGCAACTCGATTTATGAACGGTCGCAAGTATTTACTTCCATACTCCATTCAAAAGGCCCCGACGAAAGCTGTAAGTGGTCAAGTAGTTGCAGTGATTATGATTGAGTGCATGCAATTCCATTCCTTGTTTTCTGATTCTTACATTTAGATTTCCAATGCGCTGTTTCTTGTTTATGGTAGACAGCAACTCGCGGAATCGCCGTTGATTTGCGACACGTGATGCTTGTCTCGCCGGAATAGTCGAATTATTTTAAAAGAGTCTTTGAGCTCATCAGGATGATGTCAATTGCGCTCGGTTGGATTACTTTAGTTTCTTTTCAATCTGATCTGTTGGAATTACAAGTTTCAAAAGCAAATAACTGCTGAATAACTTTTAATTCTGCATCAAATTTAGCATCGCCATGATCATTGCAGTTATTTCTTGGTCGGGTTGTACATGCAACCTTCAAGCAAATAAAAACGAAAAAAGCTCACATTTCAATATAATATGCTCCTTCGGGGCAGCTTTCTTAGAAGACGCATTCAATTTCACCTCCCAGCAGCGCAAAGCGCAGCAACATCTGCTTGTCGTTTTTCTTTTGGCAGCACAGCACCATGGAAAACTATGAGCACGAAAGCTAAAAAATAACGAGCCCCCTGTTCGAGGAATTTCCCGGACTATCCCTTGACACCGAAAGTGGCTCAATTTCAGCCGGCCTGCCACGCTGCTTCTGCTCCTTTTCCGTCACATAATCCGACCCGTCACATCTATCAGATGGATGTTCTTCGATGGCCAGCGTGCTATTCGCTGCAATCAATTTTTCAGCTATGGGCGTACGTCACCCGAATCGCTTTTACCCGTGGCCATGGTATCCGGCACGAATCGGGCAATCGATTGTGCATCTATCAAACAGTTTTGATTCACAAATAAATTACGGTTTTGATGAGGCTTGGTTTGGATCGGATGGAACCACCATGAAAAAAGTAATGTTTGTGATTCTCACATAGTATATGAAACAGCATATTGAGATTATGTTTTACCATTGGACATGTAGTACGTAGTAGAAACTGAAACCTGATACTTTTGTCGCTTATTATGAAGTGAATTAAATCGATTACTCCAATAATTTTGAAGGTCATTTATGAAACAATTTGCATTATCATGCCATCATCATCAGCGTCGATCAATTCTCAATCCAACGCATATTTTTTCCTAAATTACAGACTGTCCAACAATGACTGATGTACATAGTAGAGAGCTCCCCCACCCAGTCTGTCCGATTGTCTTCAACAAACAAAAATAACACAGCAAACGTCACACCGGCTGGCTCACGTGCCTCCGCTATCACAATAAACTCCTACTCCACAATTACACAAAGTCAGCTTTCGTAAGAATAAAGGCTTAAGGCGTAGGGAAAGGTGGTGGGCTTGATGACCACACAATGCAATTTCCCTTTAAATTTATCTATTTTTATCTATCAATTTTATTCAAAATAGGCGAAGTTGACGCAATGCTACTTACGCTCTAATTTCTGTATGAGATCGAAGTACAGGTCAGTTACAATTAATCCATTTCCCACAAATAAACAGTTCATCCGGTAATCGTGGGCTGTCGATCGTAGCACCTGCCTACACACGCGTCGTTATGTGTGAATATCCCACGCGTTTTCTTATCTATTGGGGTTTAATTATCACTTTTTGCTCAGCATATCGACTCTCGGTTTTAAAATCACGATTATTATTGAATTTACGTATGAAGTTAGGTATTTGTGGCTACAGAAATGAACCTAAATTTTGGAATCTCGACAGCACTCCGAAAATCCGTTAAATTGAAACGTGTTTTTTTGGGAAAATAATAAGGGGGATAGATATTTTCATTGAGGACATTTTTTAAGTCCAATGAATTCTTTGCTGGTCATGAACCAACGGAACACCGACAGGTCAGAGTGTATGTAATTAAGAGTGGCGACACTGTCAGGATTGGAAAAAAAAACTTATCTGTCATTCCCATACAAATTCGAATTCCAAACGAACAGGAGACCTGTCAAATGCGGCACATGTCGCCACTCTTAATTGCATATACACTCTGCGACAGATGAACATTCTCATTTTTAACAATAAAGGTTGCGATGTTTCTTATAACATTTCTCGAAATCCTGGCGTAGAGAAAGAAATTCTCAATCCATCTAAGAGTCAAGAGAAAAATTGATTTTGAATTCCACTTGGCGGCGCTAGTGTATATGAAACCATCAGTTTGGTTGGATATCTCGGGATCTATGGGATTTAGGAAGTTGCCCTCTTCTACAAAGTTGTTTGGGAGTACCAATATATTAGCTTTGTTTGAAATATCGGGATTTGTTGGATTTGGAAATTTGCTGCCTTCTACAAAGCTGTTCAAGGATTGGAAACCAATATGTTGAGAAACTGCTTAGTTTAGAGCAGCGGTTCTCAACATGGGGTACATGTACTCCTGGGGGTACCTCTAACGAAAATGGGTAATGGCGGATGTACTACAACTTCACTTTCACAAACACTTTTTGATCAAGTTTTAATAATTGTGTAATTTTTATTCCAAAACTTTGCATTGTACATGAAATGCATGAGTATTAGTAAACCATTATATATAACCATTATTTAAGAGGCTTATTTTCAGTGTTGACAGTTGGTTTTTGACGACTTTTTCCGAAAAGCTAAATAGCTTTGTTGCAAAGTGTTGGTAAAATCATTCACAAATCTCAATTATCGAGCCCTTCCGCGCGAGCAAATTAGAATTAGAAGGAATGCATCATGTTTGAGATTTTTAAGCAATTACGCATCGTTTCACTCATTTGCCAAAACATCATTTCGCTCAAAAAATATTGTGAAATTAATTTGTGGGCAATTTATTGTTTACACACGCAAGAGTATCCATTATTCAATGCGACAAACGACAATTTACTGTTTTAATCAAAAAAGAACAAAAGAAAACCTACGATGACTAAAATGGATGATTCAACTCATGTGTTGAGTTTGGTGCTCCTTTGAGGAAACTCGTAGGCTTTCTTTCCAGATGTTCCGAACCCTTCTTTCAAAAGGCTCGGATGCCTCCTGTCAAATGGCTCAGAAGCCTCCTTTCAAGAGACTCGGGAGCCTCTTTTCAAGTAACGAGGAAGCATCCTTTCAAGAGGCTCTGAAGCCTCTTTCAAGCAGCTTGGAAGCCTCCTTTCAAGAGACTCGGAAGCCTCCTTTGAAGAGGCTTGGAAGCCTCTTTTCAAGAAACGCGGTAGCTTCCTTTCCATAGGCTCTGAAGCCTCTTTCAAGCGGATTAGAAGCCTCCTTTCAAGAGACTCAGAAACCTCCTTTCAAGAGGCTCGGAAGCCTCTTTTCAATAAACTTTTTTCAAGAGGCTCTGAAGCCTCTTTCAATCGACTTGGAAGAATCCTTTCAAGAGACTCAGAGCCCTTCTTTCAAGAGGCTAGAAAGCCTCCTTTCAAGAGGCTCGGAAGCCTCTTTTCAAGAAACGTGGAAGCTTCCTTTCAAGAGGCTCAGAAGCCTCTTTCAAGCGACTTAGAAGCCTCCTTTCAAGAGACTCAAAAACCTCCTTTCTAGAAGCTTGAAAGCTCGGAAGCCTCTTACAAGCGGCTTGGAAGCCTATTTTCAAGCGGCTTGGAAGCCTCCTTTCAAGGGACTCGGAAACCTCAGCAGGCTTTGAAGGCTTTCAAGAGGCGCGGAAGCTCCCTTTCAAGAGACTCGAAAGCCTTCTATCAAGAGACTCGAAAGCCTCCTTTCAAGGGACTCGAAGGCCTCTTTTCAAGAGACTCGAAAGCCTCCTTTCAAAAAGCTCGGAAGCCTTCTTTCAAGACGCTCGGAAGCCTCCTTTCTAGTGGCTCCGAACCTCCTTTTGAGAGGCTCGCAATCCTTTTTTCAAGAGCCTTGGAAGCGTCCTTGCAAAATGCTCAGAAGGCTCCTTCTAAGAGCCTCGGAAACCTCTTTTGAGATTCGAAAGCCTCCCTTCAAGAGAGCCTACTTTCAAAAGGCTCCAAGGCCTCTTTTTAAGAGCATCGCAAGCTTCCAAAAGTCCTCAAAGTATGCATAAACCTATTTTGTATTGGCAAACAGGGTAAATTTCAGATAACTTCTGAAGTACAATATATAATATTTTTCCGGACCGTGTTTCAGGACTTCTGTGTTATGCTTTTTTTCAGGAGGGTACCTCAATGAATGTAAATGCTCAAAGGGGTACTTCTCCAGAAAAAGGTTGAGAGCCGCTGTAATAATGTATTTTAAAAGGTCAATGGACAGTGCTGCGAACCATTTTTTCTTGACTAAAGTTACTGGGCCCTATTCAGCTGTGCGGTAAGATGCGCGGGTACAAAGCAAGACCATGCTGAGGGTGGCTGGATTCGATTCCCGGTGCCGGTCTAGACAATTTTCGATTTGGAAATTGTCTCGATTTACCTGGGCATAAAAGTATCATCGTGATAGCCTCATGATATACGAATGCAGAAATAGTAACTTGACTTAGAAACCTCGCATTTTTTTTTTAGTCTTTATTAAGGTGTTTTTTTTAATCTACAGACTAAGTTCAACACCGATCTAGAAACCTCGCAGTTAATAACTGTGGAAGTGCTTAATGTACACTAAGCTGCAAGTCCTATGTCCCAGTGTAAGGATGTAATGCCAATAAGAAGAAGAAGAAGAAGTGCTTATTTCATTAAAAATAGGAATTTTCAAGGGAATTTTCCGGAAAAATCCTGTGGGGTTCTCTGGGCGGATTCTTGGATGAATTCTGAAGAAATTGGAGAATCCCTAAAAGAATAAGAATTTCCGGGTAAATTTCTGGACGAATTTCCAAAGGAATTCACGTAAAATGTTATAAATCTAGATTTCGCAATTTATTTTCCATAAGAAGTTCTACAAGAACTCCTGGAAAATTTTCAGGATGATTTCCCATGTGAATTTCGAAAGGAATTCAGAAGAAATATCTGAAGAGTCCGTGTGGTAATTTCTGTACAGTTTGCAGAGTAATTTTTGAAGAATTCTCAGAGGAGTTTTTGGAGGAGCTCCAGCGAGAATTTCAGGAGAAGTTCTAATTGTAATTATACAAGAAGCTACAGGACTTATCGGGGATTTCCGGAGCAAATTTCCTAAAGCATTAATGGAGGAACTTTCGGAGGATTTCCTGGAGGAACTTCCGGATGAATTCATGTAGGAACTTTCGGAGTAATTCCTGGAGGAACTTCTGGAGGAACTTCCGGGGGAATTCCTGGAGGAACTTCCGGAGGAGTTCCTGGAGGAACTTCCGGAGGAATTTCTGGGGGAACTTCCGGAGGAATTTCTGGGGGAACTTCCGGAGGAATTCCTGGAGGAACTTCCGGAGGAATTCCTGGAGGAACTTCCGGAGGAATTCCTGGAGGAACTTCCGGAGGAATTCCTGGAGGAACTTCCGGAGGAATTCCTGGAGGAACTTCCGGAGGAATTCCTGGAGGAACTTCCGGAGGAATTCCTGGAGGAACTTCCGGAGGAATTCCAGGAGGAACTTCCGGAGGAATTCCAGGAGGAACTTCCGGAGGAATTCCTGGAGGAACTTCCGGAGGAATTCCTGGAGGAACTTCCGGAGGAATTCCTGGAGGAACTTCCGGAGGAATTCCTGGAGGAACTTCCGGAGGAATTCCTGGAGGAACTTCCGGAGGAATTTCCGGAGAACTTCCGGAGGAACTTCCGGAGGAACTTCCTGGAGGAACTTCCGGAGGAAATTCCTGGAGGAACTTCCGGAGGAATTCCTGGAGGAACTTCCGGAGGAATTCCTGGAGGAACTTTCGGAGGAATTCCTGGAGGACCTTCCAGAGGAATTCCTGGAGGAACTTCCAGAGGAATTCCTGGAGGAACTTCCAGAGGAATTCCTGGAGGAACTTCCGGAGGAATTCCTGGAGGAACTTCCGGAGGAATTCCTGGAGGAACTTCCGGAGGAATTTCCGGAGAACTTCCGGAGGAACTTCCGGAGGAAATTCCTGGAGGAACTTCCGGAGGAAATTCCTGGAGGAACTTCCGGAGGAAATTCCTGGAGGAACTTCCGGAGGAAATTCCTGGAGGAACTTCCGGAGGAAATTCCTGGAGGAACTTCCGGAGGAAATTCCTGGAGGAACTTCCGGAGGAATTCCTGGAGGAACTTCCGGAGGAATTCCTGGAGGAACTTCCGGAGGAATTCCTGGAGGAACTTTCGGAGGAATTCCTGGAGGACCTTCCAGAGGAATTCCTGGAGGAACTTCCAGAGGAATTCCTGGAGGAACTTCCGGAGGAATTCCTGAAGGAACTTCCGGAGGAATTCCTGAAGGAACTTCCGGAGGAATTCCTGAAGGAACTTCCGGAGGAATTCCTGAAGGAACTTCCGGAGGAATTCCTGGAGGAACTTCCGGAGGAATTCCTGGAGGAACTTCCGGAGGAATTCCTGGAGGAACTTCCGGAGGAATTCCTGGAGGAACTTCCGGAGGAATTCCTGGAGGAACTTCCGGAGGAATTCCTGGAGGAACTTCCGGAGGAATTCCTGGAGGAACTTCCAGAGGAATTCCTGGAGGAACTTCCGGAGGAATTCCTGGAGGAACTTCCGGAGGCATTCCTGGAGGAATTTCCGGAGGAATTCCTGGAGGAACTTCCGGAGGAATTCCTGTAGGGGGCCGTCCACAAAGTACGTCACGCCTCTAGGGGGAGGGGGAATCTGAGCAGCGTGACGATCCATACAAAAATTTTAGGGGCTTCTTACACAAAACGTGACGAAGAAGGGAGGGGGGTTGAAAATCGCCATTTTTTGCGTGACGTACTTTATGGATCTTCCCTAGGAACTTCCGGAGGAATTCCTGGAGGAACTTCCGGAGGAATTCCTGGAGGAACTTCCGGAGGCATTCCTGGAGGAATTTCCGGAGGAATTCCTGGAGGAACTTCCGGAGGAATTCCTGGAGAAACTTCCGGAGGAATTCCTGGAGGAACTTCCAGAGGAATTCCTGGAGGAACTTCCAGAGGAATTCCTGGAGGAACTTCCGGAGGAATTCCTGGAAGAACTTCCGGAGGAATTCCTGGAGGAACTTCCGGAGGAATTCCTGGAGGAACTTCCGGAGGAATTCCTGGAGGAACTTCCGGAGGAATTCCTGGAGGAACTTCCGGAGGAATTCCTGGAGGAACTTCCGGAGGAATTCCTGGAGGAACTTCCGGAGGAATTCCTGGAGGAACTTCCGGAGGAATTCCTGGAGGAACTTCCGGAGGAATTCCTGGAGGAACTTCCGGAGGAATTCCTGGAGGAACTTCCGGAGGAATTCCTGGAGGAACTTCCGGAGGAATTCCTGGAGGAACTTCCGGAGGAATTCCTGGAGGAGCTTCCGGAGGAATTCCTGGAGGAACTTCCGGAGGAATTCCTGGAGGAACTTCCGGAGGAATTCCTGGAGGAACTTCCGGAGGAATTCCTGGAGGAACTTCCGGAGGAATTCCTGGAGGAGGAACTTCCGGAGGAATTCCTGGAGGAACTTCCGGAGGAATTCCTGGAGGAACTTCCGGAGGAATTCCTGGAGGAACTTCCGGAGGAATTCCTGGAGGAACTTCCGGAGGAATTCCTGGAGGAACTTCCGGAGGAATTCCTGGAGGAACTTCCGGAGGAATTCCTGGAGGAACTTCCGGAGGAATTCCTGGAGGAACTTCCGGAGGAATTCCTGAAAGAACTTCCGGAGGAATTCCTGAAAGAACTTCCGGAGGAATTCCTGAAAGAACTTCCGGAGGAATTCCTGAAAGAACTTCCAGAGGAATTCCTGGAGGAACTTCCGAAGGAATTCCTGGAGGAACTTCCGGAGGAATTCCTGGAGGAACTTCCAGAGGAATTCCTGGAAGAACTTCCTGGGGAATTCCTGGAGGAACTTCCGAAGGAATTCCTGGAGGAACTTCCGGAGGAATTCCTGAAGGAACTTCCGGAGGAATTCCTGGAGGAACTTCCGGAGGAACTTCCGGAGAACTTCCGGAGGAACTTCTGGAGGAAATTCCTGGAGGAACTTCCGGAGGAATTCCTGGAGGGGCTTTCGGAGGAATTTCTGGAGGAACTTCCGGAGGAACTCCTGTAGGAACTTCCGAAGGAACTCCTGTAGGAACTTCCGAAGGAATTCCTGTAGGAATTTCCGAAGGAATTCCTGTAGGAACTTCCGGAGGAATTCCTGTAGGAATTTCCGGAGGAATTCCTGTAGGAACTTCCGGGTATATTTTTTTTTTGAGGAACTTCCGGAGAAGTGTTTGGAGGAACTTAGGAGAAGTTTTTGGAGAAATTTCTGAAGCAATTCGTGCTGGAATTTACGGAGGAACTCATGGAAGAATTTCAGAGAATTTTTGATCATGAAATAATCTCACGCCGACCCACGCCGCCGCAGATGACTGAAAATGGTACATCACGCCATCATCATCCATCATCCGATAAGTTTTTAGGACGATGTACTGTTTACAACAGTGCGAGTCCCAGAAGTTCATGCCTTATTTGATACTGAAAACCAAACCAAGTTCGTCTTCAATAACTGTTCAGGTATCAGGTCATTCAAGAATTCCCAGTAGTATTAGGCCTTAAGTTCTACATGCGCAATCAAAGGGTTGTTATCTTTTTCTGAAGATGGTCCATGCCCTTTTCAATCCGTAGAATCATATTGGACATGGCTTCAATAACTGTTTTGTCCCTGGTCATCTAAGAATTTCCTGGAGTATAGGGGCGTAACCAAACGGCTGTTATCTTTTTTTGAAAATGGTGTATGTCCTATTTGAGCTATTTAACCAAATTGGATACGCCTTCAATAACTGTTTCGTTTTAGGTCATCAAAGAATTCCCTGGAGTATAGGCCTACCGGGGGCCTTCCTTAGTCGTGCGATAAGATGCGCAGCTACAAAGCATGCTGAAGGTGGCTGGGTGCGATTTCCGGATCGGTCTAGGAAATTTACGGGGTGGAAATTGTCTCGACTTCCCTGGTATCATCGTGTTAGCCTGATGATACGCGAATGCAAAAATGAAAACTAGTGTCTACACCCGGACGACAACGGAAACGGACGAGATCAGCTTCCCTGGGAAGCATACCAGACTGATCAAAGCAACGGTGGATGGTATGCAAAACTGTGAGAAGATTTCGGGCGAACACTCCAGTTCGTTCGAATCGCGCCGAGGACTAAGACAAGGTGATGGAATTTCGTGCCAGTTGTTCAACATTGCGCTAGAAGGTGTCATGCGGAGACCCGGGTGTAACAGCCGGGGTACGATTTTCAACAGATCCAGTCAATTTATTTGCTTCGCGGATCACATGGACATTGTCGGCCGAACATTTGCAAAGGTGGAAGAACTGTACATCCGCCTGAAACGTGAAGCAACAAAAGTTGGACTGGTAATGAATTCTTCGAAACCAAATACATGTGGGCGGAACCGAGCGCGACAGGGCCCACCTGGGAAGCAGTGTCGTCGGGTCTTCCTTCGTGTGGGCAGTGCACGTTGATGACGCTATAGTTGAAGAAACGGCTTTTTATCCTCAGCCTGCACATCCTTGCGTTGATTGGCTGCCACCCAATCACGCGTTGGCGCATCTTGCCTAGCACTATGCAGCCGGTTCCCAGCTGGTTGGTGGTGCCACAGCTTTGGTAGAAGGTAGCCGCTCGATGCCCGCTTTTCCACACTTTCTGTCCTGTCCAGCAAATTTCCTGCAGCGCTACGACGTCGAAGTTGCGGGGATGTAATTCATCGTAGATTATTCTGTCGTAACCTGCTCCCAATCGTGTTGCTGCCTAGGTCGTTGCCGATTGTATCGAGTCGTATTACAGTAAAATCTCGATGAGTCCATTGTAGTTTCCATCCACATTCGTCTCTGGAACATTCGTATTAGTGGATTCCTTTGTTTGCTGTTAGAACTGTCAGTTTTGCTTGTTTGCTGTAAGAAAGCAACAATAGAATTCGGAGGTACACTAATGTCGTTTTCGGTTATTGCTGGGTCGAACCTAGTTCTGCCCCGGATCCGCTCTAACAGCTGTCAAAACGTTTGGTTATTCGTTCAGGTTGGATCGCGATCCGCACCAGATCCGACCCAAAACGAATGAGGTTCGCTCTGCCGATTTATCGAGATCGAACCTAGGTTCACCAATACATTCGAACACAAACTGTCAAACAGGTGTTTATGTTTACGCTAAAGGAAAATTAAAACATGAAAGACACGGAAGAGTGCGGATGGGTATTTGACTTTCAATCGTTTTTGTTTCATTTGTTGAATTTATAAATGTTGTTGCAGTCTTCCACGTACAAATGGATTATTTTAATTGTGTGTTGTCTCCAAGTTTCTCTGATGGTGAAATGGATTCAGATAACGACATATTTTTTGCTGATTACTTCAGACGGTAGCTCCGTTATAAACAAAATGAGGGATAAAATTTAGTTGAAAATGTGATCGATAAATGCAGTGACGAGAAGGTAGCTGTAGCTGCTATTTATTCACTATTACGTTGTGTATTCGATGATATGCTTTAGGTATAATTGCTCTCTCAATGGGAAATAGCGTACCGGAGTATCGAAGTATTATTTATACCAAAATGTTCATACCATTATTTTATTCGTTATTGCAGCTCTGTGAATAATTTGTTAAAGGTTACGGATTTGAAGAATATAAACATAATGTATTAACCCTGATATTAACCCTTTATAAGGCAGTGATAACTATATTGCCATCAACAAATGATACGTTTTTCTGATTATTTACAATAGTTTTATTAATTATTCACCTTGCAGAGGGTATATTTGCTATCTAGTAACACTCCAGATAATACTTGGCCAGAAAATAAATTCAAAAACAAATTTAGAAACAGTTTTATACGAATTGAGCATAATTTTAGAGTGGAAGCAGGATTTTTAGTTGTAATTCGTTAAAAAACCGACAAAGACATATTTTACCCCGTTGATATTTATTATGTTGAATCTCCTGTTATGTAGTGGATAATTATGTAGAGAAAAATTATTTGCCTTTCTTGTATATTTGGTTTTTGCAGTTTTGGTGAAATCGCGGTTTATCCCAAAGGGTCCCCTCTTGGGAGGAAAATACAAAAATGCTAGTCAATTCTTGTGCGATTTGATTCTTTGTTTTAAAATAAAAGGCCTCAAATCTCAAAAAAAAATTCCATTAAATTTTTTACAAAGTGTTTCCATATTTTCTTGTTCTATTACATGTGAATGGCATAATTGATAATTCAAATGTAACACAATCACTGGTACCCAGAACGCCACATAGAACCAGTATAACAGTTTATCGGGAAACACGGATTGGCATAATTACCGGAAATGTTCCAAAATTCCTTCACGGCAATCCACATTGCCGTCGCCATTCATCACAAGCTTCTAATCACATAAATTTATTGATGGATGATTTGTCATTTTTAAAATAAACAATTAACAGAAGAATAATCTGACTTCCCCATTTAATTTATATAATGAGAAACAAAATAACACTACATAATAACAAAATTCAAAAGATAAAATTTGATAAAATATTTATATTTCTGCCAGCTGATAAAAGTGCGAACTGAAAACAAAACAGATGATAGGGCTTGAGTTCTCACTAACACCATCATACTGACTCGATCCCGATTCGTTTTTCGTTCGGTTATTCAGAGTCGGGGTCGGACCTGACCCAGGTTTAAAACCGAAAACGACATAAGAAAAATAACGCAAATTTTAACAGGACGCATGATTTTGTCTGACAGACATCAGGTGAAAATGTTTTTTTTTATTTGGAGATCTCAATGGGCGCTTGGATGAAATTTTCAATTCAGTGTCTGGAAACAGTTAGTTTCAAACTTTATATAGCATCCGCCAGTATGGCGAACGTGGAAAGCTGGATAATGTAAACTCGTTCACAATAAGTTTTTGTTTTTCCAGCTCGGCATAATCGGGCACCGCTGTATCTCAGCAAATTTTAAAACTCATCTTCGGCAATAAAAATCGTTTAATGCTGATTATCAGCGAAATATTTTCCGAACCTCAGCAACATGGCGAGCAACTGAGACCCGGCGGTGCCCACCTCGTGAAAATAATTGAAAAATGCTGAGATCTCGTCGAAAAAAAATTAAGTGTGTTTCTTTAGAAAGTTCGAATCAACGAGATTAAAATCAATCGAATGCATTCTGATTATGTGGAAATGGTCTATGTTAACCAAATTCCAAATAACGATAAATAATTAACTTGTCATAAGACGAGTTTATACAATCGCATTGAATTCCACCACTTAATTGTATCTTGACAGATACGTATCTCGACCTCAACAGTAAGGCCGTCTTCAGTGTCTCGTACTTGACTCGAGTCAAATCGGGTTAGGGTCGGGTTCGGGTTTACAAAATGTGAAACCCGACCATCTCTACGGGACAAGTAGGCTGAATCCGGGACTGTCCCGCATAATCCGGGACGTCTGGTCACTTTAACATAATATTCATCTCATTGCAAAACAAAGAAATAGAGCACCATTTTTGTCGCTTATTTTCAAACTCCTCCTCATTGCTTTGTTTTTTGTGGGATGAATATCGGAGCTATGAGGTGAAGTCCAGGAGCAGTAACCCTATTATGTAAAGCTGGATAATGTAAACTAAAGAAAGTTCTAAATAATATAGAAGTGGGGAGAACGATGAATTTTCGAAATGACGAGAACTTACTAATTGCCTATTTAGATAAACTCTGGACACATTTAGGTTACTAGTCACAAAAAGAAATGGTCAAATATATTCAACAATCAGTTATTTCCATTGGTGGGGAAACAGATTGCCGTTTGCTAATGGTCACTCACACAAAGAAATCTATAACGAAACCACGAAACAATAGGTACGAAGTATGTGACAAGAATTCATAGGAAAAACTGGAGGACAGAATACCCATTAGAGGGAGAGCCAATAACAATGAATAATAAAACACCTTTCAATTGACATTCGCACCGAAGGAAAAATAATAACAGTATGGGGAGACTCCCCGCGCCGGACACCTCCCAATATCGGATACTTCTCAAAACGACACATGCAGATGTCCCTCCACCATAGTTTATAGTACAAAAGAAAGCTATTTGAAAGTCCTTTACCTGCATGAAAGACCAGTTCCTCATGTTGTAAACTTTTTTTGAAAATTTGAGATTGAAATTTTTTTGTGTTCACCTTACTTTTTTCTTCTTTTTATGCTTCTATGGCTCTACATTTAAACTGGCTTGCTTTTTAACTTAGTGTTTTATTACCATTTCCACAGTTATTAATTGGAAGCTTTCTATGCCCGCCATTGCAAGAATATGTATCTTTGTGTGGCAAGTACAATGGATACACTAGACCCAGGGCGTCGAGAAAGTTTCCAACACGAAGACATCCTAGCCCGGACCGAGAAACGAACTCGCCATCTCCGGATTGGCAATCCTACGCCTTTGCACGCAAGGCTAACTGGAGGCCCTTACTTAAGAAAGTTCGAATCAACGAAATTAAAACCGATCGAATACATTCTGATTATGTGGAAATGGTCTATGTTAACCATATATATTATGTAATTGTAGTGCAAAATCGATTTCGGTAACAGGTAGCTGTCCCCAAGATCCGGAATACGATATTTTTATGTGATCAAATAGCCATTATGTACACCTGTTTTGTTAAAATTTCTTCAATTCAATTGTTTCCTCTTCTAAACTATCAGCAAGCTACAGAGATAATCGGAAACGAAAATTAAACATGTCATTAAAACAGTTGAGAATTTGAAGTTGGAAGTAAGAAAGGTAACAGTTGAATAAGCTCTACTAACAGGCTTTAATATCTACAACTTAAAGCAAGTACAAAATATTACTATTCGAGATGATGTCTTTACTCATGCAATAGGAATATGGTCATATTTGAACATGATGTAATTGTGTCTGATAGAGGGGGACACTTTTCCGAACCGTGAAATTTTCCAACAACATTAATCATGAAATTACATCGTCAAAAAACGTGCTCAAATGATCAAATATAATTTAAATATGATAGCTTCACTATTTCAACCTTAAAGCACATTCAGTCTAAAAGAGCACCTATAAGGTATTTAAGCTTCAGCAACTGACATTATTCACACGAATTCTAAACACGATGAAAGGATTAGTTTCTGGTAAATAATTCTGCATGGTTTTTATAAAATTTAGGATAAAAAATAAAAAGAGTCCTTATTCAGAATAAATTTGTATTTGTATCCGATGAAAGGATCTACAAAATATGAGAAGCAAATTCAGTTGGAAACAACGTGCACAAGAACTGTTTTTGAAATATGTTCGATGAAACATGATCAGACTTCCTATTTTTGTTACCCCTTCCCTGTCTTCATGCGAGTCCAATCAAGAGATAAATGTTACTCAGATAATAGTTATGATTTCCACACCGTGCCATTCACATTCGATGTGGGGTAGAATTTCCCCGCACGCACTTCACTCTCCACGCTCGTTTGTAATCCAATCCAACACCATTCGTTTATCCACCGAAGATGTTTCCGATCGGCTTGTTCGCACTCATTCCATGTTTCACACTTTTCTTCGTTATGCACTAATCTAAATTTTGGCGCCACAAAATTTCCACCTACTAAAATGCTCTCACTCTATCAAGGATCCTTATCTATTAGTAAGGCACGTGTGAATGAACCGACGACGACCCACAACGGTTCCATTCAATGCTTTTCCCGTTTCACTCGCGCACTGCCAAACTGCTGAACGGCCGACCGCGAACTGAAAGCTCTCCTGGCGCTGGCTTTCCACCGAACAGCGGTTCGTTGGGGCTTGCGAGTCGAACAAAACACAAATCGAAGTCTCACTGGAAAATCCGCAAATAAACAGTAGCAGACCGAATTGGAAAGAAAAACTTGAATCCCCAACCAACAGGGAGGCTAGGCAGCATTGAGCAGGGTTGCGACGACGCGGTCTGTTCTATGTAGCGGGGCACTTAAGTCGTCCACTAGTCAGTGGCAGTTAGTTCGCTCGGTTTGGGTCGTTACGGGAGAGGGCGAAAAACCATAACGCACGCGGTCGAGTCCCAATCGAAACTGAGCGGCACTGAAAGAGTTGAAAAACAAATTTCCCTCGGTTTAGCGCCGGACCGGGCGGCGGCAAAATAGATCCTGTCGATATGTATTATGCTCGCGATCAGAGGCGTGCATGCGTCGTTGAATACGAGCAACGCGGTCTGGATTATGATCGATGGAAAGGAATTAGAACTAAGTGAAATGCACGGTGCAAGTGTCTATATTGATGTTATCGTCAATCAGCAACGGTTTGCACAATAAATGGCTTGGCTTGACCTTTAAAAACCAAAGTGGTTCTACTGAAACACATTTAGTGACCCGCATTTGTCATAATATTGATTTGCATCATTTTTGCATTTCTCGTACGTATACCTACTAAGTATTCGTAAAGACTATACTGCCGCTATCTCCAAGTCGAGCACATCTGTATATGGATGCCATACATAAATGTGCTCGACTTACGATTAGCGACAGTACTGCCGTAATCTGAAAAAGTGACGTATGCGCCATTTTTCAACATACATGATTTCCATTTTTCTGTTAAAGAGTACGATGAGTACTACTCGTTAACACATTTTTTTGGAAAATGGCGTATACGTCACTTTGCCAGATTACGGCAGAGTATATGTTCGCTTCAAAAACAAACTTTTTGTAGGAGGGCCGTAAAAATTGCAAAATGTCATATCGAATGTCATATACATAAATATATGAACAAATCCTGAAAATTTCATCCAAATCGGAGAACATCGTGCAACGTCATTTGGGAAGTGGGTCGTGCTTCTCGCAAACTGGCTCTTAAATTTTGATTAAAACGCAGGGACTTTTGTTTATCGGCAGGAATTCGAAAAATGGTTAAATTGATGCAGCAGATCAACGATCTACTGGCATTTCCACTCATATTGACCGATATTTTTTGGCCATTCAAGCATGCAGTGTGTATGAACTCTCCAAACTCCTGGAAATTCATAAAACTTTCCTTCAATAAGGTCTGTTTTGAAGCGAGAGATTTTCATTGATTACAGATAATATTGGATCAACAATTTGACGCCACAAAACTCGGTTCGCGGCAAAACCTTTCATCCTAGTTTTACATCTTGCTTATTTACAAATATATTTTTTCTGAGATTATTTGTACGTTAGATATCCCCGCAATGATATCATATTTCATCCCCAGCTCCCATATTCATCCCATTTGAAAATTAAATAAATCATTGTTAAAATTGTTTTTCATTTAAACAAAATACTGAGTAAAACCCAAATTTTAGGTAATTTTGAACGTTTTAACGAAACCAGTTTTGGTTTCGTAAAAACGTTCAAATTTCCAAAAAACAACAAAAACCTATTTTTCAGTGAAAAGTAGACGTTACTTTCGAAGATCGGTAATTTTTAACGACAATTCTTGTTAACCAGCATTGCCTAACTTTAGGTAATACAGTCGCCTCTCCACATCTCGATATTGAAGGGACCATCGAGATAGGGAGAGATCGAAGATTGAAAGGAAAATTGAAATGGGTACTAGATCCAAAAAAGCTAGCAACGAGCAGTGTTGGTAAAATCACTCATAAATCTCAATCAACAAGCGTTCCCGTGCGAACGAAATCGTCTGCGGTTTAAAAGGAATGCATCACGCTTGAATTTTTCATGCCAAAACGCATCATTCTCATTTGCCAAAAAATCATTTCGGTTTAAAAAACCCAGATTAATCCACCTAGCGTTGGTGGTGCCTTTCTCGCATTTAGTTAAGACACCAACCTTATATGGGGTTTATATGGTCCGATGTACCATTTTCTTCATAACTTTGAAACGCAATGACCGATCGTTATAAAATACAATAGTGATCAACAAGGCTTTGTCCCCTGTCGAATGAAACTTGTTGCGGGAAAATCGGTTAAGGATTACTATACGAAAAGTTGTCTAATGTTTTTTTATAGCTTCTGTGCACACACATACACACACACATACACACATACATACACACGGACAGACAGACATGTGCTCAGCTTGTCGAGCTGAGTCGATTGGTATATAAGACTATGGGTCTCAGAGGCTTCTATAAAAAGTTCGTTTTCGGAGTGAAATGATAGCCTTTCGGTACAACTTAGTTGTACGAGAAAGGCAAAAACGTCAAAAAAAAACAAACGTCAATTAACTTTTTTTAACGAAGGAGAACAAAAGAAAACCTACGATGATTCAAATGGATGATTCAACTCATCCATGAGTTTTTAGGTGGTGAGTTGGGTGCGTTTCAACTCACGCTTGATTTGAATCATCCATGAGTTTTAAGATTTTGAGTTTTTACCAACACTGGCAACGAGAAAATGTCGTTTTCTTTTGTTGATGTGTTTGTTATTGTCCTATAATGGTCTAGTAGCCTAAAAGTTTGAACATATCGACATGAGGAGAGTTAATCCTGAACAAAATGTGATCAGAACCAATCGAGATAGAGAGATGTCGAGATAGGGAGGTTATCGAGATGTGAAATGCCCAAATGCAAGAAGATTGAAGGGACCGAGGAAACCATCGACATAGGGAGAAATATCGAGATACAGAACATCGAGATGTAGAGAGTCGACTGTACATGATTACCGACAACTTAGGTATGTGCACTTTGATTCGATTATCGGTATTTTTTACCGACTTTTAGATTATCCTAACTAAGCGTGTATGATATTTCCTCGAGAGAAAATCATTACAAAAGTCAAGTAAATAGTGAAAAACTAAAATTAAGATTCGTAAGGGAATCTAGCAAGGGCTGTTCACAACGCGCATTTTAGCCTACTATGCAAAACAATATCTGCCTGGTTAACTAGTATAAAATAAAAATCGATTCCAAATCCGATCCAAAATCAATCCAAATCCAAGGAAATTCCTAATAAAATCTAAATCCAATACAAATTCAATCCAATCTAACCTAAATCCAAACCAAGTTCAACCCAAATCCAAACCACTTCAAATCCAATTCAAAGCCAAATGCGATCCAAATTCAATCCAAATCCAATCCAAAACTTAGCCAAATCTGAATCCAGTTCAATCTAAATCAAAACCAACTCGAAACCATATCTTAAACAAATTTAATCCGATCAATTCTCCCGATAATCAGTATTTTTTAAGATTTCAACTAGGGGAACGGTTCGGCACTTCACCCCATAGCTCCTATTCCTTACTTACTTACTTATGGATCCTGTACACATCCGGTGGTACAAAGGGCCGACTGGAGGGGCAGCAGGGACAGCAGGAACAGCATGATGTCCAAGGGCTTGACGACCCCTCCCCAGCTGTCTGCGAGTCAGGGAGAACTGCCTAGGGCGTGGTGGGATTTAGCAGTGGGCTCTGCTAAAATCCCTCCCGAAAAACCACAAGTGCCCGTAAGCGGACTCTATCAAAGCGACTGTGTGCCGCTTCAAAAGCACAAGCCCAGGGAGGGAGTGCCAACTGGCATGTGGAGTGTCCCTACTTCGGTAGGGTAGTGCGTGAGCTGCTTCGGCAGGGAGTGAGTGATCTGTTTGTGCTGAGGCAGGAGTGTCATAGCGAGTCGCCGCCGCTATGGCCACCTCGAAGCGCAGCAGAAGTCTGAGTATGGACTGCACATGCTAAGGTAAGAGTGTCGTAGCGTAGTATCGTTGATTAGTCCCCACATACCGCTATCGACACCTCGAGGCATGGCAGTGGAGTGTTAGAATAAGTTGTGGAGTGTACCTACTTCGGTAGGGTAGCGCGTGGGCGGCCTCGGAGGGGAGTGCGTGATCTGGTTGTGCTGAGGCAGGAGTGTCATAGCGTGTCTCCGCCGCTATTGTCACCTCAAAGCGCAGCAGAAGTCTGAGTATGGACTGCACATGCTGAGGCAGGAGTCGAGGTATCCCATCGACACCTCGAGGCATTGCAGTGGAGTGTTAGAGTGAGCACCCAAAAAAGGGTCACATGGAGCGAATGGTCTTTGGAGAAGCTGCTTCGGCGGCAGGGTAGCAGTGGGTTGTACCCACACACCTACAGCACCTACAGAGGTAGTTCCTGGGGGAAACGATGGTGGAGCCCAAGGGAGTTTAGTCGGTATTACCGGTATGGTCGAGTCCGACACTCCAGTACACTTCCGTGTGGTAGTTTGGCAACTACAATGCACGTGTACTGGGTTAGTGTGTAAATGCATTCTCCTTGTAAAAAAAAAAAAAAAAAAGGGCCGACTGGAAAGATCTCCATCCTGAGCGTTGCCCGGTTATCGCTTTAACCTATTGACAGGTAAGATTTCGGTCGACTTCTTTTATTTCTTTATTGAGGATTCGCCGCCATGAGCCTATGGGTCTGAATCTGTTGCGATGTCCCGCTGGGTTCCAGTCTAATGCTTGTTTACAGATTTCGTTTTCGCCTTTACGTAGAGTGTGGCCGACCCAGCCCCACTTTCGATCTCGAATTTCTGTTGCTATCGACCTCTGGTGACAACGACGATGGAGTTCGTTGTTTGAGATCCAGTTGTGAGGCCACCAGGCCCGAATTATATACCGCAGGCATCTGTTGATGAACACCTGCAGCCGTTGAGTGTTCTCCACTGATACACACCCTGTTTCGCTAGCGTATAACAGCACAGATTTCACGTTAGAGTTGAAAATTCGTATTTTGGTGCGTTCACTTATCTGCCTGTTTTCCAGATATTTCTTAAACTCGCAAAGGCAGCCCTTGCTTTCATGATCCGTGCGCCTATGTCGATCTTGGTACCGCCGTCTGACGCCATTTGGCTACCAATATATTGAAAGCTTTCAACATTCTCCACTGGTTGCCCGGCTACTGTGAAACTGGAAGGAGTCACCGTGTTTACTTCCAACGATTTGGTGCTGTTGACGTTGATGACTAAACCTGCCGAGGAGGAGCGCTCGGCAAGGTCGTTGAGCTTACTCTGCATATCAGAGCGCCGTTGCACGAGGAGTGCAACGTCATCAGGCAATTCGAAGTCGTTTAGGTGCTCCATGGTTATAGGCTGCCATAACAGCCCGCGGTTTGGTTCACGGTCAATCGCATCTACCAGAATCTCGTTGATTACGATGAGGAACAGTAACGGTGATAGAATACATCCTTGCCTCACACCAGCTACTACCCGGATAGGGTCGGACAGGACCCCATTGTGCAGCACTCTACACGAAAAGGCTTCGTACTGTGCTTCGATGAGGCCGATGATTTTCACAGGAACACCCTTGCGTCTTAGGGCGCCCCACATATTCTCGTGATTGAGACGGTCAAAAGCTTTTTCGTAGTCAATGAATACCAAGTAAAGGGACTCTTGGAATTCGTTGACCTGCTCCAGAATGATGCGGAGCGTGACAATATGGTCCACACAGGATCTTCAGGCACGGAATCCGGCCTGCTGCCGCCGGAGATTCGCATCGATCTTCTCCTGAATCTGGGCTAGGATAATTTGCACAGAACTTTGACACAGCAACATAATGCCTCACCAGTTATCGCATACAGTCAGGTCACCCTTTTTGGGCACCTTCACTAAGATACCTTGCATCCAGTCGACCGGGAAAGTTGCGGTGTCCCAGATATTACGAAATAAACGATGCAGTAGTTAAGCGGATGTCATGGGGTCAGCTTTGAGCATCTCGGTTGATATGCGATCGACCGCTGGAGCTTTATTCGAATTCATGCTTTGGATGGCTGTTTGAATCTCTAGCAGTGATGGAGCTTCGGTATTGACGCGTGTTATACGTCGCATCCTAGGCAGATCATGCCGAGATGGTACTGGCCTGGATGGCACTTGGCAAAGTTGTTCGAAGTGCTCGAACCAGCGATTCAGCTGGTCAGTTGGTCAATAACTGATCATTCGCGTCTTTCACATGCATCGTTGCATTCATCTTCGCACCGCTTAAGCGTCGTGAGATATCGTAGAGGAGGTGAATGTCCCCGGTTGCGGCGGCTCTCTCTCTCCTTCGTCGGCCAGAGAGTCTGCCTACGCTCGCTTGTCCCGTCGACATGAGCGTTTTACTTCCTTCTCAAGAGCCGCGTATCGTTGACGGGCTAAGACTTTGGCTCCTTTGGTTTTCGATCGCTCTATCGCGGCTTTGGCTTCTCTTCGCTCCTCTATCTTTCTCCAGGTCTCATCGGTGATCCATTGTTTTCTCTTCGCCCAGATTGTTCTCGCTGGTGGCGATGAAGGCATTCTTAATGACGGTCCATTGGTCTTCCACGCTGCCACCTTCCGGAATATCTGCAGCACGCGTCTCCAGTTCTTCAACGAAGGACCGTTTCACCGTGGCATCTTCCAGTCGGCATGTGTTGAATCGTCGTCCAACTCTTTCCACCTGCCGACGAATCCGCGCAATGCGCAGGCGTTTTTCGCCGATGAGGAGGTGATGATCAGATGCGTTATCGGCACTACATTTATTCCGTACATCAAGAAGGCTCCGTTTCCATTTTCGGCTGATGCAGATGTGGTCGATTTGATTTTCTGTAAAGCCGTCAAGGGAGACCCACGTGACCTTGTGAACCGGTCGATGAGGGAAGAGCGATCCCCCGATCACCATGTCGTTATTACCACAAAATTCTGCGAACAGCTCTCCGTTTTCGCTCATTTCTCCGAGACCATGGCGTCCCATAATGCGCTCATGGTTCGAGTTGTCGGATCCGATCTTCGCATTGAAGTCGCCCAAACAGATCTTGATATCACCCTTGGAATTCTATCTACGACGGCATTGAGTTGACAGTAGAAGTTCTGAGCGCTTAGTAGGAAGCCAACTCCGCGATGCCGGGGAGCGTGTTCACCTCGTAAACCTTGTCCCGACGGCGTTCTGTGTTCTCCAAAGTTTGGCCAACGGACTTCACTCAGTCCCAGGATCTCAAGCTTCATGCGGCGTGCCTCATTGGCAAGTTGTGCCAATTTACCCTGCTGGGCTAGGATTAAAACGTTCCATGTTCCTATTCGTGTCCGTTTTTTCGCGCTAAGAGTCGTCGCCGTAAAATCAGTCCGTATTCTTTCATTATCGGATTCTCGAACAAATTGATGTTTCGGGAACAGTAGGTTGTTGGCCCAAGGTTCCCTATCCACCGGGATGGGGCTGCCATCTTAGGTATAGCTTCCGGGGAATAGCATTTCATACTCAGCCGCTGGATGCCAGAACAGACGCTGTTGGAGCCGCACCTCCTTGGTGAACAGACGCTCGGTCAGTCGGGTCAAATTTGTTTAAAGTCCCACCCAAGACCAGGACTAGGCTAGTGCGCTTTGAGCGGCACACGGTCGCTTTGATAGGGCCTGCTTGGGGACACATGCAGCTTTTTATAGAAGTTCAACAGAGCCCACTGTCGAACCCCACCACATCCTAGGCAGACCCCACAGGACGCACCCTCTCACTCTAGCTGATGTCAGAAGGACATCAGTGCCCAGGCTGCACTACCAGCTAAGTACGCAACCCTTAGCTGGCGGTCAATTGTCATCGGAAGCCCCGTGGAAGCGTGCGTATTGGAACTTGTGAGGACCAGAGCTATGTTAGGCGCCCCTTCCCGGATGTCAACTCACCATTTCGCAGCCCTCAGGTGCTTTGAAGTTGAAGAAATTTGATTGAGGCTCCCACACAAGCCCAAAAGTCTTGATTGCAGCACTTGAACCATCTAACTCGAAAGAAGTTCTTTCGCCTCGATAGTCTGGAGCTGGGAGGGAGATCCAGATACTACACACAAAATAACAATAAAATTAAACGTCATGACGCAAGAAAATTATCGATGAGCAAAATATACCAAAGCAAGCGTCACACGGACTGACCAATTTTTGTTTTGCGTGTCATCGATGTTTTCGTTGATTTCATTGAAGCCGGTGCGTGACTTTCTCAAGTTTCATATAACGTTCCGAGTGCGGAAATTTTAAATATGCAGTGTCTCGTGGAACTCTCTCTTCCGGAGTATTGAATTAAGAAGTGTCCGGAACATAGTCGTTTTTCGCTTCCCTATGGAGGAAATCACAAAATGCGGCGGATTAAATTCAGTATAAATAAAATACGAATCTCTTGTCAGCATCTATTTCGGCTCATTCAAAGTCATTTATATAAAATTTTATAATTTTGTCGATATTTTTTCACACTAATTTATTCCTAATAATGATATAAATTTCAATGAATCGTTATCTAAATTCTCGTAAAGTATGATATCAATGCAATGATATATTTTGGCAAAAAATTTCATAAATAATCACCACTACACCTTTATCCCTTTTTGTTCATCGAATCATCGGTATTTTGGCGTTTGTTTATCTCCGTTATCTTGTTTATATTTTTGAGATAAAAATTTATTGAATGAAACGACATTAACTTTTTGATTATGAAGGGATAGCCTTGTCGTCATGAAGAACCATTTCACAAGGACATTGCCGGTAATTGATGTTTTAGGGTAAGGAAAATAATTCTTTAACATATTGATTATATTTGAATGAAAGTTATATGGGATAGAATGTTAATGCAATTTAGCTATTACCAACCTATTACAAATGTAGTTTTATTGGGGTCTAATGATTAAGATCTCTGAGCAAAGGTTCTACAGTATTCTTTCTTCCAGGTTCGATAAACAATTAAGCAAATAAATAAATAAAAATCTGCATAAAAGATAACTCTCGATGTTCCTCTGAAGAACCTAAAATTAAAGTTCTTATCAAACATTCTGACATATCGATAAAGTATAACGGTAAAAAATCATATCGTTTTACCCGTTTTAATGGTATCGATATTTTGGAAAAGATCCTTTGCAATTTTTGAGTAATTTAAAATTCTTCATGAATCGACATATATATCGCTCGCTATCGATGGTTTATAAGAAAACTTTTAAAATTAGATATGAAGAATTTTGAAGAAACTTAAATAAATGGTTGGCAAGGATTGATTATTCATGTTAGCAAATGTGTTTTTGTTTTCTTTGCATTTCGAAGTACACAGGATTTTGTTTTTACACGATTTTTTTTCGCTCGTGTTTTTAATCGTGTGACTTCAATTTACCACCAAAATCTTTGCAACATGTTTCAAAAAATCCAGAATAAATCAATGATAATTAATATACGTTAAACATTCTGGATGAGTGCAAAATTGAGAAAATGTAAATCGTGTAAAAACAGAATCCAGTGTAGCTTGTTTCATAACGGGTGGGAAAAGACGGAAGTTGCAAAGCGAAATCTCTCTTCCATTCTTTCACCATATATGCCAGATTCGGACGACGAACACTTTACAGATTTTTTCAAATCGTCAAAATCCGACTATTCACGATTAAAATTACGAAAAAAAAATTACTGTAGCTGCGGATTGGGTTGACTTTGAAGAACGTGAAACGAGCGATGCAAATAATGAATTAATAAGCGATAAGCAAAGGGAATCATTGCAAGAAGATGTATCCTAGACGTCTCCTTTTCTCTTTACAATGGACACCATTTTCAAACGAGTTTCACAGTTCGATTGTATTAGGCATTTTTTTTTGTTCAACAACCGTCGTTTCAAATATAGATTGATAATGTTCAATATAATTTTCTGCTTTTTATAGTTTTCAAGCAAATGATCAGTATCGATACTCCCCATTTATTAAACATTTTCAGCTAGGTCTGCGGTGACGTTTCATGACAACTAAAGTTAGGTCTGCACTGACATTCATATTTTTTGAATCTGAATCTCCCTCCCAGGTCTGGAGGTATCTGCTCGAGAATCTCGGGACAGTTTGAGCTCCATTTTCGCAGGGTAAACCCTCCACCTCGGAGTAGTTCTTGGGCGTCTGCACAGCGTGTAATGCCTTCCTCGATTGAATCAACGCCAGAGAGCATGTCATCAACATAAAAATCCTTCACTAACATCTTTGCAGCTGCTGGATAACGATCTCCATCCAATTCAGCCAGGCGTCTCAAACACTTTCGCAGAAAGTTGGATCTGCTAGCACGACGTCTTCAGGTAACTGCGATCTCTCACGGTTGATTCTCGCGCTAGGTAGAACGGTTGTCACTTGCGGAAGAACGTAGCACTTCTCCTCCTTGGTGAACTCAGATATTCTTGAGTGAAGGTGAGCAGTGACCGATTGTTTACACCTTCTCGTAGCTTGGCCAATGCCGCTTACTGAGAAAGACTCCTTGGCTCTTCTAAACTTCAGCTTCTGCGACAGGTTCTCCGACATAAAACTGGACTGGGAACCACTGTTCAGTAAGGCTCGAGCGAGCATAGTACTGCCGAAACTATCTTCAACAATAACTATTGCAGTTGCAAGTAGAGCTGGTCGATCTGATTTGTTGTCAGAAAGAGATGCATTGTAGCTTGTACTTTGGGGTTGTGTTGTTGGTGGTGTTTCGTGTTGCGTGTTTTGTGTGCTTGTGATATTGGAATTGTTGGCAATGTTTGATCGCTGAGATGGATGGAATTCTTATGATAGTGGTTGTATTCCTGAAGTTGATGCATTCTGTGTCTGTATCTGTGGGTTTTGAGGAGGACGTTGGAATCGCTTAACCGGCTGTGGAACTGACTGACGGGAGAACGATTGAGCTGTGCTTAGATGTAACATAGAATAATGCCGTTGACCACATACGCTACACGAACTCCGACTGCATGATTTAGACACGTGACCACGACCTAAGCAGTTAAAGCATAAACGGTTCATCATCACTGCATTTCTTCTTTCTTCAACCTTTAGAGTCTTGAACTTTCTGCATATGAATGGTGAATGCTGATGAATCGAAGCATTCCTTGCGTACTGGCTCCAACGCAAAAAGAGCGTCCAAATGCGATTTGACCAAGAGCTTCTTGTTTTCATACCGTGACTCAAGAGCCTGCCACGCTATGGTATAGTTGACTGCGGTCATCTCGATCGACTCTATCTCTTGGAGGGCTTCCCCGGAAAGGCATGAACGGAGATACGTGAATTTGTCAATCGCTGATAGTTGACTATTGTTCGCTATCAGGTTCTTGAAGGATTCGCGAAACGTTAATCAGTCCCGCAGGTTTCCTTTGAACAATGGCAGCTTCAGTTCTGGCAGTTTCACATGGGACAGCTGTTGCGTCGCCGTGGCTGCAGGTGCAGCTTCATTGAGTTGATTAGGACTCGGAATACAGGCCTGTAACTGTCGTCTCAACGTGAAGTACTCATCGACAAACTCCTTCATAACGTGTTCGTTCTGCTTCTCCCCTCCTCCTCATCGGGCTCAACATCTTCCAACAGCATTTCGATTTGCGTGCGAACATCACAGAACATCTCAAAAGCCTCGTCAAGTTTTGTGATTCTAAACGGAACTGTATCCCCATCACGAGAATCCTCATAATTAGACACGAAATCCTTGGTTGATGCGACGATAATCTTGATTTGTCTCTCCTGCTTCGATAGTTTCCGCAATTCGTTATCAGCCATGGTATGCCATTTGCACTTGCACTCATCTAATTAGAACTACTCACACTCACAGTTCCACAGCGACTCGCGATTGATTGATCGAATAGCGATTGACAGAAACCCAACAGACAGAAATGGAAAAAACTTCAGATCAATTAAGCATTTTCAAAACCTCAATAAACCTCATCAACTCAGCGAATCAAACAAAATCCCATATAACTTCAACAAGCAACACATGCAACTTTCTCGACTTTAGACGGCTGCCTAGCAGCATGCAATCAATGCTTGTCTGTTTTATTGTTCGAACAATAGATACCCCAAAGTAAAACATGCAACTTATCTTGCTTGTCGCTCCATCGACATTAAATCAGCTTGGTACAAACGCTCGGCAACATTCAGTTCCAACACCAACAGCAGCAGCACTCGATGGTTTCTTGGTGACGATCAGCAACAACAGCAACATTCGGTATTCACAGGCCAGGATCAACAACAGCAGCAACAGGATAAACCAGAACGATAGTCTCCGCCAGGTAGCAGATATACTTTCTTTTCCAGTTCACTTCCCAATAGAATGATTATTCTTCACCACTTCGCTCGATTTGCCGTACAAACTACTAATGGCGAACTTGCCTCCCCTTGCTTATTGTTCAATCCGACCGGGCACTTTCACAGTAGGTCTCAGACCTGAACTATAGACACTGTCCGTTAAACAATACGTATATACGGATAGCGTATCACATCACAATATGGATACCGCAATGGAATTAGCACCCGACGGTCTGCTATCGATAATCCGCGGGATATTCTAGATATGCACTTTTCTTAACATCCGCTTCCAAGGACCAAATGTAAAATTAACGTCTTAGATTTTTCGGCACTGGTTTTAAATAAAACATAACTTTTAAGTGCATAAACACGACGCTTTTAAGAAAAGGCACTATTCGTCCGGCGCGGTTGCTTTATTGATTGGAACTGAATAATTACAGAGTTAGGCGACTTTCTCCCCTCTTCGCGTTAGCTAAGATTTGGGCAGAGAAGAGGACTATGCAAATAAGTATTTATCTCCTGGTTCAAATTGATATCTCTATCTCAGATGCTGTATATAAATGTTATTCTCACAATCTCAGTGAAGCTGATCATGTGCAGAGTGGTTCAGGTGGAGTATTGGCCAATTTAAATTACAACCGTATTATACAATATTTTACAAACTTCCCGATGGAATTCCTCGGATTTCCCGATAAAATTGCGAAGAATTTCTAAAAATAATTTCGCAAAATTTCTGGAGATAATTCCATAGCATTTCCCGAGAGATTTACTTGAACATACTCGGAAAAATCCTTAGAATAATGAGAAACCAAGTAAAAACTAAGAAGGTAAAAACAAACAAGGCCTGACTTCGGGGAATTCCTGGATGACTATAACTATTTGTCATAAACTCATTCTATTCTATGTACCACAAAGGGCATGTTCCATGTTTGAAACTGGTCAATAGATCTCTGGTTACACCTGTAGACTTTAAAGCCTGACTTTGAGGATTCTTTGGATGACCATACCCATATGTTATGAACGCAATTTATTCTTCGTACCACAAAGGGCATCTTCCATATTTGAAACTGCTCGATAAATCCCTGGTTACGCCTGTAGACTTTAAGGCCTGACTTCAGGGAATTCTTGGATGATCATAGGCACATGTCATGAACGCATTTTATTCTTTGCACCACAAAGGGCATGTTCCATATTTGAAACAGGTCAATAGATCTTCAGGAAATTCTTGGATAACCATACTCATTTTTCATGAACGCATTTTATTCTGTGTATCACAAAGGGCATGTTCCATTTTTGAAACTGGTCAATATATTCCTGATTACTAGTAAAGACTTCAAGGCCTGACTTCGGGGATCATTTGGATGACCATACCCATATGTTATGAACGCAATTTATTCTTTGTACCACAAAGGGCATCTTCCATATTTGAAACTGGCCAATAGATCTCTGAACATCAGTGTAAACCTTAAGGCCTGAATTCAGGGAATTCTTGGATAACCATACCCACATGTCATGAACGCATTCTGTTCTGTATACCACAAACGGCATGCTCCATGTCTGCAACTGGTCAATATATTTCTGATTACGGGTATAGACGTTAAGGCCTGACCTTTGGGAATTCTTGGATGACACTGGCCAACAGATCTCTGAATACCATCAGTGTAGACCTTGAGGCCTCACTTTAGAGAATTCTTGGAAAACCATACCCACATGCCTTGAACGCATTCTATTCCATATTCCACAAAGGGCATGCCCCATGCTAATTTCCATGCAAACTTGAAACGGTTTGTGCTAAATCAGTGTTCATCCAAATAAGCTCAACTTTTCGGAGGTCACTCAGAGCATGAGACAGAATCAGATAAGCAATGTGGAGCAAAGCCGATTTTTTGCCAGAAAATAAGCTTGCTTTCTACGGTCAAACAAAAACAGGTTTCATTGTCACATTCCACTTTTTGAGGAGAGTCTGGGTGCCCTGAGGTACTGCCCTGGGGGACGCCTGTGATAATGTCGCGCCCATTGGGAGTCGCTGAGACCCGGAATGTCCTCGTCCTCGCCAATAGACAGTTGTGAATAATTTCCAACATGTATCTGTGAAGATTATTGCGTCGCGGTTTGTGCACCAGATCAGACTGACTTTCGATGACTTTCCAACATCAAGTAAGGTCAAGGCAGATCTTTTGTAGACAAACTTGTTTCGTACCATGACGTTGGTGTCTTGGGTTAGTTGGTGGTGTATAGTTGATCGACCCCAATCCAGGACTAAAAAAACTCTCCTCATGATGATGCACAGTACTGGGTCTGTCAGCTGACCTGCAGCATGCCTCTGTAAATCTAACCCAATACGATTTCATTGGATCGGTTCGCTTCTAAGCGCGAACGATTACTTAGCTCGTCGGTTTGGTTTGTGCGGCATGAACACATTTTGCGACGGATATTCGAATGCATTAGAAGGGCACATGCAAGCCGGCGAGGGATTCCGCCGAAACGAGCGACCGTCATATGTGGGTGGAAGTAGTATACTTGTAGTCAATTAGATGGGTATAGATAACGGCAGCATGGAAGCCTATAAGTATATGAATAGAAAATTTTTCTAGCTTAACTTTTCAAAAGGACCTAAGTAACATTTTTTTCATGAATTAATTTGAGTACTGCAATCGAAAGCTTTCATGTTTTTCTGTTGATTGCGCTATTCAAATTAATTCATGAAAAAAATGTTACTTAGGTCCTTTTGAAAAGTTAAGCGAGATTTAATATATGTATATGATATCAAGTTAAGATAACATTCCTTTTTCTTGTGATTCCTAGTGCAATAGTAAATCCAACATTTTTTAATTCAATATTCCACTAAGACGCCCCTAAATATAGTTAATTGTATATGAATAATTAAGATTTTTGACATAACGAAGAAAAAAGGCAATCTGGATAAATGTCGAAATAGAAACATTAATGCACATATATACAGCAACTACATTTACTCTAATGAAGCTTTATCTGAAATAATCTGAATGCCAAGCGGCACCACTGATTTCTGTTCGGTGCACCGGGAGGTTAGTGTCGGCGGCAATGATGTATGGAGAACAACGCCACCCCGCAATCATAAAAAAGTAAACCCCACGCAGGACTCGAGAGGCAAACACAAACCAGCCAATGTTGAGGCGTCTGACGTCTGCCTCGTTATAAGCCTTTCGGAGAATGTTATTTGGTGGAGTCTAATACGTGCCTACGTATGTGTGTTTATGCTACCGAATCCAATATACAAAGTGGGTGGGGGCAGACATTAGTATAAGGACGAATTCGTCGTCAAATATGTTCCGTCAGCTGATGTCAAATGTAAATAGCGTGCGGTTGGGATACATTGGTGGCGGCAACAACGGGTGGAAAATGGTGTGAATGAGTGACCGATGAAATTTCGGAAGCTATAGTGTATTGGACTATGGTACAAGATGCATATCTTCCCGATCATGTTTATCGACTAAAGACCTACTAAACACTTCGCAGTCGCTGACATTAAAAATAAATACATACTGAAATCATAATCCAAATATTCAACTCAAACGTGAAATGTGTACTACTATGCGCCTATAACATCTGGTTGGTATCGATAGAGAGAACCTAACGTCCTGGCAGAAGTGTGCAGAAGCGCGCCCTAAAAAATGCATGGAGAGCATGCATCCTTATCTCCGGAAATAGTAAACACACGGTGCGCCAGTAGACCGTTATTATAAAATAAAAATGTCCATCAAAACCAAGTACAGGGCTCGATTCTTATGCTAATTCTACACATCTCGACATTTTTTTTAATTCTTGGAGGAATCTCGAGAAATCTTGATTTTAAGTTTTTAGCTAAGAAATTTCAGAAGAATTCATATTTTAATTCAACAATATCCCCAAAATACCTGCAAAAACGTCCAAAAAGTGGTCCAAGTTGTTTTCAATCAGTTTGAATTTGTTGCCGTTTAATTTTTTATTCAGTTAACATCTAAACAGATAATTTTGACAATTTGACGCCACAATATACGGTTCCAGTCCCAATGTCTCCATCCTCGGTTTCGCTCTACCTCTCATACCTTTCCTGCTTTAGCTACCTTCTGGATACTGGGTTCGCCTTTGTTTTGTTCGAGCTTCTTGTTTATCCTTCGCCACTACACACTCATCATACAAAATGGAGCAACTTTGCAAAAATTTGGTATGGGATTTCTTTTACATGGCCGTGTAAAAAAATCCGTGTAAAAACAGAATCGGGTGTAGTTAGAAGCTAAAATATGTGATTGCTGTTACACTCGATCACATCACTTTTTAACCGATCCTTGTAAATCTGAAACGATTTAGGTGCTCTGTGCCGCTGCCAAATCTCGACAAAATTCTAAGAACAGACTTGTTTATTATGTAAGGCAAGACCTCTTCCTTTGCGTTTACAGAACTATGAAACATGATAATTCAAGATATGGTACTTTAAAGAAATATCAGACAGACAAAGCCATGGAAAAGCTCCGTCCAATTGTTATGGCATCCGACGATGGTCCAAAAACTACACTACTTCAAACAAATCTTTAAGCTGTCGGTTTCTTTCCATCAATTTCTTCCGTACTCCAGGTTTGAATACTTCTGATGCTCTAATACTTTTTATCACACTCAAATAACAAAAAAAATATAACACAAACTTTAATCTGATTAGGCTGTGAACCATGTCACCGATTCGTTTAACTTTTAGTTAAAATTTGACAGTTCGATGGTTATTTCTCCGTGGTTAAAAATGACCCTGCTCCGAGCATGGTTAGATTTGACAGTTCGATAGTTAAACTTTGCTCGCGAGAAAATTGGCGCCAAATCCATTTTGCTCCAAATAACTATCAATCTGTCAACAAAAGATGCTGGGTCATTAGGCCGAAGGCCGTTATGGTCGAATGGTCATTAGGCCGAATGAAGAAAGAAGCAAGACGCGAGAAAGAAGTAAGAAAACGGAAGAAAGAAGAAATAAAACGGAAGAAAGAAGAAAGAAGAAGGAAGAAAGAAGAAGGAAGAAGAAAGAAGGAAAAGGGAAGAAAGAAGAAGGAAGAAGGATGAAGGAAGAAAGATGAAGGAAGAAGAAAGAAGGAAGAAAGAAGAAGGAATGAGGAAGAAGGAAGAAAGAAGAAGAAAAATGGAAGAAGGAATAGGAAGAAGGAATAAGGCAAAAGGAAGGAGGAAAAAGGAAGAAAGAAGAAGGAAGGATGAAGAAGGAAGACGGGAGAAAGAAGGAGGAAGAAAGAAAGAAGAAAGAAGAAGGAAGAAGGAAAAAGGAAAAGGTAAGAAGGAAGAAGGAAGAAAGAAGACGAGAGAACGAAGGAAGAGGGAAGAAGAAAAAAGAAAGGAAGAAAGAAAAAGGAAGAATGAAGAAGCAAGAAGGAAGAAGGGAGAAGGAAGTAGAAAGAATGAAGAAGGGAGAATGAAGAAAGAAGAAGCAAGAGAGAAGAAGAAAGAAGGAAGAAGAAAGAAGACGGGATAAAGAAGGAAGAGGGAAGAAGAAATAAGGAAGGAAGAAGAAAAAAAGAAGGAAGAAGGAAAAAAGGAAAAAGGAAGAAGGAAGAAAGAGGAAGGGAGAAGGAAGAAGGAATAAGGAAGAAGGAATTAGGAAAAAGTAGAAGGAAGAATGAAGAAGGAAGAAGGAAGAAGAAAGAAGGAAGATGGAAGAAGGAAGAAAGAAGAAGGAAGAAGGAGGAAGAAGGAGGAAGGGAGAAGGAAGAAGGAAGAAGAAAGAAGAAAGAAGGAAGAAGGAAGAAGGAAGAAGGAAGAAGGAAGAAGGAAGAAGGATGAATGAAGAAGGAAGAAGGAAAAAGGAAGAAGAAAGAAGGAAGAAGGGTAAAGGAAGAAAAAGAAAGAAGAAGAAAGATGGAAGAATAAAGGAGAAAGAAGGAAAAAGGAAGAAGGAAGGAGGAAGAAGGAAAAGGAAGAAGAGAGATAGAAGAAGGGAGAAAGAAGAATGGGTAAGGTGAAGAAAGAACTTCTCATTTTTCACTTTTTGCTTATTTTTGTTAATTCGGCCTAATGGCCATTGGGCCTAATGACCGTTCGGCCTAATGACCATTCGGCCTAATGACCTTCGGCCAAATGTCCTTCGGCCTAATGGCCGACACCCTGTCAAAACTCAAATGGGTCGGCTTCGGAGTAAAATTTTAACCACGATGGGAAAATAACCATCGAACTGTCTAATTTTAACTAAAAGTTAAACGAATCGGTGGAATGGTTCACAGCCTTAGAATACTAACTACCCACGGTTTTGCTCAAGCTAAGAATGTTATCTTATTTGGCATTAAACAAAGAATCTGCAGCCTGCACGTGAATTCTTGAAAAGTTCTGAACGAGAGGTATCATTCACTCAGGAAAATCGACACATACTTTATGGCAAGAATCCATGTATTTTGAAATATGCATATCATGCGTCGCCACATACAAATACACACATATATTCTATGATCCATATGGATAGTATGTGTGAACACTCATGCAATGCATGTGGGCGCATGGAACACATGTGTCTAAATATGGAACCCATTTCGCTACCCCCATTGCAAAAATCCGTATGTAACTCATGAATATAATGCGGAGTTTTTTGAAGATAGACGGTTTGAAGCCATATAAAAATCAAATGTTTGGTGAGTTCGTCAGTTGTAAATATTTATAAAGGCAACAAATCAAACTAGTTGAAAACAACTTGGACAACTTTTTGGATGGTTTTGAAGATATTTTAGGGATAATGTTGAATTAAAATATGGATTCTTTTGAGATTTCTTAGACAAAAAGTTCAAATCAAGATTTCTCGAGATTTTTTTTTTTAATTTGTCCTGAGGTGCAGAATTACCACAGCAACCGAGCCCTGTACTTGGTTTTGATGGACATTTATATTTTATAATAACGGTCTACCGGTGCACCGTGAAACATAATTTGTTGCTAGAGACATGAGCAGGTGACAATTTGTAATTGCTACTTCATGATTGACTAGAACCTGCGAAATTGCACAGGGAACCAATTGAATGGAGCTTGGGATTAAGCTATCATTCTCAATGTACACATTTCGGAAATTCATTACATTATACTAAGTCAATAACGGCGCCGGCCACGTTTTTACGGTCATCAAGGAAAGAAAGGATTATAAGTTCGGCTCTCGCTGCTACTAGAGACCGAGTATACCTCTGCATCTCTACGATCGTCTCAGGATAAGATATTGTGTTAGTAAGAAGGGATATATGATCTGGATTCACTTTGGAAAGTGATACGATCTATGGGATGTGAATATTTTTGAATTAGAAGTACTAGAGCAATTGGAAAGAATAAAAATGAATTCTAATGGGATGATTTTTTACAATTAAAATTTGAATGCTATTGGATTCTCCTACCATGTACACGTCTACCAAACCACCGCTACCCCACAACAGGCCTCATACATTCGTACCTGTAGAAGGCTTGCTCGAGAACAGCGACCGCATATAGCATCCGTATGCAGATATATATGAAAACCAATCTATTTTTACATTTATTTACTGCTACTAAGTAACAGGCAGCTTGTTATAGCAATTCTATATTTAGAATCCTGTTTGCTAGCAATTAGAATTTTGATATACAAAGAGATTTCAGCTATATGATTAACGAAATTATCTAATATAAAATGGGAAGGGCTAGGGATCGAACCCTTGATCTCCTGTTTATGAGGCAGAAGTAGTGGCAAAAAGCCACCAAGCTCCAAAATATGTAATTTGTTGCTAGAGACTATCGATTTTGTTTGTGGGCTGTTATTTGTTGTATTTTTTTTATTTCAATTCCAAAACAAAATCCGTAAGAAAATCCTGTTCCCAGAACATAATATACTAAAATAGCGCCGAACACATTCCAATTTAAAAAGCCTCTCAAATAAAAGGGTCAAAATTCATAAAGTTCGTCACGCAAAAGATATGCAAACCCCTTCTCTTCACGTAACACTTTTTGTGTTATAACTTTTGTTAAACATATCAACTTTCTATATAGTTTGTTTGTGTATTTACGACACGTTACACCAGAAGGGTGCATTCGTGTCGGAAAGCGGATTTTGGCATACAATTTCAAATTCTTTACATAGTAATTACTTCTCCTCATCTTCTACTCTTCTCCTCAGATTTCTCTCTCTCTCTCTCTCTCTCTCTCTCTCTCTCTCTCTCTCTCTCTCTCTCTCTCTCTTCCTTCTTTTCTCTTTTCTCATCTTTATCTTTTCTACAGGTGCCTAATCTGCCCATGATCGCATATTTGTAACACTCGCATTTTTGTTTATTTGGTAAATAGTCTGCATCTAATCCCACAACAGAAAAATAGGCTTTACTATCTTGGTGAGCTGGAAATGATTGAGTTTGTGGGGAGGATTAACAAAAGATTTACGAAATCAACCAAAATGCAAATGTTACAAATATGCGATCATGGGCAGTAATCCAACAACGGAGTCGGACTTTGTCATTTCGTCGGTATTACCCCGGGCAGCTCTGAGACTAGTTGTGTTGATGGCGTTGTCCCGTCGCTGCTGCTCATACTTTCGACAATGGAGAATAACATGCCGCACGTCGATAATGGTTCCACAGCACTCGCAAGTAGGCAGGGGATCCTTCTTCAGTAAATGAATAGCCATGATGAAATTATTCGGACTGGTCACAAACGCCCCGGAAGCGTAGCGTAACGTTTTGTTAAATGCTGGTCTGTAGGGTCTCCGGTCCTACTCGGCTCACTAGTGCACCTCCATACATCAACTTTGCAGTGGTTAGCTCAGAGCCTACTTGCAACAGGGTTGCTCGGTTGCCACGTGGAAGCTTCGTTCCGATCATTTGGAGGATTAGCAGTCGTAAGTCCCACGATTTATTCACCGCTTTACAGTGCGGCTTAAACGTGAGTCCAGACTTCAAATTGACACTCAGGATCCTATGGCGGTTGGTTTTCGGAACGATCGTTCGATCGATGGTGATTTCTTTCGCCGGCGCTCGGCGCACGTTGGGACTACAGTAGAACGTCTGCGATTTGGTCGCAGATATGGAGAACCCCACGCTCTTCGCCCATTTATCCAAAGCTTTGACGGCGGTCTGCGATCTACGGTGTGAACCTTCCCCTGTTGCTCTGAGAACTACCAGGAGGATGTCATCAGCGCACAGAAGGATTTCAACGGGCAGCTCGCGGAAATGGGCTGCATCGCGATAAGAAACAGCGTCACGGATAGAACAGAACCCTGAGGTGCTCAGAAGGTACTCTTAAGGCATATATACTCCTATGGATAACTGGAAGGTGCGTTCCGACAGGAATCTCTGCAGTATATGCAGAATCCGATCCCATTTTCGCCAAGACTTTAGAGTTCGCAAGATACCTTGTCGCCAGGTGGTGTAGTATGCTTTCCATAGATCCAGGGATGCTATCAGCCAGTGCTCGTCGGTAGTGGGCAGCGACCTATCAAGCTCGGCAAAGTAATCAGTAATCAGTAATCAGTCACCGATTAATAATTCGCACGAGTAGCTTCGCCATGCAGCTGGTGAGCAAGATTGGTCGGAAGGCATTCGATCCAGAATCGTGGCAGTTCGGTTTCGGGATAGGGACGACGATGGCATTTCGCCAGCTAACGGGAAACTCGCCACTGCGCCAGATATTTTTCAACAGCTCGAGAAGCGCCATTTTTACGGATAGCAGAAGATGTTGCAGCAGGCTGTTTCCAAATCTGGACCTGTTGAGGCACTGTCGAGGGCCCACAGAAGTTCGTTTAACATAATATCGATGTTGTAAACATCATCATTGTGGGGCGAAAGATCAATGGACTGGCGTACAGCTGCCGCTTTCACTATCTGGAACGATGGAGGGTAGTCGCCGATCTCTCGCAATAAACTTTCGCCAGTTCTTCTGCTGCTTCTTTGGGATCGTCCGTGAATCCGACAGGTCGTTTGAGAACTACCGGGCGCTGTTACCCATTACCGTGCAGAGTATTCACCGTCCGCCACAGCTCGGTTGTTGTACTGCTGAATGATATTTTCGCTACGAATTTTCTCCATGATTGCTCCTTTGCCTTATTGATCGCCTTTCGTGCCGCTGCTCGCGCTTCCTGGAATTTAGCCAACACCTCGAGATGGCCCGGATTACGTTGCTGTAGACGTCGGAGGGATCAGAGACACATTTACCGGTATCGAATTGCGGCTTTCGCTTCGGGGCACCACCATGGTGTTGCTTTCGGTTCGATTCCTGCACTGGTTCGCGGAATGGATTTTGTCGCTGCTGCTAGTATCTTCTCGGTGAAAATGTTAACGTCCCACTCGGCATCTAAATTTTAATTAGAACATAGATTATGTTATACGAAAAGCCGCATCGAAATACGGATTATTATGTAAAATAAACAAGTATCTACTGTTCGAAAACAAAGTTATGTTATATGAAACATTGATTAAAAATAGGTTGACTGCTAAATACCTTACAAGGTTCGCCAAGTGAACCTAGAAGCTAGACTCTCGAAACAGATTGTAACGTCAATTGCCGAAGTATTGCCCGTAGCCGGATCGATGCGGGTGTGAGAACCGTCGTTCAAGATCACCAACTGGTGAGTCAAAGTCGTATCGGCGATTAAGCGATCCCCACGCGAGATGGTGCGCATTTAAGTCCCCAAGAAGCAACATCGGTCTCTCTAGCTGCTCGAATAGCTCAACCAGTGCATCCTGACATTGCGTAGTACTCGGCGGATGTAGACAGATACTATTGTTACGTGGATACGCACCACGATAAGTTGCAGGGTGGTGTGGATTTGGTGTGGATTTGTACACGCTTAAACGGTGTGCCTTTTTGGATAGCTAGGTCAACCGCGTGTTGTCACAGAGTTACCGTGCACGTGCTTTAGTTGGTGGTGCATGAGACGCGTTTTAAGCCTTCTCGTACGAACGAAGTAGGTGATGCGCTTCTAAATTGCGCGCCTCCGTCTAGTTGCTATGCGCCTCATGTGCAACGCATGCGATCCATCTCATGCGCTCGTCGCATGGGCTGATCACCTTGTGAACGAGCGTTAGGAAGAATAAACAAAGTCAAGTAAATTGCACTGCTGTAGCTTAGTTGATGGTACCTACTTGGTGCACAATCAGATGAAATTGCCGACCGTTACCGAATATACGTTGCGTTACTCAAGGCATTATGAAAAGGTGTGCATTAGAAATATTTTTTTTAGTATAATAAATTACCAATTGAAATATTTTCCATAGCTTTCGTTCGCCGTACTATTTAATTGGATTTAAGAGATTCTGTGCTAGTTGCATTTCTCTGGTACGTGAAAAATCGTCGGGATTGAAAATTTCAAACATTTAAAATTTTATTGCTTTTGAGTCCCGTCCAAATATTATCTTAAAGATTATAGTCAACTATTTTTCAACTATTTTGGATTACTAAAGAGTGATTAAATTTTAGGATATGAATTACATACGAACTCATATTTACAGCAAATCAAATGATAAATAAAGATTTATAACTAAGTAAATGTCGTATTCGTCCACCAGAGAATGACTCAAAAACAGACAGTTCAAAGTAAATCTTTTGACGAAAGAGGCTACCTGTGTGCAAAGTGACAGAAAAATAACCGATTTACGCAAGTATAGTTATTATCGACACTATAGAAGTATGCACAAAGAAGTAGCGCAAAAATTTGGATTGTTGCATAACGAAGATGATGAAATCAATGGTGAACCAGCTAAAAAAATTCCAAAAGTTCGAATCGATTCATGTACACTAACTTCGTCATTAGTGGAATTTCTCACCGTAAATGGACTTCCGTTTAACCTGCTTCGCTATCCTGCTTTTCAACGAATCAGGATCAATCGAAGATGGTCTCAAAACATCGCGACATATGAACCCCGAGGCAATGAAGCATGTCCTCCATCAAGTCAGCTCTCAGATTAAAAAACACATCATCTCTGACATCGACGGTATACCGTTGCACTAGTTTTGCCAATACCGTCAACAGTCAGCACTGGGGATGCTCTTTGTATAATATTTTTTCGGCGGGACGGGCCTTGTCCTTGTTGGTATGGTGTTGTAAAGTTATGCGATACAGTATCTGTTTTCGGAAACAGACCTTGAGGACGGACGCCTTGCCCCACAGTGCCAGCCGTTGCCGAAACAACTACACCATTGTTTCCAGATACACCAGCAACAGCCGGCACTGGGGAAAGGCTTTGTGTAGTTTTGTCGACTGCTCCACTATTGCCGTTAACATGGGGTGTAAGTGTTGGATGCTTCATGCTTGGTGGCATAGGGGGTGATACGAGAGCAGGATTCGATAGGACAGGGAGTAATCGTTTCTAAAGGGCGGCGGCCAGGGCAAAGTAGGGCTACCCCTTCCCCCTGCCGTCTAGCCCATGTTTCCGGTATCGTGGTGTGATTAATGTTTCCATCGGCTACGGAGGCAAATTCATCATCAACGGGTTGGAATAAGACGTCCCGGATGACTCCTTCATCCTGCCATACTTGCGTCAGAAGAGGTACTACACTTTTCCTACTACCGAACCGATTTTGGCTCGTTGTCCGTGTTCGAGCTTTGGTCGCCATTGTATTCCATGCGTTGTTGAGGAGTAAATCTATCGAAGACCTTGATTAGGGTTTGTCTCCGGTATATCTGACTCGCTAGAAGAGAAGTCCATTTCCGTGAAGTCATGGGTGACGGTGGTTTTTTTCAGCGGCGGACTAGGATCTGGTGAGGTGGTCGGTTTAGCAAAAGTGATTTTCGAAGATCGTCCACGCTTTGTATCCTGAACGGCTGGGGCGTTATTCCTGGATCGAGTGATAGGACCTGCCATCGTGTAGACTGGTCGATGCTCACCGCTATGGAGCGGTTTTTCCTGGTTGACGGTTTCACTAGTATGGCTCTGCTTTATTTGACTGGTTTGCTGCTTCGCTTGGTTGATGAAGGTCATCATTTGATTAATCCGCTAATTCTTCTGTTTAATTTCTTCCCACAGTTTGTTGATTTCCTTGTCTTTCCGTGCCGTGCCAACTTCGAGTTCCTTCAGTCTTTTCTCGAAGGCATTCGATTGCGCTGCTGCCTGAGCATAGCTACCACCTGCTTCCTGTTCGGCTTGTTCTCTGGCCTCCGGGATGATCAGGATATCATGCACTTATAGTTTGATGACTTCCCTTTTCCTTTCTGTAAATCGGGCACTAGCAGTTGGTCGGTCGATGATTTCCCCTACAATTCCGGCAGAGGGGAGCATTTCGGCACATGTGGAACAAATCGTAGCATGAGATGACGCACCGGCTGACGTTCAAGTTTGGGTGTGGGATAACATTTACTTCGGTTCCATCGAATAACTGCGTCATCTTTAGCAGTTTAGCAACCTGGGACGGTTCACGGACACTCAGAGTGACTTGGTCTATCTGTGATTCACTTCGGTAAATGATGCGATCTATGGGATGGGAAATAACACTATTTAGTTGTCTCGCGACGAGATAAATTTTTAACCATGCACGCCCAGTGGCATATGAAAACTAGCCACCCTATCACCAGAGACCGGCGGAGTGAAAAACTGTCGAAATGGCAACGAATGAAAATGCATGAAATCGTGAAAATAATACTGGCAACACTTTTTGCTTGCTTCTTATGGATGCAAAAAGTAAACAAGTCGAATTGAAACCGCTTTTAACGGTTCGATTGAAAACAAGATGGCGTCTTCGCCGATCTCTTATTGTAGTATTTCTAATGGAAACTGAGGAGAATCGCGTTCTGTACGACCGAATGAACGGAGCAAAGCGCAATACAAGCGCATATTCCACCGAATATCAAACAGGTATTCCTTTTTCTACTCGCAACGAATACCATACGCACTGTATTTACTTGCTCGATGGCTACTGCAAACTATTGTAGATCGCGATCTCGATAAAACAGGGGGAAGCCAAGTCTCACCACTTTCCCCTACAATGAAAAATTCAACCTCCCCATACGGCTCCAATCCAAATATTCGGAGGTCACCAGGAATATGTAACAGAATCTATTGAGCGTTCCGGAGCAAAATCTATATTTTATACCACTCTATTAGTTTGCTGCTGTCGGTCCCGGTGTTTACATTCGGTATCGCGATTGGTGTTTTTACTTGAAGCAAGTGACTAATTCGAAAAAGTGAAGTTTAATAAGCAGGAAACAATGAGACAAGATATCCCGTCGAATGCAACTTGATACGATTAAATCGGTTAATGGTAAATATTAAAAAAATGGTCTAGATTTTTTCACGTGATTTTCGTATGAAAAATAGTTTTTTGGCCATAACTTCTGAGCCCATAGTCCAATTTGGCCGGTAATAGGGTAATAGAGCCGAAAAACCATTAGCCCTAACAGGTCGTTTGGTCGAATAGGTCATCAGGCCAAAAATGCCGGTTTAGGACCGACATATTGTTTAACTGAAAGGGCAGGTATAAGACCGAAATTGTTGTTTAACAGAAAGGGCCAGTTGGTCGAAAATGCCAAATGACAATTTCTGAACGGATAATATGGCTAAAAATGTCCACTCGTTTGGACAAATAACATTTTTGGCTAAGCCACACTCTACTGCCATGCTCCGAGGAGTCAATTGCGGTAACTGCCTGGGCCAATAGATACTATACTAAGACACTCCTATGCCTCAGCATGTGTAGTCTCTACAACTTCAGCCATGCCACGGGTGACCATAGCGGTAACCCACTACGATAGTCCTTCCCCAGCACAGGCCGATCACTCACTTTTCTGCCGAAGAAGACCACGCGCTACCCTACCAAAGTAGAGGCACTCCCCGTGCACCACTTGTGCCTCACTGTGGGTTTGTGAATTCAACCTACTACTACCCTGCCGCCGAAGCAGCTTCTCCAATTGTCACACGCCCCATGTGAGTCTTATTTTGGTGCTCGCCCTAACACTAGTGATCAATTAACGATACGTACTATGACACTCCTGCCTCAACACTAGCAGATAACTCGCTCTCTGCTGAAGCAGCACACGCACTACCCAACCGAAGTAGGGACACTCCCCATGCCAATCGGCACTCCCTGGGCTCTTGTGCGCTTTAAGCGGCACACGGTCGCTTTGATAGGATCTGCTTGCGGACTTGTAGCTTTTTGAAGAAACTTAAGGACAATCCTCACGGAATCCAAATTTCACGTTTTCAATGGCACACCACTCAATACGAAAGCAACGCACAACTGTCATTTTTATTATTTCAGCAGCGTAGCAGCATGCGAGTACAATGCGAGTAACACCGTCGTAAAGCCCTTTGACACAGTTCCTGTTGTCCCTGGCGGCCTTCGCTGAAATGGCTGTACTCGTCATTTGGCTGAAAGTCATTCGGCGAAAATCCATTTGTTCGAACGCCACTTGACCGAATAACACGTTACGCTGAAGGACATCTAGCCAAATTAAATGTGGTCGAATTGAACGTTTGTCCGAAACGGTTATTACGTCAATAAAGGTTTAACCGAAAATGTCCAAAGCGACATAAACCCGAAAGGCAAATGATAGAACTAGGGGAATCCGTCAAATGTTGAACGGCTAAAATTCTTGCCTATTGTTGAACGCCCATAAGAAATGCACGTGCGTTCAACAATAGGCAGAGAAATTAGTCGTTCAACATTTGGCGAATTACCCTAGTCGTTGGGCAGAAAGAGCCATTTGGCCCAAACATTTTTTTTTTAGCAATAGAACCATATTAGCCAAATAACGACTGCCAAACGACCATCTGGCCAAAAGGGTTCAACTGGCAGTCAATTGTCATCGCCAGATCCGTGGAAACGAGAGATTATAACGTGTGAGGATCCGCGGTACCTTGATCGTCTGTTGACTCATCAGCATATTTTATTCGTAAGCTGAGTTAACGGGTGGCAACTAAAAAATTGGAATGAAAAGAATGGCTCGAGATAAAAAAAATACAAAGAAGTCCACTTCAATCTGATATATGTTATACAAAGGGCTGTTTTTGGGCTTTGACCAATAAATATTGGCATATGGTCCGTGGTTCGCCGTGCTGCGCAGCTTAGTCTTGCTGGTATAACATGACCGCTGTACGGTTCTACCACTTCAATTTTCGGAATGCAGCTTCTGATCCTAGTTATGAGTTGCTTCGTGTCTTTGGCCTTACAATCACCTTTTATTACAATGGAGCTGAGTAGACTAAATAATGATATGACAGTCAGGGTTGTGTTGAATCATTCTCACACGATAATGATTGGAGTTATCATTTGATAACATCTCAGGTGTGAAAAGTAGGCGAGTTTTCCTTGGCGATAACTTTTCAAATTTTGGAATCAATTGATAATAAACACAAAATTATCAATTAAATTTAAAACTTTCCAATACAAATTTAATGTCAACAATGAAGGTCATTCTGATGCTTGGCATTGTGTTTTATTGTTATGTAGAGAAATAAGTTCAAAAAGTAACGGTAAGTGCTTAAATCGAGATACAATTGTTGAACGATTCTCACTCGCTAGCGAGTTTTTATCAATTGATAATTTGGATTTGTGATCGCATGATAGTGTTGCTCATCCTCGATTATTTGAAAATTTGATTTTTCCCATGCCTGATGACAGTTTTCGAAACATTTTCACGCTTAAAATGTTCGACCGTGTACCTACTTTTCCCATGATCTTTGTTTGCTTGAAAAATTTACAAAGCTCGTCGCAGTATTTCCTGTTTCCACGGCATTTTGTAAGCAATTTTGGAGTGAAAGTGTGTGTGCGACAATTCTAAGGATTCATTCACATAAAATCATATTTCTGTGAAAGCATTTTTATTTTGATAGAATAGTATTGAAGTCATTCCATTTTTTTAGTTGCCACCCGTTATAAGAAAATCTAACATCCGTTGATTAGGTGCAGCGTATATTAAATTATATTTCTGATTTTCAAGTCTCCAGTGCACTTTGCTCCATTTTTCCCTACAACAGTCAAGCTGCGAAACAAGGCAATATATTGGTTTCTACTACGAATACAATTAGTAATCGAGTAGTAAACTGCACTCTACCTTATTTTTTCGACAGGCGGCGTTTCGAAGCCTAGGAAAGCTAATTGAGTTTGATTGATTGATCCTTCATTGGATCTGGAAGCTTGGTGTCAATAAACTGTACATACTGGACGACCGGGCGCGAATTGTTGAGGTTTCGCTTTAATCGTTTCTTTATTGATACGAAAGAGCTTGAGGGCTCCCGTGAGCCTTGAGGAAGGAAAAATGGAGGGTTGCTAACCCAGAGATGATTAGTTCCATTTTCGACACTAAAATGAAAGGCAGACTATTTATTATTATCACCCCACGCAGAAGGAAGTGCTAGAAATTTATTGCAAAATAAGCATATGCATTTGACACTGACATCAATCGCTACTATTCAGTTCACTATAGTGTACGTTATTCTATGTGCATTTATTGATTCTTAATGCTCGAATGAATTATTTGACAATTTAAGCTTAAACTTATTATGTAAATTATTACACAAAGGTTAGTTTATTAAATAAGCCTATAAGAGAATATAATTGTTATCATTTCTATGCAGATACTTTACAACACAGCCTCATATGTATTTATAGATTGTAATACGAGCTCAGCAGCTTTTCATTCAGTGTTGTTTGAATCAACGATAAGAAGATGTTTTGGATATTCATATTGAATTTATTTTGTTTACGATAAATGATGGATTGTGCTGATGACGCACTACTGAAACGTATGACATGAATAAATTAAACATGAAAATCATATATTATGCCTTATGAGATAACTCAATCGTGGCTCAAATTGATCAGCGAATAAAATCGATCACGAAGTATATTCACATTAGATAACAAACTCAATTATCCAGCAGTAATGAAAGACGTCGCATTTGAATTACCCAGTAGTAAAACAGTAGCTAGTCAAATTAATTTCAACTCTTCCTATTTTTTTTAAATTAAATTGGAAATAGAATAAATTTGATTGAAATTACATACGCATTTCCTGTGCCTTTTCGGATCAATTATTTTTAAACTACTAAGCCAAAGTGTGATATCAACAAATATAATCTGGGTGACATAAAACATCGCTTTAGTCGTGAACACATAAGTCAAAAACTTACAAAAAAAACGCAATTAATGTCTAATGCTTCTCTACATTGTCAATTCATTTTTTTTTACATTTTCCCGTTTATTAGAAAATAAAGGATCTAAATAATTGATAATTCTATCGATCTTCAGTATTTCAGTAGTCGTTTGCATGGTATATAATTACTTTGTTTTAACCTTTGTTTTGTTATTACTTTCCAGTACATTTACACCAAACATCCAAAAGCTTCGTTCTGTTTTCGTTTCCACCCGATTTGTCATATTTGCGGGAAACCTAAACAAAAACTTGGCTTCCACGCTGAAACCTTCACATGCGATGCATGTCAGCGTGACTAGCAAGTCAGTCGGCCGACCAATCCGCGACGCAAAGCTTCGTTGCAAAACAATACTCCGGCAATGGTGGATGTCCTGCAAACACCCTCCGTCTCTCCACAGTACATAGCATAGTTTGTGCCTGCCCACACTCCCACAGGGATTTCCTTGGAAATTTTTAGAGAGAAAAAAAAATCAGGATGCACGCGATGTTATGTGCGTCTGGCACAGCGTCATCGTTGCCCGCCCGCTTGCCCCTGCGGATTCTTAACCCCAATTCGATGGAAAAAGTGGAATAACCTTTTTTTCCTCCCCGCATACATAAGTTTGCATACTGCATGTGTACTACGGTTGAATCCTTTCCGATATTCCCTCGGGCTTTCCCTTGAGGTTCACATGTTAGTCATTATTAAATTAATGCCACTGAAAAGTAGGACTCGCGCAAGGACCTGCAAGCGGCACACGGTTATTTAAAATTGTTCTGTTTTCTCTCGCGATTGTATGCATGCATGAACGTGAGCTTCGGAAAGAATAAGTTTCACCGGAGCTATTATTTTGCTGTACCTATCTAGTAGATAATGCAATTATAGAAAATTAGCGCAGCAAATTAAGTTCCTTTAATTTGTGCTTGTAACGTAAATTAAAATCTAAAGCAAAATGCAACTAGTACAGATAGCTATTTCAATATGAAACGAAGTGATTCAGCTAATTTAAATTGGAAAGTATTATTAAATCGCCGTTTTTTAAGTAATATAGAGTAATATCGGTTAATAACAAGATCTAAGAGATCGAAGTGTACCGCGCTCGTGAATGTACACGATTGTTTTATCTATAAACAACGCCTCTGGTTTTTCCTGCGGTGCATTTCGTCATTTTTGAAGTTTTGCTCTGTTTCGGTTGGTCGAATATGAAACTTGAATTAGGGTCTCGCCGACATTTCTCACCAACACGAACGCGGGTTCGTGGTTGCAAACAATCCCATTTGATTTTGCCGTGACAGCTGCTCGTGGTTGCAAACAAACCGAGTAAAAGTGTGAGTGAAACGTGCGTGTACGTACACGATCGCTGAAAGCCTAATGGTTGATACTTGCAAATTGGAATGTATTTTAAATCGAGGAAATAAAGTGTTTGTGAAGTGATTATTATGAGAGGAAAGTCCAACTTGTACAGCTACGGAAGATCACGTTGCATCTGAGGGCTATGGCAGTTATTCGGAGATCAGACATTAGAAAGATGAATAGCTAGCCAGAAGAATTCTTTGATTAGATCAACTAAAAAACCTATGTTTAGTAGTTCCAAGATCAGTGTTTCTATGGCAACACATATGTTACTCATTTGGTAATCGCGATATATTTATAACCAAATTCGGTCGCCGGGTATATGCCAGCTAGTATAATTTGTCTGTAACTTGAGTCTTTGTTTTTGATACGCAAGTTGACAAGAGTCGCGATGTTGGTAATTGGTGCTTGCATTCCCGTTCATTATCAATCTTAGATTACCAACTTTTATCATTCGCGGGGGTGTACGGCGCTCATGGTCCGACTTCCGCAAAGGCGGCCTGCTGCTTCACCGTGTAGACCTGTGCGCCGATTGAAAATTTATCGGCGGGGGCATGATAGATCATTTTAAGCCAGTGGCGGAGTCACACCGTTGGTAATCAGCTGCGGCGGCGTGGATCGGCGAGAGCTTATTTTATTCATTAGGATTTCTCTTGAAGTTCTTCTAAAAATTTCTTCGGAAGCTCCTCTAGGAATTACTTCCGACGTTCCTCCAGGAATTCCTTTGCAAGTTCTTCCGGGAACTACTTCGAAAGTTGCTTCAGAAATTCCTTGGAAAGTTCCTCCAGGATTTCCTTCGGAAAATCCTCCAGAAATTTCTTCTTAAGTTCCTCCAGGAGTTCCTCAGGAAGTTCCTACAGAAGTTCCTTTGATAGTTCCTCCAGGAATTCCTTCGGAAGTTTCTCCAGGAATTTTGTCGGAAGTTGCTCAAGGAATTCTTTCGGATGTTCTTCCAGAAATTCCTTCGGAAGTTCCTCCAGGAATTCATGTGGAAGCTCCTCCAGAAATTCCATCGGGAGTTCCTCCATGAATTCTTTCGGATGTTCTTCCAGAAATTCCTTCGGAAGTTCCTCCAGGAATTCCCTTCGAAGTTCATCCGCAAATTTCTTCCGATGTTTTTCCAGAAATTCCTTCGGAAGTTCCCCCAGGAATTCCTTCAGAAGTTTTTCAAAGAATTCCTTCAGAGGTTCCTCCGGAAATTCCTCCGAAAAGTTCCTCTCGGAATTCTCTCGGAAGTTCCTCCAGGGATTCCTTCGGAAGCTCTTCCAGGAATTCCTTCCGAAGTTCCTTTGGAAATTTCTCCCGATGTTCCTCTGGAAATTCCTTCGGAAGTCCCTCCAGGAATTCCTTCGGAAGTTTCTCCAGGAATTCCTTCGGAAGTTCCTCCAGGAATTCCTTCGGAAGCTCTTCCAGGAATTTCTTCCAAAGTTCCTTGAAAATTTCTTCCGATGTTCCCCTGGAAATTCCTTCGAAAGTCCCTCCATGAATTCCTTCAAAAGTTTCTCCAGGATTTTTTTCGGAAGTTCTTCCAGGAACTCCTTCGGAAGTTCCCCCAGAAATTTCTTTGGAAGTTCCTCCAGGAATTAATTCGCCAATTCCTCCAAGAATTCCTTAGGAACTCCTCCAGGAATTCCTTCCGAAGTACCTCCGGAAATTTCTTCCGATGCTCCTTCGGAAGTTCCTCCAGGAATTTCTCCGGAAGTTTATCCAGGAATTCCTCCAAAAAGTTCCTCCAGAAATTCAATTGGAAGTACCTCCAGGAATTCCTCCGGATGCTCCACAAAGAATTCCTCCGAAAGTTCCTCAAAAATTCTTTCGTTCGTTTTCTAAAGAATACACCTCCAATGTGCACTGTGGTAGTTGTCCTGGGAATACTATGGTATATCAAAATAATTCTCTGAAAAGCTTTTTCAACTCAAAATCCTGGCTAATATCCCATTGATAGGCTTGTTCACTTTGCAGACATTCAAGATTTGAACTCAAGGAGGGTCTTGGGTTCGAGTCCCATCGAAGGGAAAGTGGTTGCACGCGCTCGAGCGGTTAATTTTCGGGAAAACAGTCATCACAATTTGAAAAATAAAACACTTCAACAGTTCTGATGTGACTTGCTAACTCCAAGTCCAAAATCCGACTCTCTTCTTTATTTACAAAAACGTTATTTATAATTACTGGCTATTGTTTACAATTTTTCTCTCATTTTCAATAATGTTGCAGAATGTTGCATGCTACCTACATTTACTCTCATGTGACATTCTGCTCCGAGAGCATTCGTACTCTCTAAATAAACAATTATTTAACAATTGAGTCAGCTACTATTTCTAGGCCAGCTTATTCGCCAAGTTTTGCTTATACTTAAATATCCGTTGTTTATTTTCAACAGCGGTTTGTATTTGATAAACATAAATGGACAGGTTCCAACCTGTCCAATCTTTCCTTTTGTTCGTTTATATGAAATACTTTAAATATAGAAGAAAAATGATGATTATTGCATGGCGTTTAGGGTCGCTACATCTCTTCCAACCCACTGAGCTTGAAATTAGAATTGTAAATTATCATTTCAAGTGGATAGTTGATGGTTTCGTTTCAAAACTTTACGGTTCTCCTGAAGCTATAGTTCAAACATATTCATGAAATATTCAAAAGTTGTCCTCTGATCATTAAAAAATACAAATTTTCAAGCAGTGTATATCTTTGAAATTCCTTGATACTATTTTCGTGCAATTTTCTGATTCCTCAAATTAATTTTGCTATAACTTTTTTTTTAAATATTTTCGCTTAATCCCTCTACACATATACTTCCTCGAGAGTGTCTTACCTGATGATGCCTTCTTAACTCGCCTAGCGTCTGCTTGCTGATGCTCGTTTCTTCATCATATCTCGTGTAGATCACTTGGTCGGTTTCAGATTCCGAGTGCGGGGTATACTCCTGGTATGTTGCTTGGTTGTTTGAACTTGTAACGTAATATTGGGTCTCCGTGGTAAAGTTTTTGATATATGATGTCTATCGTTTGCTGGGTGCGTAAAATTTGATCGTACCGTTCACTAGTAATAATTTGACGTGCCATCTCCGAATGTATATGTTGCTTTCCTCTGGTTGTAGTTCATAAATTTGCTGCTTGCCTTATAGTGTATCTCCAATAGTTTTCAGTTGATTCGCCGTTGATACGTAAGTTGTGGTGAATTGTCGTGTACACGCTGCTCAGTTTTGTTGTGAGACATTCGCATCTTTTGTTGTGCGATGCAAATTAGTTGTTATTGATAAAATTTTGCTCGTTCGATATTTCGCCTTGGATTGATCCTTTTCATAACTTGTCTTCTATCGTGGGAGTTTAGTCTTCATGGTTTTCCTGTTTCTGCTTATCTCGGAGTTATTGTGTTATTCCGCCTGGTTAAATCTTCTTTTATATCGCCTTGTATAATTCACCTTTTCCTGATGTTCCTCCAAAGATTTCGTCCCGTTGAATCCGTCTTGATACCCCCACACTCTTTATCTTCAACCTTCCGTATGACCTGTCGTTCTGGTGATACCAATTAACTCTGGTATGTATTTCTCGATGCACTGTTGTCTTTCTTCGCCATCGGATGTTGTCTGTTCGTCTTCGCTGAATGTTCTCTCGCCCGTTTACCTCTCGAGTAAGTTATTGTACACATTTACATTTGGAAAATAATTGTGAACTATTTTACTGTCTTTCACTACTCTACACTGTTTTTATTTTTATTTTTTTTTATTTTTATTTTTTTTTTTACTGATTGCCGGATAATGATTACATCTTCAATGCTATGTTACTATTTTTATGAATTTGATTCTACTTATTGGGCCTTGCCTCCTTTAAAATTGATCGTTCGATAATAAAAAATAATTGATTGTATTACTTCATCTGATTATGTTATTCTCGCTGAATTATCCCCCGGGAAAAAATTGAGTTGAAGCAAAGAATGTATTCTGCAGGTTTTTGTACAGATATAACTAAAGATAATATAATTTTCTGCAAAATACTTTCTGCCACATATTCCATATTATACCTTATTGGTTTTTTGTTTAGGTTGGCCTTGATGGTTAATTGCTGCAACTGCTCCCCTCCACCGTTTCTGGCTTTTGGCGTGTTTCTGAAATGAGACTTAGACCTCGTGTTTAGTTTATATTTCATATTAAGGCGATAATTTAACAAAAAGCATATTTGAACAAAAAGCAAAATTCTCAGATTTTGTTAATTTAACAGTAACCCAGCTTGTTTGTAATACCTCGATAATTATAATAATATCAACCATTTCTGAATTCTCTTTCTTTTCACGAGTCTTACTATAGTAATGTAAAAAATGTTATTTAGTATAACCATCACACTTAATCGCCAAATTTTATTTCGGTGATATTATTTAACGAACATGTTCCGTAAAACGTTTTTTAACCGGAATGTCGTCAAAAAATATTGATTCTCCGAAATATTTGAAATTTAATAACCGAAAATCTGCTAATAAAATTTACTACTGAAATTCGGCAACATGTTTTACGATCTTAATCGGTAAATCATCAACTTTACCGAGTTTTGGAGAAGTGCATTTGTCAAACGTCAAAATGCTGCAAAAACACTTGTTTGAGCTTGAGCTTGAGCTTGAGCTTGATTGACTGCTCGTAGTTGCTACTCCATTATGACCAGATCAGCTGTTCTTGCACAGGGAACCAACAGATGTTTGCTTGGGACTAGCACACATCTTCAATGTACAAGTACTGGTGATCTCATTTGTTAGGTCATACTGGCGCCTGCCACGTCAGAATGCAAGTCAATGTAGGGAAGGGGAGGAAATGATGATGCAATCACTCGCCCGCTGCAAGCCGAATATACCTCTGCACTTGCCACGAGTTCATGCGGAATTTGTTGGAATTTCTGGGTTAGGTTGAAGAGGCAGAGGTCCGTCTTGGTTAACGAGCTGCCAATGTGATAGATAGGAGAAGGTAACTGATGGAATTTCTAATTGGATGTAGGAAACGAGCTCTATAGTTCACTTCCAATTCTAGCAGATTACTGTTAGAATACTCAAGTTTAAGGTATAGGAATAGTAATGGAAACGGTATGGAAGTCCATTTCCAGTTCTAGCGATTGCTAGAACATGAGAAATAAAGAGAAGGATACAAAGTAGGAGAATGGAACGGACCTGGGATTGAACCCACGACCTCCTGCGTATGAGGCAGAAGCAGTAGCCATATGACTACCAAGCCCGCTTCATCAAAATGCTGCAAAAACACGTGTTTGAGAATAAAAAATGCGTTGATTATAGGCAGCGGTTGAAAAAAAAACAGTCTTCATGTAAGTTTTATTATCTGAATTTATTTTATTTTTTGCTCAAATGTTTAATCTATCGAATTACTAGGTACGTTAAACGAAGAAGGCGTTGATTGTTTTCCTTTACGCCGGCGTCGAGATGAGAACGAACTTTTCCTCGATTTTCCGTGGACATGGACGATACATGAACGTGGAAGTTCCACGGTGGAACAGCTTTTCAACTCGTCATCTATACAATGTGCGGCTATTTCGTAAGCGGATGTTTTGTGCAAAGGACATGCCACATGTAGATATTTCTTCCGTGCTCGAATGCAAAATATGTAAGTTTATTGGGTGCATTTTGTAAAAAAAAATATTCAAATGTTCTAATAAATTTATTGTATATTCAATGGTGTATATGGTTCAATAAATATTCGCGATTTTATGTTGCATTTCGCTCTAAAATTTCTTACTATGCTTTATTGAAAATAAAAATAAAAACAATTATTTACATGAATTCGGCGAAACACTTCGCCGAGCAATTTGGCAATACATTCACGAACGGCCCGGCAAATTTTGACAGCTAAATGATTTCACACATTTTGAACTTTCACCGAGATTTTTACCGACTTCTCAGCTGTTGGATTCTCGGTAATTTATTTTGCCGGCCTCGGCGAAAAAAAAATAAGTGTGATGATTACCTTCCCATTTATTTGTTTTACCTTTTTTTTTTAATTTCAATTCTCAAATTGTTCAATTGTCTAATGCCCTTTTTTTTTTAATTCAATTTGATATTGATTTTCCCTAGATTTCACTTAGATTCGCTCCACTTTGAATTTTTTTTATCCCCATTTTAACCACATTGTCTCTTCTCACATATTTCAAGATTTTCGTTTTGTTCATTTTCTCAGTCACTATTTATTACATATTCAATCAATCATTCATACAACAAGTGCCATATTCACACATTCCGAGGACGTCTCCTCTTGTCCATTCAAATAACTGTTCACTTTCATACTATCGAGCACTCAAACAAAATTTTTCATTTGTTGTCATATTCTGTCACATATTCCTTCTTTATAATATTTTTAATACAAGAGATTCCATCGCGCAAATTTCTCTCGGTACCCTAAACTAGTTTCTCCTACTCATATTAATTAGTTTAAAAAACACTTTCATATATCGTTCTTCTAGAATCATATTTTTACATTTCCGTTATACTTACAAACTTTACGAATTTCCATCGATTATAATTTATTTAGCTTTTTCCGTATTACATATATATCTTTTTTAACTTTACTTGTTGTTTTCTCATACCTGTATTAACTATTAGTTCCTCATATTTTTTTTAGCATATGTCTTTCATATAATAATTTTGATATTTATATTACCAGATTTATCTTCAAGTTGATCTCATATTCTTACATATATTATTATCTGTTTCATTCTGGATGGCCATCCATTATCTTTTTAAAATGCTTTCTCACTTATCATCTGTTGAAAATACGTTTGTAATAAATCATTCTGTTTAAATTACTGTTTTATCTTTGCATTTTAATGTTTCTCGCAACGAATCAATTTAACTTTTCATAGAAATTCTTTTTCCATACCATTTTGTATTTCAGCTATTCAACAATATATATTTTATATCCCATTATATTGTTGCCTTTTTATATTCCCTCATTATCCCTCTTTCATATTTTCCCATAGTTGTTCTGTTTTAGACCCCAGCAGGTTACCCATTTTCATCCGTATTGGATTTATCATTCTTTTTTTTTGTGTTCTCCCATAGTACCCCTGTTTTAGACCCCAGCGGGTGTCCCATTTATATTCTCGTTCGTGTTAATGTTTTGTATTTTCCCATAATTTTCCCCATAGCTTTTACAAGCTTTAATAGAAGTAATAGTTGATTCGTGTTACACAGCTTTCCGGTAATGCTGTTGTTATACTTGTAAATGTAGGTTCGTTAAATTTAAATATTAATGCGTTGACTATACTGTTTATGCTAGTTACCTTCTTCATCCGTTGTATTAAAACATATAATATACGTCTTAAAAATGTAAACGTATAAATCATTCCATTCTTTGTACTTATTTTAGTTGAATTTATTGACTATTTTGTATACTATTTAAATAAATGTTTTTTTTCATCATGCTTGCTAATATTTTAGTTTGTCTCCAATTATAATAGTTATGCGCTTAACTAGATTTCATATTGTTTTAAATTTATTATATTTATATTCATTTGCTAAATCGTACTTATTGATTGTATATATAACTTGTATAATGCAAATTAAAATGTAAAGATATCAAAAATAGTCTAAGTCAATATATTATGTACAGAACTTAAATCAATACTTATTCTAACTAAGTTTAAAACTTATTTTAACTAACTATGTTCTATCTATTTACATTACTTATGCTAATCCTTATAATGATAATCCTTAAGCCTACTATGTAGACTCACCATGCTCGATACTAAGCTTTACTTTTCAGTCGTTGTATTTCTTTAGTCTGTTATTATGCACTTTTCAAGTCTTTTCCTGTTTTTGATTATTGTAGTTTGTGCACTTGGAAGACTAACTACTTCATATGGACCTCTCCATAAAGATTGCAATTTCTGTCCTGTACCTGTGGGGTTGGCTTTCACTAAAACCATATCTCCCCACATTGGTTGCCAATCTTTAGCTGTTTTGTCGAAATATTCCTTCCGTTTCTCCTTCGATACTATCAAATTTTCTCTAGCCATGTCGTGAATATATTTTAGAGTAACTTTCAATTCGTTGGAATAGTCTCCATAGGTAAATTCCATATCTCTCATTCTATATATTGAATTAGGAATTCTTGCTTTTCTGCCATAGAGTAATTCGAAAGGCGTGAAACCAGTCGATGAATTAATTGTAGTGTTATACTGGAATGTAAAATGGGGTAAAAGTCTATCCCAGGTTTGTGGATCTCCTCCTATAAATTGACGTAAGTAAATTTTCAATTCTCTGTTGGATCGTTCCACAAGATTTGCCTGAGGATGATATGCTGTTGTTGTTATCTTTTTTATTTTTAAAACTTTACAAACATTTTTCATGAGGTTGCTCACGAAATTTGCACCTTGATCTGTTACTAGTTCCTTGGGTGTTCCAAATTTACAAATAAAGTTATCTACGAAAGTTTTCGCTACAGTTTCGCTTTCTTGATTTTCCATTGCTGCGACTGTTAGATATCTGGTTAAGTCATCCTGTATGACCAGGCCATATTTGTTGCCATTATTAGATTCAGGTAGTACTACAATATCCATAAATATTTTATCGAATGGTTCAGTAGATGTAGTGGTAATCTTCATTGGAATTTTGTTTGAGGCACTAATTTTGTTCTTTTGGCAAGAGTCACACTGCTTGACATAGTTTTCAATATCTTTTCGCATATTTTCCCATATGAACATTGGGCTTATCCGCCGAAGCATACGTTTACCCCCAACATGTCCCCCCAATGGGCAGTCGTGAAATTCCTTAAGTACTGTATCTCTTTCTTCATGAGGCACCCACATCCTCTCTTTGTTTGGGGCAAACAACGTGAATTTCTTATTAAATTTTTCTGCAATAAATCGTAGCATGTTTGCATAAATAGGAGCTTGGAGGTTTCTAAACGAAATTATTTGAATATTTTTTCGCTTTATCTGCGAATACTGGATGTTTGCTAAATCCATTCGTCAATTCCGTCAATTCGTCACCAATTGCACGCGCTCGAGCGGTTAGTTTTCGGGAAAACAGTCATCACAATTTGAAAAATAAAACACTTCAACAGTTCTGATGTGACTTGCTAACTCCAAGTCCAAAATCCGACTCTCTTCTTTATTTACAAAAACGTTATTTATAATTACTGGCTATTGTTTACAATTTTTCTCTCATTTTCAATAATGTTGCAGAATGTTGCATGCTACCTACATTTACTCTCATGTGACATTCTGCTCCGAGAGCATTCGTACTCTCTAAATAAACAATTATTTAACAATTGAGTCAGCTACTATTTCTAGGCCAGCTTATTCGCCAAGTTTTGCTTATACTTAAATATCCGTTGTTTATTTTCAACAGCGGTTGCTATTTGATAAACATAAATGGACAGGTTCCAACCTGTCCAATCTTTCCTTTTGTTCGTTTATATGACATACTTTAAATATAGAAGAAAAATGATGATTATTGCATGGCGTTTAGGGTCGCTACAACCTCCAATACATTTTTCAAATCAATATCTTCCGCATAATGTGCATATTCACATATGAGTTTTCACAACATTTTAAATTAGTGTCGGGTGTTCAAACCCCGGAGTATAGGCAATTGACTTTGGTTGAACATATTGTTAGGTTGGAATAGCTCCATGAGACATCACTTCTCTATTATGTACATGTAACAGCTCAACGGGGTCTTTGCCTTACTTTTAATTGAGAATAGCTCCATAGAACATCATTTCGCCATTGAAAACATACCAAAGTGTTTCCAAAACATCAACAATTTTCCAAACTATTCTTGAGTTCAGATCTTGAATGTCTGCAAAGTGAACAGACCTATATATGGGATATTAGCCATGATTTTGAGTTGAAATATATAGCTCTATGGGACATTATTTTGATATTCCACAGTATTCCCAGGATATCTACCGTATTTCCGTAGGAACTTCATGAGGAATTCCTGGAGGAACCTCCGAAGGAATTTCTGGAGGAACTTTCGCCGGAATTCCTGAAGGAACTTTCCGGAGGAATTCCCGGAGAAACTTCTTGAGAAATTCCAGGAGGAACTTCCAAAGGAATATCTGGGGGAACTTCTGAAGGAGTTCCTGGAGGAACTTCCGAAGGAATTCCTGAAGAAACTTCTGAAGGAATTCCTATAGGAATTACCGAAGGAATTCCTTGAGTAGTTCCAAAGGAATTCTTGAAGGAACTTCTGAAGAAATTCCTGGAGGAACTTCCGAAACAATTTCCAGAGGCACATGGGAAGGAATTTCCGGAGGAACCTCCGAAGGTATTCCTGTAGGAGCTCCTAAAAAATTCTTGTAGTAACTAGCGAAGGAATTGCTGGAGGAACTTCCAAAGGAAATCCTGGGGAAACTTCCGAAGGAGCTCCTGGAGGAACTTTCGAAGAAATTCTTTGGAGAACTTTCCGGAGGAATTCCCGGAGAAGCTTCCTGAGAAATTCCTGGAGGAACTTCCAAAGGAATTTCTAGGGGAACTTCGGAAAGAGTTCCTGGAGGAACTTCCGAAGGAATTCCTAGAGAAACTACTGAAAGAAATACTGGAGTAACTACCGAAGGAATTCCTGGAGGAGCTCCGTAGGAATTCTTGAAGAAACTGGCGAGGGAATTGCTGGAGGAACTTCCAAAGGAACTGTTGGAGGAACTGCCGAAGGAATTTCTGGAGGAACTGCCGAAGGAATTTCCAGAGGAACATCGGAAGGAATTTCCAGAGCAACTTCGGAAGGAATTCCTGATAGAGCTTCCGAAGAAATTTCAGGAGAAACTTCCGGAGGAATTGCTGGAGAAACTTTTCGGAGAATTCCTGGAGGGAGTTCCGAAGGAATTCATGAAGGAACTTTTAAAGGAATTCCAGGAGGAATTTCCTAAGGAATTTCCGGAGGAGCATCGAAAGGAATTTCCAAATGAACTTCGGAAGGAATTCCTGGAAGAACCTTCGAAGGAATTCCTGGAGGAGCTCCTAAGGAATTCTTGGAGGAACTGGCGAAGGAATTGCTGAAGGAACTTTCAAAGGAATTTCTGGGGGAACTTCCGAAGGAGTTCCTGGAGGAACTTCAGAATCAGAAGGAATTTCTGGAGGGACTTCCGAAGGAATTTTCAGAGGAACATCGGAAGGAATTTCCAGAGGAACTTCGGAAGAAATTCCTGGTAGAGCTTCCGAAGGAATTCCTGAAGGAATTTTCGGAGGAATTCCTGAAGAAACTTCCAAAGGAATTCCTGGAGGAACTTCCGAAAGAGTTCCTGGAGGAGCTTCCGGAAGAATTCCTGGAGAAACTTCTGAAAGAATTCCTGGAGGAACTTCCGAAGAAATTTCCGGAAAAACATCAGAAGGAATTTGCGGATGAACTTCGAAAGGAATTACTGGAGGAACTTCCAAAGGAATTTCTGGAAGAACATCAAAAGCAATTCCTGGAGGAACATCCGAAGGAAGTCCTGGAAGAGCTTCTGAAGGAATTCCTGGAGGAACTTTCGTAGGAATTCCTGGAGGAACTTTTCGGAGGAATGCCTGGAGGAACTTTTCGGAGGAATTCCTGAAGAAACTTCAAAAGGAATTCCTGGGGAACTTCCGAAGGAGTTCCTGGAGGAATTTCCGAAGGAATTCCTGGAGAAACTTCTGAAGGAATTCCTGGAGGAACTTCCGAAGGAATTTCCGGAAAAACATCAAGAGGAATTTGCGGATGAACTTCAAAAGGAATTACTGGAGGAATTTCCAAAGCAATTCCTGGAGAAACTTCCGAAGGAATTCCTGGAGGAACTTGCGTAGGAATTTCTGGAGCAACTTCCGAAAGAATTCCTGGAGAAACTTCCTCAGGAGGGTTGGGGGTTCGAGTCGCATGGAAGGGAATGTAGTTACCTCCAATATATTTTTCAAATCAATATCTTTCACATCATGTACATATTCACTAGAGTGGGGCGTCATGGTCATTTTTTCAAATCAATGGTTTTTCGAAGCCATTCTGGGTCCTGAACAACTGTGCAGAATTTGGGATCGATTGGTTGCTTCCTCGCTTTCCGCATCGCGTTTGAAGTTTGTATGGAAATTAGTATGGGAGATCGTATATTTTTGCATTTATACTACTAAAGGCTTCAGTTCATCGTAAACCAAGTGGCACATTGCGTTAAAGTATAACCTAAAGGATGCCGAAAAACTTTGCTGAAGAAGGCACGTTGCTGGAACGTCCACGAAAAAAGTTATAACGCTTAGAACATTGAGTGTTCAAACCATATGCAAAAAATCGTTTATTCTGCCAGCACTGCCGTACTACGTAGACCAATAATTTAATTGAGTGTTATTTCAAAATAATTGATCTTACAGGGCTTTAGAGCTAATGGGAGTCATCCGGAATCATTTCACAAAGAAAAAAATCCGACTAGAAGGAAGATGGGTTTTGCCCTTCGAGAACCATAGGTTGTCCGGTAGTGCTGGCAGAAACATTGATTTCTTGCAAATGGTTTACACAATCAATTTTCGAAACGTAATAACATTTTTTGTAGACCTTCCAGCTACGTACCTTCTTCGGCAAAGTCTTTCAGCATCTTCCAGACTAGATGCTAACGTATTGAGTCACGTGATTGATGATACATTGAAGCCGCTAAGAGCAAAAATGTAAAAAAGTACGTTTTCTCATACTAATCTCCATGTAAATTTAAAACGCGATGCGGCATGCGAGGTTGCAACCAATCGAGCCCATATTTTGCACAGTTGATTGGGGTCCCAAAATGATTCAGAAAAACCTTGATCTCACTTGATCGGACGAAGTTTGCGTTTTTCCATACAACTGCGCCCCACTCTAATATTCACATATCAGTTTTCACAACATTGTAAACTAAAAATATGACCAAGACACCGTGTAACGCTTTTGTCGCATTACGTTTGGAAGATAGCTTATTAACCAAAAGGGTAATTTGGCCGAATGCCATTTATTCTAAATTGTTGACATTGTGTAAAGTTAGTAATTAGTAGTAAGAAGCGATCACATCACATGAGGGTAAATAATAAGTAATAAGTAAACTCGCGCTGTATACTACTCTGATTCTTCCGGTGGCTTTATACGGCCATGAGACATGGACGTTAAAGGAGGCTGATCGGAGAGTTTTCGGAGTGTTTGAGCGTAAGGTGCGGACAATACTCGGCGGTAAACAGAAGAACGGTATCTGGCGGCGTCGCATGAATCACGAATTGTACCAGGTGTATAAAGGGCTGGATATTATTAAGCTTATACAACACGGCAAACTACGGTGGGCTGGTTACGTTGTTCGTATGCCGGAAGAACGTCAAGCGAAGATAATATTTAGTAGAGAACCCGGAAGAGGCCGCAGGCTTCGTGGAAGGCCGCGCACACGATGGCTTTTTGCAGTTGAAGAGGACCTGAGGGCGCTCAATGTTCAGGGCGACTGGAAGCGATTGGTCCAGGATCGAGTCCAGTGGAGAAGGATACTCCATTCGGCGTAGGTTCATCGAAGAGCTGTAGTCCATCAAGTATCAAGTAAGTAATAAGTAATAAGTAATAGGTGATAAGTAATAAGTAATAAGTGAGAAGCATCAATATCCATATCAAACTTCCCACTACGAGCACAATCGTTTGAAAATAACATCTTTGAATTACTGTGACGTTGTCGAAATAAGCTATATTAGTCTGAACAATACTAGAAGATATTTGATACATGTAACACTGATTTATTACCGCATAGAGCCTTGCATTTTACTAGACCATTAGCTGGTTGCATTGATCAGAATTACACCGTTGTTGAACACCACCGCAATACGGTGTAGCTCAGAATGCTTTCGAAATAAGCTTTATAACAACGTAGAGCTTTTCTTTCATTTTAGCTAAAGTTGAACCACTATCTAAAGCTGGACGTGTAAGCTTCTATGGAAGCGAAATAGCTCAAACTAAAATCGGTCCCAAGGTACCGAAACGCATTTTTTTAAACCGTAAAATGATGAACAGTGCTTCTATCATGTGAATCATTCCATCACATTTTTTGTGAATAAAGTTTTATCATGCTTTAGCGTCACTTAACCTGAAGAATTTATCAGTCCACGAAGATGCCAACAACTAGTCCGCATGTGTTAAAGGCGAATTTGTGTAACGATCGCGCAATTCCATTCTTTTGGTACTAAAGTTGGTGAATGAAGAAGTAAAGGGTTTTTAATTAGTGGACTAATAAATTCTCCAGGTTAAGTTATGCTAAAGCATGGTAATCGTTGTCCACATTCGTTATCGTTACTTCACACTTTATCGACATTTCCCGAGCAAATTCGGTTCACAAAATGATAGCAAATTGATATAAATCTCTGCTGTTGAGATTACATTGCAATCAAAATAAGATGTCAATTATTATTTGATAAAAATTGATATCAAAACATGTTTTGATTTTCAATTTTTATCAAATTTAAAAGTTTAAAAGCAACCTACAAACAAAATATGCTATTGATATTTTGTTATTATGGTTATAATCTGAGATCTGGTCTGATCTGGTAATAATCTCAGGTTATAATACCATGTTCGCACAAGGGCCTTGTAACATGTTATTCGGCTATCTTGATGAGCTTTCTTTTGTCGATAATTTGAATGAAATGCTATTCAGCCAAATCTCATAATTACAAACTTAGTAATCATGCTGATTTCATCGACAGCAACATTTGTCTACAGTTTGATACCACATAGCCATAAGCTCGAATTTCTGCTGGGTTAGCCGTTAATCCATACAAAACGAGATCAACTGGAGTAATCAAATAATTGACATCATAATTTGATTTCAAACTTTGCTCGGGTTGTTTGTAGGACGTGATTTCATTCGAATCATATGTGCCGAATATTGTCCAATTACTGAGTACTCCTCGCCAAATGTACATGTATTTCGAATCAGGGGGTTCCGGGGTGTTCCAAAATCGTAAAAACACATCTGAACAGCTTCGTGGCTTGTGGTTATCCAAATTGTCCTCCGCCAAGGGCGCCAGTCTTTGTGGGGCACCGAAATCAAGAATTACGCAATGATAAATAAAAGAAATTCAATTAAGGTACACTGGGGGAAGTGGAAAAAGGGGGTAAGTGTAAAAATCGGCTCGAAAAATTGGAATTGTACATACTTTATAGTTTTTATCACATCATAACATTATGCAAGAATATACTTTGATGCTCACACTAATACTTTGTTGAAATTTGTATAATACATACACTAACACGGTTAACGCTTGAACTGTAATTTTAGGTTTCGCGAAAAGTTGATTTTTGCATTCATAAAATCAATTCTTATTTGCACAAATTGTTCTTTTTTTCAAGTGAATTTATGTCACAGGTGATTATTATAATACAATTAAACTAATCCCATTCAATTGGTAGTGGTTTGTACCAAGAAAGCAAATAATGCAAAGATTTTACACTTACCCCAGGTATCAAACACTGCGGGGCAAGTGGATAATGTTCTAATTACGCATTTTTTTCTTCTCTCCAGGGTTTATTTCGATAGCTGTGAATATTAATATGTTCCTTCTTTGTTATCATTGTGATTCCAGTGGTGATTGGACTCATATAAATGAGAAAATGACTGATTAATCCACCTATCGGTATTGATGCCTTTCACATGTTTTACATATGCAAAAAAATGTATAAGAAAGTTAAAAATAACACTGATAGGTAAATATATTTATAATTCACATTAATTTTTATTCATAGCTAGTTTCGCCGTTGAATGCAATATTTTTGCGAACAAATTTGTTAAGGACAAGTGCTTAAGAATAGCTTATAATTTTGTACGTGCTTTGCGCACACACATACATACAAATACGCACATACAGACATCATCTCAATTCGTTAAACTAAGTTGATTAGTTTATAACCCTGTAAGCCCCATTTTTCCTTCAAAAACGTCATCTTTGGGGCAAACATATAGACTTTACGTACACTACAGTGGTCGAGAAGGCGAAACCAGCCATCCCCTAGCTATTACGAGAATTCCTTGAGGATCTATTCTGTTAAGGTAATGAAATTATTCCACAAAAGATACTCAGAGAAATTATCGTATTGATTTTACTTATATGTAACTTCTCATCACTATTGAAGGTCAAGGTAACATAGGTTTTCCACTTACCCCATCCCACTATGGTAAGTGGAAAAACAACTCCTAATTTTAAAATCTATTTCCATAAATTTCAAGCGACCAAAATGGTATGAATTACCGCACAGTTGGTGCAAAATTTACTGTTTTTGATAGCCCATTTTGATTTAACGCATTTAAATCATTTAAACTGGTTTTACACTAATTCAAACATGCACTATCGATTTTTCCTTTTCCACTTCCCCCAGTGTACCTTAATAACAAATCGACAAAGTCCAAACGTCTATGGTACTTACAAATACTTTTGAGTAATCTGAAGCAAACAAAGGAGAAATTCATTTTTACATCAACATGTCATATGGATTGGTCGAATTTTAACTTACATTCCGGTTCCTCAGATATTTCTAATAGGAGTATGCATATTTGAAATTACAGACCCTTATAACGGTTTTGTTGAATAGATCGAGCAACAAAATATGTAATGAATCATCGTATTAGAAGTACATGGAAGAAATGAATCTTATAAATGTGAATATTTATTTTGTTTATGCTTTGTGGCTGGACAAACTGATTGAAGAAGACTGCCCTCAATGATAGTGTTCAATACGAGAATTAACTGAAATGCTCTTGACCTAAGGGAAACAATGAAACTCCGATAGGAAAGTGTTAGCGGGACTCGATTTGGAGTACATGAAGCTCATTTTTCTGTATTTGGAAGATATTGATTTTGTATCTCCCTGTCTGATGCATTTCTCCTCCAAATGTCCCCTACAAAAGTAAACACCATTTACATTTGCTATGACGAAACCCTCATCATCAGGTGATGATAATATCTCCTGGATGGGGGTAAATCCAGATGGCCACCATCTGAGAATTATCCGCAATCTAACTGCCGTTTCCAGCAGGGATGCGGTATGGATCGGACAGCAAGGCTACATCAGCTTTACACTCGGTAACCAACTGTTGTAACAGCAGTTGAGCCGCCTCGCAGTGGTTTAGGTTTAGCTGTGTTACCTGAGTGTCTGGATCCTTCTAGAGGCCGCACAGGCCTGGACACCGGTAAGGTGTCTGTTGTCTGTACCTGGGGGATAGATCCGACACCTTAATGCAGCCTGACAGGTGCGAGCTTCAGCTCCACACCTACGACATAGCTTGCTGCGATCAGGTCCTCTACAGTCATAAGACTTATGACCGTTGCCAACACACCTGAAGCAGGTCTGAAGTGGTTGACTTATACTTAGCGGACATACCGATTAACCCACTTTCAATTTAGCCCTATCCATTACCTTCTTAGCCTCAGCCTGAGGTACTTGGAATAAGGCAACCTGCATTCCCGCGTAGCTTGTGCGTAACCGAACCGCAGATTCCTGGATCTCGACATTGCTCTGATCTCTCAGTGCGTCGATCAGGTCTCTGGCCTCGGTTCAGGCCCTTGCACTGGATGTTCGAGACTGGGCATAAGGCTCATACTTGAACCCCATCACCCAGGACCTCCTCCGTCAACATTTTGTACTCAGAACTCTTCTGAGCACCATCCCGCTTCAAGACGAGATTCATCTCGCCTTTCCGCGTCCTTCGGATGCAGTTGACTTCCCCGTAGACCAGAGAGTTTATCGTTAACTCTCATGGCCTACAAGGCTTCAGAACGGGCTTGCTAGTCATATGGCTACTGCTTCTGACTCATACGCAGGAGGTCGTGGGTTCAATCCCAGGTCCGTTCCTTTCTCCTACTTTGTATCTTTCTCTATATTTCTCATGTTCTAGCAATCGCTAGAACTGGAAATGGACTTCCAAACCGTTTTCATTACTATTCCTATACCTTCAACTTGAGTATTCTAACAGTAATCAGCTAGAATTGGAAATGAACTATAGAGCTCGTTTCCTACATCCAATTAGATATTCCATCAGTTGCTTTCTCCTATCTATCACTTTGGCAGCTCGTTAACCAAGACGGACCTCTGCCTCTCGAACCGAACCCAAAAATTCCAACAAATCCTTTATGAACTCGTGGCAAGTGCAGAGGTATATTCGGCTTGCAGTGGGCGAGTGATTGTATCATCATTTTCTTCCCCTTCCCTACATTGACTTGCATTCTGACGTGACAGGCGCCAGTATGACCTAACAAATGAGATCACCAGTACTTGTACATTGAAGATGTGAGCTAGTCCCAAGTAAACATCGGTTGGTTCTTTGTGCAAAAACAGCTGATCTGGTCATAATGGAGTAGCAACTACGAGCAGTCAATCAAGCTCAAGCTCAACTCTCATGGCCTTCAAGGCTTCAGCGTCGTCATCAGTCATGACGATAATCGCTTCGCCGTTTTCTTCACGCTTGCCACTGCCATTGGAAGGCGCACCCGTCTTCTCCTGGGCTCTACCCTTCCTAGCAGTGGTGCGCAACGTTCCACCTGCCGCACTCTTTGCGGCCTGCTGACGTCTCCTCCTTGCCTTTTTGGGATTCACGACCTCCCTCCAGGGCAGGTCTTCCTCCCGGCGAGCTGTCCTCGTTGGTAGAGGCACTGGTTTCTCCGGCGTGGGTGGGCCGGCCTTCCGCTCAACCTTCTCCCGTCTTTACCGCTTAGGAGCTGCTGACTTCTCGGTAGCTACTTTCAGGTTCGCCTAACCTTACTGAGCTTCGGAGTCGCCTCGGTCTGGGTCTCCGCCAACCGAATCTTCGATCCAGCCCCCTCTTTGTCTTTCTCCGCCTGGTGTTCCGCTAGTTTCCGCTCCTTCGTTAGTTTGCGGAGGTAGGGTCCTCCCCTCGGACTTTGCCATCACTACTAGGGCGCAGAGCGCCTGTACAGCTAGTTTGAGATTGACATGCAGGGAGGCCATGTGAGGGTTGACACTTTCGTGTTCAGAGTCAGATCAGCGCTAGTCAGGAAAAAGCATATGAGCCTACTCCCACTCAGCTGGCAACTGAGTGGCAAGATTGTATCGCGTGCTACAAGGCCCGCCACGGTTTTATGGGACGGAAGACAGAATTATCATTAGTTCATTCGCCATTCGAGGTCGGTGCCACCTAGCCTTACTAAGAGAATAGAATAACCAGACTACCAGCCCTCGCTTCACAATATTTCAATATCCAAAGACAAAGGCCAATAACATGCAACCAGTATACCATAATCACAGACAAACAGACATAACACATTGAACATTTACTCATCAAATTCATCGTCGTTCAAACACTAACGACATCTGTGGATTTCAGTTAGTTGGGCAAATCACGAACCAGATGGCGGCAGTGAGCAAACGTCAAACTCGAGCAAAAAAGATGCGCGCGCTACGAGTGATCGATTGGCCAACTAATGACTATTTGAATTGACCAGTAAATCAGTGACAGATGGAATTTTGACGAGTGTTATGTCTGTTTGTCTGTGCCATAATCAGGCTCTTACTGGGATCAACCTTGATGTACCGATGGCACTCCCTGGGCTTGTGCTTTTTAAGCGGCACACAGTCGCTTTGATAGAGTCTGCTTTCAGACACTTCTGTTTTTTTGGGAGGGATTTAGCAGAGCCCACTGCTAAACCCCATTACGTCCTAGGCAGTTCTCCTCTTATACATTACTATGTATAAGAATCAAGAAATATACTTTTATACTTGATTTCGGCTCCGTAACGCTTCACGGAAATTAAACCTCCCAAATAAACGAAAGATAAAAAAAGACCAACATTACAACGAATATAATGTATGGACCCAGAGTTCTCTCCTTCCAGATTGTGTGATTATAGTCTCTAATATAAGAACTCAATTATAAAAACTGTCAGATTTTCAAAGATCAAATGTTTCCAGCTCCGTTTCGCCCAATGGCAAATGAACCTACCAAATAAACGAAAGAAAGACTTATTGAGTGAGGAAAAATTCGATGGATTATATTAGATTCCAACTTCTTGTTACAATTAAGTTCAAAACTGTATAATGATAATAAACATGTTAAACTTGTAAGTCGAAAATCTGAAAGCTTGACGACTGTTACAAGTCGGTTGTAATTAATTGGTTAGTTATAAAACGACACGCCCTAGGGATTATCGTAGCTTGTAGGGGGTCATCTTGCGCTAATGCTGAACTAATATTAGTTATTAGTTGGCATTCGACATTTGTATCCATTAACTGCTGGGCCTGATTAAGCGAATGCATCCTCCAACAGGCCGGTAGGTTGGAAGCATCCCAGTTCAAGGGTTCAAGTTTGAACGAATTAATTCACAACAACAACGGACGCCGCCCGGTGGAAAGTGACAATTACTATACAACTCGCGGAATCGTTACGACAAACCGTTTACACCTAGTTGAACTTTTGAGCAAACATTTTAAACGTTCAAGATGAAGGATGCTTGAAGTTAAGTGTGTATCATTAGAGCGTCATCTTTGCCATAAAATGATAAATTTTATATGGCAGCAATGTCAATCGTTGTTGATTGTGAAGAAGATGATTTATGCCTCTAGAAGGGAGGAGCAGGCATTTCATTGAACAAACAGTTAAATAATAAATTCCACTACCCACAAAGTTGGTACGAGTGTTCCCGTTAAGGGTATGTGGTATGCCGAATACAAATCCTTCTGGGAAAAATGGGAAATGATGGAGGAAAACGTGTGTCTATTCAGGTGTTTAGTCAGTGAGTAGCCGTTCATCGAATACGTGATTTGTATAATGAAGAAGAGAAAGATTTAAAACAAAAAACATAACAATGCAGATCGGCAGATTGAAACATTACAGTTTTTTGCGAAATGCACTGGAAACCATAATAAACAGCCATAAAACATGATGTTCACATGTCATTAAACTCAAATAGTATTTTTACCTTAATCGTATGCTCGTTTTCAGTATCTCGTACTTGACTAAAATAATCGAGTCACAGTCCATAACAGCCCTTACTCTCCTTATAATCAAGTAATAACCATCCACTAAACGCTCAATAAATAAACTTGATTTATCATGGTCGCAACTCTTATATTTAAAGAACTGAATTAACAGATGAATTAATGATTATTTGGAAATTTAACCCCACCCCAATTTACATGAGGGGAAATTGAGAAGTGAAGATGTATGCCTTTTCCCACTGAAATGAATGAATCGCCTGCATTTTCATAATAGGTTCAAATTGTTTTCGAATGATCTTGGTTGGAAGGCCTTATTCGTCATTTCCTTGAGTTTTAAGTAACGAAAAACTATGCTTTTATACTAATCGTTGTGTTCAACAGGTAGCCAAATTTTTTTAACGACTTTAGTGGGAAGGAGGTGTAACCGCAAAATCCTCATTGGCTATGCCACTGACCACAACATACAACGCGTACCCCGGTGACGATGATGATGAAAATTTGCACTTAACATCTCGACATAAGGAAATTTCTTTCTACGTCAAACAAAACGCATGCACCTTTTGTGACCGATTGCGACTACTCATCGCGTTCACTTTCGATAAACATTGCATATACGAGCGATGGGGCCACTACATCATCGACCGGAGTGCTGCAGTTCAGGTGGCCGTCGTGAATGCATTTGTGCTTAATGCTGCGCTAAAATATCCGGATCCAAAGCACGCTTACGTTCGCCGTTTGTTTGGATTTCTTGACTTAGTCACTGTTCAGTGAGCGACTTGAAGTCACGTGGTGTATGTTTGTTTGTATTAGGTGAAAATTTACGTTTGAATAGTTACACTCAACCACTGATTTATTTTCATATGGCTAGTTGCGTAGATATAAATTTGAATAGAACGAAAACTAATTGAAGGCGAACCCTTCATGTAAACCCGACAGCACTACGCAAGTCTGCCATAAAGAGGACTGGATCCTCATCTACATGTTGTGGGGGATCGAAATCCGTACAGCATCGAAATTCATCCACCTCAAGAAATATAAACAAATTGAAGGGGATTTAAGATAATTAATTTACAAATTATTTATCTTAGGCCGATACAAATATTTAAAATCTATTTTGTCTCCCCCCTCGGATTTTTTTGCCAAAAAATAATATTTTGAGGGGGCAACAAAATAAAATTCGGATAATTTTGAGGATTTTCAAAACATTCTTTAACAAATCCAAGGAGTTTTTTGATTTTTTTTTCATTTTAATATTTATTTTTTATTATCCCACCCTTGACCTTTCGAAGACCAGTAGGACAAAAAGTTAATTAAATATTTGTAACGGCCTTATTCTGTTCATATACTTGACAATAAGCTTTTAGGCCATTGAGATGAAAAGTAGGCTTTGAAATAAAAAAAAACGCGAATCAAAAACAATCGCCACCCACCATTTGTTTGCGTGTAGAACATAATTGCACCAAAAGAAAGTATATTAATTGGAAATTGCGATTGATAAAGTAAGTTAAGCGGAATTCAAATCAAATGAATCGCTTCTCCAAGTGCGTATTTAATGGTTTTCGTCAGACCGCATCGTGCTTTCGTGCTGTGCGGTTCTTTCTCTCTTTGCGGAAGGAAGTTTTTAATACTACCCGAAGCTATTTTAATTTCAACGGTGCTTCTTAGCGCTATTTGTACCCACTGATCCCGTTACGATCTTTGCAAGGACCCGTGCCTTCGTTTTACGTTGGACCCGTTTGCGGAAGTAAAATTCCGACAAGCGGTGGTAATCCTGCAGGGACACCGTTCTGGGAAAAAACCTCTTAGAAGGTCACGTCTCCACGCTCAGCCATGAGCATTAATAAAAACAAGAGGAAGGGGAAGTCTCTGAATTCTCCACTTCCTTCAAAGAAACAAGGTTTCAAGACCGTCCTGCCAAAGCGCGGAAAAAATAGAAGGAAGCTGGAGAATTCAGATATTCCTTCTAACTCTAATATCGGAAATAATTCTTCTCCAATCGAACTGAGCAATCAATCTTGCGGAGTCCAAAGTACGTACGATTTCCAGCCACTATGCGTCTCCGAATTTCTCTGCTGGTGTCATTTTCGGCAGTCACCAGTGAGCCCAAGTACACAAATTCTTCTACCACCTCGATTTCGTCACCACCGATGCAAACTCGCGGTGGGTGGCTCACATTGTCTTCTCTTGAACCTCTTCCTATCATGTACTTCGTCTTCGACGTGTTGATGACTAGTCCGATCCGCAATGATTGATGCAATGTTCAAAGCAAATACCATTCCTGAAGCTGTTCAGGTTGGTATAAAGTACACACAAAAAATTGTTATCGGACTCCGTTTCAATGGATCCAAATAATTGTGTGAAAGTTCTAAATTGGAATGCCCGCTCTCTAAAGGGTAAGGAAGATGAATTATTCAACTTCCTAACAGTTCATAATGTGCATATTGCCATTATAACAGAAACTTATTTAAAACCAGGACTCTCCATTAAAAGAGATCCAAATTATTTTATCTACAGAAATGATCGTCTTGACAGCGCCTGTGGTGGGGTCGCCATTGTCATTAATAAACGTATCAAACATAAATTATTTTCTTCGTTCGAAACCAAAGTTTTTGAAACCTTGGGAGTTTCTGTTGAAACAAATTTTGGTCAATTTTCCTTCATTGCAGCCTATTTGCCTTTTCAATGCAATGGGCAGCAAAAGAATTTGTTGAAAGCTGATCTTCAAATTCTGACTCGCAACAAATCAAAATTCTTCGTAATTGGTGACTTCAATGCCAAACACCGTTCATGGAATAATGCTCAAAGCAACTCCAACGGCAAAATTTTATTTGAAGATTGTTCTGCGGGATATTATACTATTCAATATCCCAATGGCCCAACTTGTTTTTCATCCACTCGAAATCCTTCGACAATTGATTTGGTTTTAGCGGATTCAAGTCAGCTGTGTGGCCAATTGGTAACTCATGCTGACTTTGACTCTGATCACCTTCCTGTGACATTTGAAATCTCACAAGAAGCCATTTATAATCCAATCAAGTCTACTTTTAATTATCATAGAGCTGATTGGGATTTATATAAAACGTATATCGATAGGAATTTTGATGTTGATATTCCTCTCGATACCAAAAATGATATTGATAATGCTCTCGTATCTTTGACAAATTTAATTGTCGAAGCCAGAGGCATTGCAATTCCTAAATGTGAAATTAAATTCAACTCCATTATTATTGACGACGATCTTCAGCTACTGATCCGTCTTAAAAATGTGAGGCGAAGGCAATACCAAAGAACTCGCGATCCCGCGTTGAAAGTCATTGGCGAGATTTGCAAAATGAAATTAAAAAACGTTTCGCTATTCTGAGAAATACCAACTTTGAGAATAATGTCTCGAAGTTGGATCCCAGTTCGAAACCCTTTTGGAAATTAACGAAAATTCTTAAAAAACATCAAAAGCCAATACCAGCGCTAAAAGAGGGAAATAAAATTTTATTAACAAATGGCGAAAAGGCTCAAAAACTTGCTCAGCAGTTCGAGAGTGCCCATAATTTTAGTCTAGGTCTCACTAGTCCAATTGAGGATCAGGTTACACGAAGCTTCGAAGACATTCTCAACCAAGATAATGTTTTTGACCCTTCGTTGGGAACTAATTTGGATGAAGTGAGATCTATTACTAGAAAATTTAAAAATATGAAAGCCCCGGGTGATGATGGTATTTTCTACATACTTATTAAAAAACTTCCTGAGAGCTCTTTGTCCTTTTGGTTAATTTATTTAACAAATGTTTTCAATTGGCATACTTTCCCGATAAATGGAAAAACGCCAAAGTTGTTCCAATTTTGAAGCCGGACAAAAATCCAGCTGAGGCTTCTAGTTATCGCCCTATCAGTTTGCTTTCTTCAATAAGCAAACTGTTTGAAAAGATTATTTTAAATAGAATGATGGTTCATATTAATGACAATTCTATTTTTGCTGATGAGCAATTTGGTTTTCGCCATGGGCATTCAACCACTCATCAGTTATTAAGAGTTACGAACTTAATTCGGCTCAACAAATCTGAAGGATATTCGACTGGAGTTGCTCTTCTTGATATAGAGAAAGCATTTGACAGTGTTTGGCATGAAGGTTTGATTGTAAAATTGATGAATTTTAATTTTCCTCTGTACATTATTAAACTGATCCAAAATTATTTATCAGATCGCTCACTGCAGGTAAACTATCGGAATTCTAAATCTGATAGATTACCTGTAAGAGCTGGTGTTCCCCAAGGCAGCATACTGGGGCCCATTTTGTATAACATTTTTACTTCTGACTTACCTGATTTACCACCAGGGTGTCAAAAATCTTAGTTTTCAGATGACACAGGTCTCTCAGCCAAAGGGCGTAGCCTTCGTGTCATTTGTAGTAGATTGCAAAAAAGTTTGGATATTTTCTCCACTTACTTGCAAAAATGGAAAATTTCTCCGAATGCTTCCAAAACTCAGCTTATAATTTTCCCACATAAGCCGAGAGCTTCTTATTTGAAACGTTCTAGAAGACATATTGTCACTATGAATGGGGTTCCAATTAATTGGTCTAGCGAAGCTAAATATTTAGGACTTCTGCTAGATCAAAAATTAACTTTTAAAAATCACATTGAAGGCCTTCAAGCCAAATGTAACAAATATATTAAGTATCTATATCCACTTATAAACAGAAAATCAAAACTTTGTCTTAAGAACAAACTTTTGATTTACAAACAAATTTTTAGACCTGCCATGTTGTATGCTGTGCCAATATGGACTAGTTGCTGCAATACCAGAAAGAAGGCACTTCAGAGGATTCAAAATAAAATTTTGAAAATGATTCTGAAGTTGCCTCCGTGGTATAGTACCAATGAACTTCATAGAATTTCTAATATTGAGACATTGCAACAAATGTCCAACAAAATAATTTCCAATTTTAGACAAAAATCGTTGCAATCTTCTATTGCAACGATTAACTCCTTGTACCCTTAGTATAAAATAGGTTAAGATTAGTTTAAGTTAAAAAAATTGTAATTCCTACATGGTTCAATTCAACCAGAGGAAAAATTCTAACTGCCAGAGGCAATTGAAATGTATTAATAATAACTAAAAAAATAACATAACAAATAAGGATGATAGTGTTAAGAAAACACGGAACACCTAGTCTAAGAGATGAATGCATGTATTAGATAATTAGCAAATAAAATTAGTAAAAAAAAAAATGGTTTTCGTACGGCCGAGTTGCCGAACTATTTACAGATTTACCGATTTATTTACAGAAAGGCCAGATAATACAGAGTTTTTCTCGGAAGGTAGAAAACCTTTTTGGAATATATCACAGACAAACAGACATAACACTCGTTGATCACAAGTTAGTCATGCTTGTCGTTTGCTACTCGGCGCCCCAGATTTCTGCAAGCTGCAGGCAATCTGAGTGGTTGCAGTCGAAACTGCGTTCCACTTCTCCACCGCTTGGCACGTCCTCTGGATAAGGGTATCCGGAGTTGTGCTCCGACCGCAAACGTCTTCTTTCGACCTCGAACTTCCCCATGGGATCTCCCCACCCTGCTCGAAATGTTAGGCATCAGCCGGTGGGTCCACCTACCTTTAGAAGAGTTATCCCACTCGCGCTGCCATCTGGCAACCGAAGTCACCCTGATGGGTTCACGGGTTCATCTGGTGCCACGTAGCTCGAAACACTCCTCGTCTTCCCGGATGATTACCCCCAGAGCTCTCGCTCAGGACGGGCCGCCGTACCTAAGAATAGATACGGCAACGCTTGCCAATACCTACGTCTACTGGCATACAGCTTGGAACTGTTAGACATCATCCTCGATAATGCCGCAACAGCAGTCGAAGCCCTCTTGCACGCATAGTCGACATGTCTGACGAAGGTCGGCTGGTCGACTATTACGACCCCAAGAAGCCTCAAACTCCGTTTTAATGCGATCGTGACTTCACTCACATGAATCCCCGCATGTTGAACAATAACCACCTCCGTCTCATGTTGAGCGAGCTCCAGGCCTCTAGCGCTCATTCGATCCGCCACCGTGGCCTCCCGTAGGCCTCCAAGGTGGGAAGGAACCAGGATGGAATTTTAGCTTCAGAACCCCGTCATACATAAGGTTCCATAATACCAGGCCCAGTATTGAACCTTGCGGAACTTCTGCGGTAATAGGAACGCTTCTCTGACCGGCATCGGTCTCATATAATAGTATACGGTTCTGGAAATAGCTTTCGAAAATCCGGTACAGGCCCACCGGCAGGCTACGCCGGTGTAACGAGAGAGCGATGGCATCTGTGTCACTAACGCACAGTATCGAATACCTCGCCTTTTCTGTTGGATCGCTATTTCGGCGGTCTTTACCACCGAGTTAACAGCGTACAATGTGGACTTATCCTTGCGAAAACCAAACTGATTGCTGGACAAACCGTCCGTTCTCTCTGAGTACGGGGTCAGCCTGTTGAGGATGATCCTCTCTAGCAACTTGCCCGTCGTGTCTATGAGACAGATTGGTCTATATGCCGATGTGTCGCCCGGCGACTTCCCGGCCTTCGGCAACAAAATTAATTTCTGCCTTCTCCTTCTTTCGGGGAATCTACGCTCATCAAGGCATCTCTACATAGCTAGTCTGAATATGTTCGGGTTCGCTATGATTGATGCCTTTAGAGTGCTGATCGGAACTCCTTCAGGCCCTGGATCTTTGTTCGTTACCAAGGATTTGGCTACCGCGAGTAACTCTTCGTTCGTCACCGGAGCCACCATTTCGGCCGCACCCATATTGCCAATAATCCTCCCTTTGGTCTTGGTCTGATGGTCATGTAGGCGTCACCTCACAGATTCGGGCTGGCTCCTTCGCATAGGTTTTCGAAACACGCTTTCTCACTGCTCTTGATGGTCTTGTTAAAGGCCAATCGCCGTCACCGGAGCCACCATTTCGGCCGCACCCATATTGCATTGCGTGCAGGAGGCCAAGGACTTGTGGTTTGGGACGGTAAGAGTTCCACGATAATCCTCGTCAACTAATCCGGGGGCCGTTCGGGGGGTGGAGAACTCCTTTTGGTCTTGGTCTGATGGCAATGTAGGCGTCACCTCACAGATTCGGGCTGACTCCTTCGCATAGGTTTTGGAAACACACTTTCTCACTGCTCTTGATGGTCTTGTTAAAGGCCAGTTTTGCGGTTTGCTCTTTCATCCTCGGTGCGGGCACGTTGTATCCTTCGAGAGAGACAGGTCTGCAGCCGGTTTCCGTCTATAGGGTTTAGGGACATTTGACCGAATGTCGTTTGGCCGAATAGTTAAAATATGTCTCCTCATTAAGTGATAAGTAAGATGTTCGAAGTGAGAAGTGATTAGCGAAAAGTAGAAGTGAGAAATGGAAAACGAGATGTTCGAAATAAGTAGTACGAACAAGTGAAAAATGAGTAGAAAGAAGAAAGATGGAAACAGGAAGTAGAAACGAGGAAGAAGTAGCATGAGGAAGAAGGAAAAAAACAAAGAAGGGAGAAAAAAGGAAGTAGGAAGAACGGAGAAGGAAAGGGAAAACGAAATAGGATGTTGGAATAAGCACAGAGAACAGATATGTAGGCACGAACCATTTTTTTATCTTTGTTTGAAAGGTTTTCAGCCCTAGGCTGGCTCACCTCTTAGAACAAAATTTCTTATAGAACGAGTGAAGCGCATTGTGGATTTTTTTATGAAGCTCTGATTCCAAAGCTATTTCAAAATGAACAGTAAAACTTATTACAATATAATGAATATAGCGCCAAGGTCAGTTGTCTCAGTGGAATAAGGTAAGAGGAAGAAAGAAAAAGGAAGAAGAAAGAAAGCAATCGGAAGAAAAAGGAAGAAGGAAGAAAAAAGAGGAAGAAAGAATAAGGAAAAACCCAGATTAATCCACCTAGCGGTGATGGAGCCTTTCTCGTGTTATAAAAATAGTATTTTGTCCATAGCTTTTGAGCCCATCCCAAGTAGCACATGTAACAACTCTTAAATATAAAAAATAAATGAATGGTTACATAATGGTTGGATTTAGGATGCTTGAAACATTCCAAGTCACGGTTGATTGCATTTGGGTCATTTTTCAGTCATCTTTTAACTAAATGTGTTATCATTTTTTAAGCAGTTACAGGGTCATTGAATTGTAGCCATAACATTGAACTGTCATAAGCACTAAAGTCACAATAAAGTTTTTAATTAGTTACCGAAAGACTATCCGAATAGTAGATGCCAAGTGACAAAAACACCATAATAATATCATGATATAGAGTGAGGGAGCCTCCATCCTGATTTGAATTTCTTACACCATTGATGTCTGGTGCCGAGTTATAATTTTAATACAGAGATACTGCACATGCACACTTTTTTGTATATACACTAATTTGGAATTGAATTGAATAATTAAAACACAATGCGAATTATTCCAAAAGTTGCCAAACGTCAAACGAAGCGAGTTACCCATCAATAGCTATGGAAGCAAATTACAATGTAACTAAATTCAATGTTGAGATGGGTCACATCAATGTTGCAAAAAAAATGTTACTAGTAACTAACCTTCATAGGCGTTAATGTTGCAATGTAACTTGTTTATGATTTCTTTAAATGATAGGTTACTTGTAACCCGTATGTAACGGATTTGTATAACCCCATTTATATGATCAACACTGCATGTAAAATGATTGTGTGGTTGAATGACATTCGCCAGAGAGTCATTTGCCAGAATGGACCATTCCCCAGAAAGTCGTTCGCCAGAATGTACCATTCCCCAGAATTGGTCATCACCTATTTGCCATAAACGCGTTTGCCCAGTATGTGCAGTAATTTTTAACGACATGAACTTTTGGCATAACTATGAACAGCGTTAAAATAGAGGGTCATTTGTCATAAGGGACCGCCATCGGGGGTGACAATGGGTCATCACTCTCACCGGCAGCCTGGAGGTCGGATAGCGAAATCGTTCAAAAAGGTCTCTTATATTTTAGTCTTCTTGTCCTCAGTTACATTCATTCTACTCTACAAGCATTCTAAGTAGTTGAAACAGTGACCCATTCTCACCCCCATTTGACCCATTGTCACCCCCGACGACGGGACATTTTTTATAATTTTGCTTTGTTGTTGTTGATAATATAATTGAAAATACCTAATCTGTACATAAGACCTATGCATACATAAGCCGAGTTAGCAGCATGCCTGGATTAAGGCAAAATGGCGGATGTGATCCTTCCTTTCAAATAGCTGTTTGCCCGAATTAAGGCAATGGTGGGTGTGATTCCTTCTTTAAAAGTAGGCGCTTGTCCGGATTAAGGCAATGGTGGATTGGATCCCTTATTTAAAAGCAGGCGCTTGCCGGGATTAAGACAAAGGTGGATGTGAACCCTTCTTTAAAAATAGGCGATTGTCAGGATTAAAACAATGGTGGATATGATCCCTTCTTTGAAAGTAGGCGCTTGCCCGGATTAAGGCAGTGGTTGATGTGAACCCTTCTTTAAAAATAGGTGTTTGCCAGGATTAAGGCAATGGTCGATATAATCCCTTCTTCAAATGAAGGCGCTTTTCCGGATAAGGGTAATTGTGCATGTAATTCATTCTTTAAGAGAAGGCGCTTGCTCGGATTAAGGCAATGGTGGATTGGATCCCTTCTTTAAAAGCAGGCGCTTGCCGGGATTAAGACAACGGTGGATGTGAACCCTTCTTTAAAAATAGGCGATTGTCAGGATTAGAACAATGGTGGATATGATCCCTTCTTCAAAAGAAGGCGCTTGTCCGAATAAAGGCAATGGTGAATGTGATACCTTCTTTGAAATTATGTGCTTGCCCGGATTAAGGCAATGGTGGATATGAACCCTTCTTTAAAAAATAGGTGTTTGCCAGGATTAAGGCAATGGTCGATATGATACCTTCTTCAAAAGAAGGCGCCTTTCCAGATAAGGGTAATTGTGCATGTAATTCATTCTTTGAAAGTAGGCGCTCGTCCGTATTAAAGCAAAGGTGGATGTGATCCCTTCTTTGAAAATAGGCGTTTGTCAGAAATGAAGCAATGGTGGATATGATCCATTTCTCAAAAAAAAGGTGCTTGCTTCGATTAAGGCAAGGATAGTTGTTATCCCGGTGTCCTCTTTGCCCAGCGGTAAGATGCGCGGCTATGAAGCAAGACCAGGCTAAGGGTGACTGGGTTCGATTCCCGGTGCCGGTCTAAGCAATTTGTGGTTTGGAAATTGTCTTGACTTACCTGGGCATAAAAGTATCATCATGTTAGCCTCATGATATACGAATGCAAAAATGGTAACTTGGCTTCAAAACCTCGCAGTTAATAACTGTGGAAGTGCTGAATGAACACTAAGCTGCGAGACGGCTCTGTCCCAGTGTGGGGATGTAATGCCAATAAGAAGAAGAAGAAGAAGAAGCCACGAATAAAAATTGGAATTTTCTGTTTTACTATTTCTGGGGAATGGTACATTCTGGCAAATTACATTCTGGCAAATGGTCTATTCATTCCTTCTGGCAAATGGCTTTCTGGCAAAAACCATTCTGGCAAATGTCATACAATCGATTGTGTCCCAATATGGAAATCGTTATATACTGAAAAGTTTCATGTGCACTTAGAAAAACGAATTTTGGTATTATTGTTTATAGTACTAAAAATTATCGTCTAGTTTAATATTGTTTAGTGCACAGCAATTTGACAAAACTGTGATTTGTCTTAACAGCTGTTAGTATAAAATAAGGTAGATCGAACGCACTTGAGTGTTAAGTCAATACATTTACAGTTACTTCTATCTGCTGCCTAATGCCTTTCCGAGAAAAGTCGACTTTTGCTTCTTTGAAAAATGTCAAAGGCATCTACTAATCTCGGAAATTTGTATTTAGATAGAATTATTCAAAGTTTTTTCCCTATAGTTTTTTCTCCACATAGCTGCTTTTCGACCAAAATTCTTTTTTTTATAAAATGTGGGAACATACTTATCCGTCAGAATTTTTGTATCATTCTTTTTATGAAATTACCAGCAAAAAATAAATTTCCATTCATATTTATAAAGGAAAACGAAACCCAAAGGTGTGCATAAGTGATGCTAAAATTATGTTTTATGTGTTAGTGTTATTTGAACACCTGCTTTAGAAAGATGTTGATAAATCTACGGCCTGAACCAAACTTGACCTTTTATTTAAGGCAGAAGCATTATCCAAATCCAAACATCAGTACATTGAAAAGTTTCATAAGTTATCAAATCTTTTGAACCACCATAAATAAAAAATGTATATTTTTGGTAAATGATTAATATAATAAATAAGAACACAGCTGTCTCTATGAATCTACCTTTAATTTTAAATTCGAGATTTAGAGATGTAATAATAGAGACATTTTTTTTCTTCGCTGTTGTTGATGCTTATTTAACCTTAGTAAGATGTTGGGGTCAATATGACCCAAAACGAAATTTCAAAGTAGAATAACTTTTTACCTGATAATCCGATCGTTCTGAAATTTCTTGACTTTTAATATTTTGTGGAAATGAAGCATCTGACATGAAAAAAGTATTTTAAGGTGCAACAGGAACGACCCCACAAAAAAAGTTACGAATAAGATGTTAGGGTCATATTGACCCAGAAATGTAAATGCTTATAAAACAGTCAAATTATAACCGAATTACAAAGTTTATATACCATTCGAAAGATAAACTCATCAATTTTGTGGCTATGTGGTGATATGCTGGTTCTGGAGACAATGGCCACCGGGAAACGACTTCCACGGGGACCTTGTTGGTCATATAAGGGAAGCATGAAAATCGCTCCATATATGCCTTTCGAACGCTAGTTCTTCAATGATTCTCTTAAAACAGTAATGTATGGTCCATGAGAGGGCTTCCGACGAAAGTGGCCACTCCTGGTACATGCAAGGTGCCCCCGGGGAACCCGCAGGAGGGGACATTTCCGTTTTAGCACCAAAATATACCGTGCGGCGGCTCTTTTGTCATGATTTTCCACCAAACAGATGGTTATGCGCTTGAAATCGATAAGTGACCACATTGGCCACTCCTGGTACATGCAAGGTGCCCCCGGGGAACCCGCAGGAGGGGACATTTCCGTTTTAGCACCAAAATATGCCGTGCGGTGGCTCTTTTGTCATGATTTTCCACCAAACAGATGGTTATGCGCTTGAAATCGATAAGTGACCACATTGGCCACTCCTGGTACATACAAGGTGCCCCGGGGAACCCGCAGAAGGGGACATTTCCGTTTTAGCACCAAAATATGCCGTGCGGCGGCTCTTTTGTCATGATTTTCCACGAAACAGATGGTTATGCGGTTGAAATCGATAAGTGACCACATTCGCCACTCCTGGTACATGCAAGGTGCCCCCGGGGAATCCGCAGGAGGGGAAATTTCCGTTTTAGCACCAAAATATACCGTGCGGCGGCTCTTTCGTCATGATTTTCCACATTGTGACCACAGTGACCACATTGAAAACGCCTGGAACCTATGAGGGGGCCTCAGGGAACCCGTAGAAGGGGACATTTCCATTGTTACACCAATGGTGTTTCCATTGTTACACCTTGTGGTGTTTTCCCATCAAACAGATGGACGTGCGCTCGAAATCGATAAGTGACCACATTGGCTACATTTGAAACCTATGAGGCTTCCTCGGAGAACACGTAGAAGATGACATTTCCATTTTTACACCAACATATGTCATGCGGCGGCCCTTTCGTCGTGATTTTCGTCCAAATAGGTGCCCTCGAAATCGATTATTGACATATTGTCCACCCTTAAGCCCCAAACGCAATACAACGGAACGGCGACGGAAACGGAAAATTTGACAGTTAGCCCAAATTTGTCAAATTTGCCGTTTCCGTCGCCGTTCCGTTATATTGCGTTTGGGGCTTTAGAATCTATGCGGTGCCCCCGGGAGCCCGTAGAAGAGTACATTTCCATTTTAACACCAAAATATGCCGTGCGGTGGCTCTTTGTTATTTTTCACCAATGGTCATGTGCTTTGAGTTGATTAGTGATATTGTTTACTCTTGGAATCTTTGAGATGCCCTGCGAACCCGTAGGAGAGGACATTTTCATGGTTATATCAAATGTACTGTGCCGCTCGCGGCAGCTGTATCTTCCACAAGTCTTCAAAAAGTTGGATATGCGCTTGAAATTGTTTTTCATTTTTAATTGAGTAATGAGTAAAATTAAAAAAATTAGTTTCTGGGCTACTGTGATGATTTCTTCGAACAGCTCTATAAGGATTTTCTATTCCGCATCTCGATATTACCATTAGTCGATGGTCCCTTCAATATCGACTCATAGAAGTTTGAGGTTTTCACCGATCGCCGTGGACAATGATATGAAAACGCAACATTTTGATATAAAAAAAATCTCTCCTTCTGCGAGACTCCTGCGGGTACCTTGTAGGTTGTAGATATTAAGTTCAGAATGAATGACCTATTTGATAGAAAAAAACAAGATTAAACTACTTAGTGGTGATGGTGCCTTTATCGTTCGTTCAAAAGGGTTGAGAAATATATAAGAAAAGTCTAATATAGTAGTAATAGGTAGATAGCTCTTATTTTTCATATTTGTTTATTTGCATTCTAAAATTTTGAGCATAAGTGCCAGAAAAGTGATTTTCCCATGCAGCTGCTGAAATTAGTATTTTGGCCATAACTTCGGAGCCCATAGTCCGATCTGGCCAATTTTCAATAGGAAACAATAGGGTAAGATTTTCGTCGAATGTCGAATGAAAATTTACTGCGAGTAATTCGGTTGAGGAAAAGTTCCTAAAAAGTGAGTGAGATTTTGTGTGCACAGACACTTTCAATGGATTCTTCACGGCACTCCACAATTACCGAAACTGGGTCTGGGGTTCCCCCGGGTTGATATTAGATTTCAAGAGCATAACCAACTATTTGATGGAAAATTATAGTGAAAGAGCCGCTGCACGGCATGTCTTTAAGGGCCGATGTCCACGTAAAGTTTTTTCACGCTGCTTGCACGTAAACGTGTGCACGACTACATTTGATGCCGGGTACCTTGCGTGGACGCGGCGTGCACGCAGCTAGAAAACACACTACATGGGCATCGGCCCTAAGTAAGAGTAAGCACGGAAATGTCCTCTCCTATGAGCTCCACGACGGTACTTCATAGGTTCCAAAATGGAAAATGTGGTCACTTATTCATTTCGGTATAAAAACGGAAATGTCACCATCTACGGGTTCTCCGTGGGCATCTCATTGGTTCCAAGAGTGGCTAATGTGGTCACTTATCGATTTCGAGCACATGATAATCTATTCTGTGGAAAATTATGACGAAAGAGCCGCCGCACGGCATGTTTTGATGCTAATACGGAAATGTCCCTTTCTACGGGTTCCCCGGGGGCACCTCATAGGTTCTAAGAGTGGCCAATGTGGTCAATTATCGATTTCGAGCTGAATATCCATCTCATTGGTGGGAAAACACACCAAAAGAGTCGCCGCACGGCATATTTTGGTGCTAAAACGGAAATGTCCCCTCCGGCGGGTTCCCTGGGGGCCCCTGTAAGGTTCCAAGAGTGGCCAATGTGGTCACTTATCGATTTCACTGGCATAATCATCTATTTTGTGGAAAATCATGACGAAAGAGCTGCCGCACGACATATGTTGGTGTTAAAACGGAAATGTCCTCTTTTACGGATGCCCCGAGGGCACCTCATAGGCTCCAAGAGTAGGCAATGTGGTCACTTATCGTTTTTGAGCTGAATAACCATCTCTTTGATGAGTAAACACACCGCAAGAGTCGCCGCACGGCATATTTCGGTGTTAAAACGGAAATGTCCCATTCTACGGGTTCCCTGGGGGCCCCTCATAGGTTCCAGGCGTTGCCAATGTGGTCACTTATCGATTTCAAGCGCATAATCATCTATTTTGTGGAAAATCATGACGAAAGAGCCGCCGCACGACATATTTCGGTGTCAAACGGAAATGTCCCTTTCTACGGGTTCCCCAAGGGTACCTCATAGGTTCAAGAGTGGCCAATGCGAAAGAGTCGCCCCTCGGCATATTTCGGTGTTAAAACGGAAATATCCCATTCTACGGGTTCCCTGGGGGCCTCTGGTAGACTCCAAGAGCGGCCAATGTGGTCATTTATCGATTTCAAGCGCATAATTATCTATTTTGTGGAAAATCATGACGAAAGAGCTGCCGCATGGCATATTTTGGTGTTAAAACGAAAATGTCCCCTTTCACGGGTTCCCCGAGGGCACCTCATAGGCTCCAAGAGTGGCCAATGTGGTCACTTAGCGATTTCGAGCGCATTATTATCTATTTTGTGGAAAATCATGACGAATGAGCCACCGCACGGCATATTTTGGAGTTTGAACGGAAATATTCCTTTCTACGGGTTAACCAAGGGCACCTCATAGGTTCCAAGAGTGGCCAATGTGGTCAATTATCGATTTCGAGCACATAATCATCTATTTTGTAGAAAATCATGACGAAAGAACTGTCGCACGACATATTTTGGTGTTAAAACGGAAATGTCCCCTTTTACGGGTTCCCCGGGGGCACCTCATAGGCTCCAAGAGTGGCCAATGTGGTCACTTATCGATTTCGAGCGCATTATCATCTATTTTGTGGAAACTCATGACGACAGAGCCGCCGCACGGCATATTTTGGTGCTCAAACGGAAATGTCCCTTCCTGCGGGTTCCCCGGGGGCACCTTGCATGTACCAGGAGTGGCCACTTTCATCGGAAGCCCTCTCATGGACCATACATTACCGTTTTAAGAGAATATATGAAGAATTAGCGATCGAATGGCATATATGGAGCGATTCTTATGCTCCCCTTATATGACCGACAAGGTCCCCGTGGAAGTCGTTTCCCGGTGGCCATTGTCTCCCGAACCAGCATATCACCACATAGCCACAAAATTGATGAGTTTATCTTTCGAACGGTATATAAACTTTGTAATTCGGTTATAATTTGACTGTTTTATAAGCATTTACATTTCTGGGTCAATATGACCCCAACATCTTATTCGTAAATTTTTTCTAATATCCGAAGAAGGTTAAGAACAAAAATGCATTCATGTTACTATAAATGAAAAAACCTAAGTTGGTTTAACCGAGGGCGCAAGGTTTTTAGCTAGCTATAATGATAGGTTTCACCAAAAATTCCATTCCGCACATTAATATCTGCTAATTAACAAAAAATATCACTTTGCATATAAACAATTACCATTTGCTTTAAAGATTCATGACTTCAGCTTTCTGATTAATGACATTCAATTTAAGTGACATTGTGACCAGATTTGTTTTATTTTCGTATTAAATACATAACAAAGTTTCATGACAACAAATAACATGTTGACAAGTAGAAGTCAGTAAATAGTTACAAAGCGGCAATCAAGACCAGAATGTTTCAGTTACTGTAACATGGAAATGTTACGGATGGATTACAGTGCAACTTAATGTGAGACCGTATTGTAACCGTTGGTCACAAAATACAGCTTGTAGCCCCACCACAAGCAAATATTCCTTGTTTTCCTGTTAATCCTTCGTGAGTTTTTTCTGTTTAGTAGTCCGACTCTGTCCTTGTCAAAAGAACTCACACGTTTATGCTGTTATGTCTGTCATCCAACTGTCATATTGTTTGTTTGCAGCGGTTTGAACGTCTACTTGTTTGCAAGAAAGTACGCAAAGCAAATTAAAAAGGTAACCCAGAGAGGACCGTTAAACCATAAATTAGTAATTATTCGTGTCCGTTTATCAAATTCATAGGTTTTATATGCTTGGCCTAAATCGATGTCGTTCTTTCTGTCGGTGTCCATCAAAGGAAATAGAAGTCCTAAAATTAAAGTTAGTGTTAATTGTTAAAAATTAAATGGTGTAAATTATTAAACTTTTTGGTGTCATTGTAGGTTGAAACTTAAAAGTTACGATAGTAGTAAATCTTAAAAACTATTATCACAGTTCGAAGTAGTACGGTTAGTTGTTGAACAAAAGTGTATGTTATATTGTTCTAATTGTTTCATTGTTTCTATTATAATAGAATATAATAAGCCACAAGAAGAGTGAAGAAGCATTGTCTAAACCCAATTAGCCTCACAAAAAGGTAAATGCCAATATGTTAGTTTTAAGGAAGTTTATGGATGTAGTGTGGTACTGGCGAGATGGGCAAAATTATGTGTGATTATGTGCTAATCTGCATTGGCAGGTCCGTCCAACGGGCCTTTTTGTGTTTTTTTTTTTTGCGAGTGCTTGCCGGGCAAGCCGATCTTCCCCAGAACCCCGGAGCAACGTCATAAAGGCTGAAGGATTGGAATCCGTTAACACATTCCAATCGAGAATATCCCAAGAACGGACAGAAGCCCCATCCAGCCCCAACATTCCACCATGGTTCATCGAGGAGACCGTCCGGTTTATGTTATGGCGTAAATTCGGTCTAGTCAATCCGAACCCAGCTACAAACCGCCATTGCTTGACGCCAACGAAACCGAGCATCCCAGACCGGTTCATGTTCCGGCGTGAATTCGGTCACCCCTCAACCGCCCTTTAAATCTGCCACCGAAGCCCGCACACCACCAGTTCCCGTACCACCTCTACCAACCAACAAGCACACAAAACATCCCGAAAAATTGTTAACCGCAAGAACCACAAGCCTAATTTAAAGTGACGTCACTAATAGACCAATAGACCAATAGTCCTTTAGGTGAATAAATAGTTGTAAAACGATTATAGTTGGTGGTTAAGTTTTTATGCAGTGTTCCCTAACAGTTGAGTAGTTTACACCTAATTTCAATTTGTTCCAGTTCTAGGCCTCATCCTGGTTGGACACTTTCTGAAGGGTCGACACGTGTGGCTTTTGAGCACTCAGCATTTGAGAACTGTGGTTTCCCTTTTCCAGCGTAACGTAGTTTATGGTGATTTTCCCTTTCTGTCCCCTCTCGGATTAATTTGTATGACTGGGAGAGTGTAACCGACTGACAGCATAAGCGACCCAGTCTCAGCATAATTATCCCCGTGATAAATTCCTACCGTGAGTTGCGGCTAGGCTATAGTATAGTTAGTTACATAGTAGCTCAATTTTTTTGTGCTTTTTTGGTTACACTAGTGTTACAAATACGGTTACAGTTATTAAAATTTCACATATTATTTTGTCGAATATCGATCACCATAATTCAATTGTGACAATACGAAACAATTTTCAATACGAAACAATAGTACAGGACTCCGCGTCGAATACAACATGTTGCGAGCAAATCGCATACACACACATACACACAGACATCACTTTAACTCGTCGAGCTGAGTCAATCGGTATACAACACTATGGGTCTCCGGGCCTCCTATAAAAAAATCGTTTTTGGAGCGAACATATAGCCTTACGTATACGAAAGGCAAAACAGGAAAAAAGAAGAATGAAGAAGAAAGAATGTAGTAAGAAGAAGGGTGAAAGGAGTAGGAAAAGGAAAAACGAAAAAGGAAGAAGAAATAAAATAGGATGAAGAAAGCAGAAGGAAAAAGGAAGTTGGAAAAAGGATGAAGGAAAAGGAAGAAGGAAGCAAGAAGAAAGAAGAAGGAAAATGGAAGATGGAAGAGAGAGGACGGAAGAAGGAAAAAAGGTAGAAAGAAGAAGGAAGAAAGAAAATGAAACGAAGAAAAAGGACGAAGGAAGAAAGAAAAAGAAAGAAGGAAGGAAGGAAGAAAGAAAATGGAAAAAGGAAGAAGTATAATTTAAAAAGAAAGAAGAAAATCGGAAAAAGGAAAATGGAAGAAGTAAAATAGAAAAAGAAAGATGGAGGAGGAAGAAGAAGGGAGGAAAATGAAAGAAAGAAAGAAAAGCTTTCAATTAATAACTGAGGAAATGCTAATAGAATACTATTGTGAAAAGCTGGCCATGTTCCAGTTGGAATGTAGAGCCATTGAAGAAGAAGAAGGAAGAGAAAAGAACTAAGAAAGAAGAAGAAAAAGGGAGAAGGAAGTAAGAAGATGAAAGATGCAAGGTAGAAATATGAAGAAAGATAAAGAAAGAAGGAATAAGGAGAATGGGATTAGGAATAGGAAAGAAGTAGTAAGGAAGAAGAAAGAAATAAGAGGAAGAAAGGAAGAAGAATTAAATAAGGAAGAATGAAGAAGCAAAAAGGAAGAAAAAGAGAAGGGAATGGAGAGGATCGAAGGAATAAAGAAGAAGGAACATGAAGCATGAAGAAATAACGAAGAAGGAAGAAGGCATAACGAAGAAGATCAAAAAGTAAAGAGTTAAAATGAAGAAAGAAGGAATAACGATTATTTTTTCACTTTTCAAAACCCATTTTTCATTTCTTACTTCTCTTATTTCACATCCCACTTCTGAAATTGAAGTTCTTATATCTCTGTTGTCAATTCTTATTTGCGTTTCTTATTTCTCACTTCTTGGTTCTCACTTCTTATTTCTCAGTTTTTAGTTCCCAGTTCTCAGTTCTCATTTCTCAATTATAAGTTACTTTTCACTTTTCTTTTTTCACTTCTCAATTATCATTTCTCATTTCTCACTTTTCACTTCTCCCTCCTCACTTTGCACTTTTCACTGATCACTTCTCAATTTTACCTCCCACTACTCACTTCTCATTTCCCATTTCACAGTTCTCATTACTCACTTCTCATTCCACACTCTTCATTACTCGTAATCGGAGGTAATTTGTTTAAACTATTGAGCCAAACGGCATTCGACCAAACGACCCTGCCGGCCAAATGACATTCGACCGAATGGCGTTCGGGCAAACGGTAATTGTTAACCTACTACATATTTACTCTACATGCTGGTCGGATGCCAGACAACGATCCCGATCTGGCGGATTGTGATACAGATCTTCCAGCTGGTGAGATACTCTGTCAGGTCTCGTTGGAGTTTCATCACTTTGTCTATGTTAATAGCTTTTTATGAAGATCGAGAAGAATAGGCTGCTACGTCCTTTTCACACGTTGATCAGTGCCTTTCTTCAATTAAAAGATTTAATCTGTCAACTGAAATTCAAGTCGTAATTGGTGGTTGGAAAAATGGGAAATTGCAAGAAGAACATATTTCTGTTTTTATAACTTTTATAAAGAGAGCATATTTTTTATTTCTGATTTCAAATGTATTATTGAAGCCGAATATATAGATGAACGAAGTTTGCCATGATCGGAACAAGACGTGAAAAATTATTTTCGATATATTTCTGTCAAAATTTAATATAGAGAACTTAAACATTTCAACAAAATTTCAAGTTGTACAAGCCAAGACTACAAAAATACAAGAATCAGTCAAGAAGCTATTCAAGTTTTTCATCTAATTGAAACCTCTACATATCTACAAGTCTGAAGCAAGCAACGTTTAACTATCGGCCGGCCGCCCTGTATGGTATGGCACTGACGATGATTCTGGAAGACGATCCTGATTTTTTGCTGACATCTTAACAACTGAGGAAATGAGTTCAGTGCGTGTTGGCTCTTGTTTCGGACGGCAGAACGATCGCGCGATGTGCCGAAATTTTGTGTTTTGCATTGCGCGGCCGGTAAATAATAAAGTTAATTAGTTCAGTGCGAGTTGGCTCTTGTTTCGGACGGCAGAACGATCGCGCGATGTGCCGAAATTTTGTGTTTTGCATTGCGCGGCCGGTAATAAAGTTAACCAGTTCAGTGCGTGTTGGCTCTTGTTTCGGACAGCAGAACGATCACGCGATTTGCCGAAATTTTGTGTTTTGCATTGCGCGGCCGGTAAATAATAAAGTTAATTAGTTCAGTGCGTGTTGGCTCTTGTTTCGGACGGCAGAACGATCGCGCGAAACATTTGTAAAATCCAGGTTATTTTGTCCTCCTTTGGACGGTTCGTAAGTAAATTGATGAACATATTTTATTTTTTTTTTCAGCATATAGTGTTATTGACAAACGCTCTATATTGTCGAATAGAGCTCCCTATTATTCACCTTACCCACTAACACAAATTTTCCTTCCCGAGACATCTATGGATTCCCTGCATCTTCACTAGTAGATGTTGAACTAACATTCCTTCCCTTCCTTCCGTGATTGTAAGGACGTGGCCAGGTATACAACTGCTACTGTATAGGAAAAGGTACTAATCCCAAGTATGATACTTGCGACAATATACAGTAGATTGCTCAATTGAGCATTGTATAGCCACCCACGATTTGTACAATCACATATGCTATGCTATGCTATGCTACATCTTAACAACTGAGGAAATATTCAATTACAAGTGCTGGATCAAGTGACAATGGACGTGATGCCGAAGCATAAGAAACGGGTAGTTTTGGCATTGAATTTAGGAGCTAGAACCGGTCAGACATTCTTATGGACAGGATATGTTAAGCTGTTACGGTAAGTTTGAACTGGTAGGACGGCAATTAGTGCTACGGAATTGCAGGTGAGTATTTCCTGTAATAATCTGTTTAATTTTATATGCCTATATTTTTTTTCAATTTCGATATACTCTTAATCTGAAAAACTAGTATGATTTATTTTGGAAAATTCGCTTAGCGTTTTGGTATGAATTTCACAAGTTCACAGTATCACTGTGAAGATGTTCACTTGCTTTATACTTATTTATTCAAAGCAATTTGACAGTCATTTTATTAAATATAAATTTAGCAACTCCGGATAGTTTCAGCATCAAGGTTTGCTAATACGACCCTTCAAACATTGATTTATACTTCAAATTCACAAATAATGTGTCAAATAAGTACCAAGCAACTATGGTGGTTCTAAAAGTAAACATTGTATGCTCAAATTGAACGAATAACTACTTATTGTTTTTTTATAACAGTCTAAGGTCGAAGTCCAACTTAAAAATTCTAATCAACCATCATTGCACATTACCTAACATTTTCGTAACAAATTTGTTTGGTATTCAATATTCTAGTGTTATTATTCTTCATAACTGTTTAATTTACCTTTTTACTGATTTTTTTAAAAAATCTATCATTTATTTAGAAGGCTTATTTGTCGTGAAAAGTTACGGAGCCGGGGTCATTTGAATACAGTTTTTCATGATTATTATTCACAGTACTTTCCATTATTAATTGTGTAATTATGTACAGTTCTTAACAAAAAGTTAAATAAAATAGTATGCAGGAAATAGGAACCAGAATATATTATACAGTAGCACCCTCCTTAGTCTATTCAGATTGAGCTATTTATGACTTTGTTAAGTGAGAGGGTATCCAATTATTACGAAGTGTTCAGACTGCAGCAAGATATTGTCGGGCCGGCACCAAACCGGACCGCGCGATTGAGCACTCGCGCTGCGACGCGAGTCGCGACAATTTGAAATATTTCATTAGTAGTGCGCATCATGCACGCATGGATGTACTATCATGCGCACTAATCAGAAATGAGTTGCGACGTCTGATAACTGCAGATATTTCATTTTATTGAAAACAAATTTTCGATTTTCTACTATACACGGAATAATATATCTTGACGTTTCCATGTTTCCTCATTTGCACGCTAATACAGGGTTGAATTCAATAAGAGTTTTAAAATTTAATTTGCGAAATCAAGCATTTGTGTGGCGACAATCGAACATTTTTTTATGAACAAAGTTTCTACGAAAAAAAAATATAAAAAAATATGAAAAGGGATTTTCGAAGAATATTTGAAGCTCTCATTAAGTTCTTCGGGGAATCAAACTATTCCTCAATTTATTTTTAAGTTTAAAAAGTATTTTGATTCTGTACTATGATCGAACGGAGATTTGATAGAAAAATTTAGATACTTTTGGGAATTCTCACAAATAAATAAAAAAAGGTTGATTGGACCAATTTTCAAGAAATATTATCGAACTAAAATATATTTCCACCAGTATCTCCATGTATGAAGGGCAACTCAGCAATTTATTTTTTTTCAAAAATGGAAACTGAACCATTGCGTTCTACTCGACAATCAATGATACAGTTTCTAACAAAATCGAATCGTGTGAATGTGATATAATTTAAACTGGATTTTGGATGAATTAATGCATTACCAATCCATGTTTTATTTAAGGTTATTCTACTTTATATATACATCCCATTCAAATCGTACAGTTGTCCCACGTGAAAAATGTTGAAATCCAAAGTATATTAAGCCATTCAAGGAGCAGAATTAAAACAATTTATGAAATCATGTTTATTCATCAAATATATTCGTTTTACAACCATTCCTACGTTTTAAATTGTCTTCCGCATTGGCCCTTGAACTTTGAAAATTTATTCGATTTGTTCTATTAAATCTAGGTTTAAGTTAAATACTTCATGTTAATTCTAGAGAGCATCTGTTTTTTAAACAGTTCATGTTGAATAAGTGGAGAATAAATAATTATCATCATTATTTTTCATCATATAAAATGCTTTCCACAAAACCATCACAATCCGAGTTATTCTTCAGCGCTCAGAAGATTTCCATCTAACATGCATTCGACCCTGCTGCGACAGAAAGAGCATGACTGTCAACTACGAAACGAAATGAAAACAGAGCGAATTTTCTCTCTGGCAAAGAGAGCGTGACGCTTGTCAGTTTTGTTTTGTTGAATTTCTCCCTGCATCCCAGTTAGAACGAAAGCTCTCTCGTAATAATTGTTCGTAATAAATTCTTTTTAGCGGGTATCTTTTGACAGCGCAAAATGTATGGAATATTACGTAAATAATGACATCATAAAGCGTATTTACCCTGAAACGCCAATTATTATGTCATTAATAGCGTAATCTGAATAGGCTATTAGTTAGTGCAAATACATTAAAAAAATCATATTTTTGTATATATATATCATTTACATCTCTTATAAATTGTTCTGCACACTTTTTAATCTTGCTAATTAATTCAGTGAACAATTTTGTTTTCTTGTTTACATTGTCAATGTTGTTCGAATCATTTCACGGTCATTTTACTCCTTATATACATTTTATTCGTAATATTCTTTGAAGTCAAATAAATCATCATCTTCGCAATATAGTGTTGACCCGATTTTATTACGTTTTCGACTCGATTTTACAAGCCCATTTTTTTCATTTCAGTCGTTCTTTTTATTTTCGTAAATAATACAAATAACAATGATTTACATGAAATAACTTTCGCCGCTTGTGGTTAATTGTGAATCATCTCTGAGTGCCTGTCCAGCATTTTGTAAGCTTTTTGAGAAGAAAATACTGTAACGGTTCACGCATTTTGCATTCACAATACATAAACTGGTTAATATCTGTAAAATGAATTAAAAATTGAATTTTTTTTCCGATTTCACATTTTTTATTTTATCACCCCAAAATTAACCAGAGGTGATAAAATCGGGACATTACTGCATTATTTACGTTTCTCATACAAATGTTATTCTCATCCATTTTGTATATATTTACATTAAATATTTTCCGTATACTCTTTACACCCATTTTATTCATGTATTTATTTTTATGACTTCAAAATCATGAATTCATTTTCATCATTCCAAACAAATCATGGTATGCATTATACTAGTTGTTCTTCATCATATTTGTTGTCTGATTCGCATGTTAATTAAAATCACTGATAAGCCCTAATTTTCATTTACTTGTAGAGGATGTTTATTGTTTACCAAAGTTGTAAAGCTGGAGCTGAACTAAACTGAACCGATTTGACTGCGGAAGCCACAACGGCTACAGAAACTTCCATAGCTACGAACTCCAATCGAACCTTTGAAGCTGCCAAATCGGCCACAGTTGGTTATATGAGCCCACTTCCGATAGAAGAAAAGAGGGATGAGAAGTCCTAAACGCATTGTTATCATGTCATCGTCTCGGATATTCCTGTTCAATCTGGAGCTATTTTGATGATGGATAAACTGGTGAGCACGTTCCAATTCTTTCCTTACTTTCTTTCATTTCCTTGTAAATTTAAAAATTGAAAATTGAACACTAAATACGTACAGGGCATCGTTTGTTACTATCGCCGCGGATATTGTGGGAGTCCCAGGTATCCGGTTCACGCTTTAGTTAGCAACGGTGGCTCTTCTCGACCTTCTATTCCCTGAGTAGTTAGTACGAATAAGGGCGTCCTTGCGAAGTTTTGCTGTACCTGTTATGAATTACTAGTACATCCCGTTCCCTACACTTCCTGAAGAAACTTCTTGCTTCAGGGGTGAATCCTTTTTGTAGTACTAGTCTTCGTAACATGAAGGGCACCATTACGGAGCATGAGATATGATCAAATTATTCGTAGTACTACTTGATCAACACCCCAGTTGGGCGAGGGATAGAGGATGACACACACACACATTATTGAAGCCGAATATATATTTATGCCAATTGTGGTAGAGATTGCTCCATAAATTGATTCACAGAAAATGTATTAAAATTGATATGGATTAAAAGTCAATCGAATGAATGTGTTCGCTGCTGTCAATTGAATCTATTGATCAATTGAGATCTACATTAGACAGGCCCAGCTTAGTATGGGGAGAAAAAAATGTTGTCAAAATCCACGGGGCACCCCCCCAGGATTGTGTCTTTGGGTGAGAAAAACAATCTCGGAAAATTTCAGCTCAATCGCTTGTTGCATAAGCTGGCGCATTTGATTTGAAGTTTGTATGGGGATTTCAGCCAAAATGTATCGGAAAATACATCTCCGTCACTCATTCGATCTGGAAATTGGTTCTGATTGCTCGATTAACCTCAGAATTGCAAAAACGGCAGTTGGTATCCTACAGAACAATTTCACAGAACATTGTTTGATGATTAAATGAACTTTTATATAGGTTTCGGCTGATTTATTAGGAGCTGAATTGTGTATTTTTGGATTTATTGATCGAATCGCATCAGCCAGCCTGGGCCAGTCTAATCTACATATACTAAGTTCACATTCAGGTCAAACATTTCAATTGATTTTGAGATTTCACGGCACTGTTCGCCAATATGCATAGAAATTCGAATATGCACTTGGTACACAAAACCTTTCAAAAGTGTAAAAAGGGTTCTATTCACTGTAGGTGGATTAAATCGGGAAGTTTAATTCAATATCATTGTGCTGTAGTAAGTACACCGGGATGAAGCCAGTAGATCCATAAATCCTTCCTTCTACGTAAAACCATAAATCCTTCAACAAGAAAGCAAAAAAATACCACCATGAATGCCTTTGTCAAAATCTTGCAAGTCACAACTAACTCAGCCGTATATTGGTTTGAAGTAATAGGTATGAAACTTTTCCCCGCGAAATTAACTTCAAATCGAACAAAAGCGAGAAAAGGTGACTGATTGGAAGTTATTTTCCCCGCTATTGGACGGCATTCTCGTTGTCCGGTGGAAGCAATAAACACCTAGCGAGCCGCCCGTGTCGCGACACATGATCTAATGCCATAAAATACGGTAGTTGATAGGGCCCTCTGCAAGCGAGTCTTAAGCGAAGGAGGAGTAATCATTGTGGAGATTTATTGTGCCCTCTCGGGCATTACGTCTTCGTCCGGAGCAATGGAGTTGCACGATGAAGTAAGTTCGCTTGCGGAAGAATTAGCAGTTGCCTGTGATGAGTAAACGAAATGCAATCACCAATTATTACCATCAGGTGTAATGGGTTTCTCCCTACTTAAGATCCCTAATGACTGAGATGACATTGAAAAAGTGCACAACAGCATCATAGGTTCGAGACAGTATTTTTATTATTACAGGTATTAATGGCACATAGATATATACTAATATTCAATAAAATGATTCTAATAGAAAACTATGCTGAAAAACACCTGTTTTGGAATTCTTCAAAAAGGAAGAGAAGACCATGAACTTAATTTAATTATTATTTTTCATGCATCTAATGAACATATTTTTTAGAATTCTTCAAAGGGTTACTGGCTTCACCATAATTTCAATTCATCTTCATGCACTATTTACATAGTTTTGAAGTATCTCCGGGCCAAGGAGAGGTCTGTTTATTCGAAGGTGTGAAACATGAACAAACAAATATGTCATACGTACCTATGTTTGAGCCTGCAACGTTGACCAACTTGTGCCAAGATCAAACCGGACCTTGAAAAGCCTTACTTGCGAACAAGCACTGCATCAATAATTACTTGGCTAATCTCTTCTGACAAATAATGGACACCTGGTTCGAATCGACTCCATCATAATAACTATCATAACTATTTTCAGAAGTATTAAAAATGAATAGAATGGCAAAATTTTATACTGTGCAAACAGTAAAAAATACAAATATCTTTTAAGAAAATTCCGACAAGAAAAATATAAATTTTTGCTTAAGACGTTAAACGGCTGTCAGCTGTGAAGGGAGCCCTAGTTGAGGAGTCCTCCTCGAAGACAACTCAAGGAACCGCAAACTCAAGGAACTCAAGGAACCGATAAAAATTTCAGGAATACCAAACAAAATTGCGACACCGACAACCACATTGGAATTCTGAAAATCTGCGAAACTTTTATACATTTCTGATTTCTGAAGTTCAAAAAGACTTTATAAGTACCTAAGTGAAGATTTGTTCTGGGCTTCTGACAACTTTCCGCAATTTGTGTACTGGAATTTTTATTGTTCACCTCATCTTGCTCATACGCATGCAGATTAGTTAGTAGTTATACTCCCTGCACTACGCATCGATTGACCTTATTGAGTGATCTCCGGCATCGTTGATGACGTCCGAAGAGGTCAATTATGCGGCCCAAAATTGCAACCTGCCATTACGCCGATTAAGACACAAAGACGACCATTCATTATCGATTTTTATGATCTGCGCTGGACATTGTCGAAACAAAAGAAAGTGAAATTTCGTGACATTCGGTAATCTCGTACAGATGCGAAAACAGGCACTTAGCACTCGATCAATTTGTCACTTTTTGGAAACATTGGCCGCCAGTGCAGGTATGTCGGCGGGGGAAAATTTCCGAGTGGTGTCACCGAGTGTCGTCTTCCAACGAAAAAGAAACCTTTACGGTCACGAAACCGCAACTTGAGCTGAGGACAAGTGATTGATCAAATTAATATTTATGGTTGCTCTGCAAACATGAACCCAATACGAAAGCCTCCGTAACGGATCCGGTGCACATACGGAGAAAGAAAAAGAAACGAAAAAAAATGATCATGTCAATTTTCTTGATCGCGAGACCCCAGCAAGGAGACCCCGAGGCCGGCGGGTCAGACTCTTTATGAACGGGTCCCTGCACCGCGCGCTGCATATATGGTCCGTTAAGTTGCTGCGAGCGCGCTACCCAGGATGTGGCTTTTTGAAGTGCAGCGCAGCAGAGCAGCAGCAGGTCACTTGGTCGACCGACCGGTCATGGTTCATTAAAAGTGAAAACCATGGCGTCCCTGGTTCGTTGGTGCGACACTTCATGGGTGTCGTGTCCAAAGGTTAAGGCAACAGGAATCCTGACCAGAACGACAAGTTGCGTTCCGTTGGAGGCTTGTTCAAACTACGGCACCACCACAGTCTGGTTCTGTCGTCGGTCCTACGGGTTTGTGTTTCGATTCACGAGTAGCGTGTTAACCTTCGCGTGATCTTTATTGAAAATATGAAAGATTTAATAAGTATTCAAAATGTTATATATTCATTATGGGGTTCATAATAGACCGAGTATACGGGTTTTTGTCAGGAGTATGTTGAATAATGACCCAATTGCATTCAGTAGGTACCTCTTAATGAGTTGTATCATTGGAATTTTTCATGGGACAGCCTTCCACAGCAATTTATAAAGATCGTCTCATGAGAAGGCATTTTTCTCTCGTTATACAATCGCATTTTGATCTCATAGCAATTGCATTTTGTTCATCTCTTAGGAATGATTTCTCAGGTTGAATGAATAATATTTGTCATAACTCAAGTTTTTGTGTTTCTTTTTCAGAGTATTTTAATAGTGTGGTAAAACGTGACTGGTAAAAAATATGTTTGAATGTATACAAATTATCAGGAAGCGTTCATAAATTGCATAACGTCTAAAAAAGGGGAGGGGGGGCGAAAGTGTAACGATGCATACAAAATGTTCAGGTGTTTAATATAAAATTGTGACAAAGGTCTGATAAGAGGTTGAAAAAGGTCAAACAATATTTTTTACAATCTAAAAGATTGTTTTTTTAGATTTTTTTCAAGCCTAGTGCTTGAATATGTGATTTTTATAAGAGGCTTGAAACCTAGTGTTAACAATGTTAATATTTCCCATGTAAAAATGATTCCCCTAAGCATCTGTATTAAGCCAGAATTGCGGTGTTTTGTTTCATCAGACCTTTTAAAAAATTAAGTAAATTTTCATGATACGTAAAATATATAATAAGACTAATAGTTTGACAAACTGATTTACAATTTAGATTAATGTTGCTTTTTCAATTTCGTTCACATTGATTGATTACTCACTTAACTCAAGACAGTAAATTAAGCTTAAAAAGAAGCCACAACAGGCTGATAAAAAAAACTACGCACTTAATTTTAATTGAAAACTTCGTCCAAAATATGCTTTGAGTTTTACAGACAACTGTAAACCGACGTTAAATTTGAAACACAGCTAATGTTCTAGCAAATGTGAGCTAATGTTGATTTTTCGTCATTGCATCAATTGACCGCTACAACATACTGAAAGCAGCACATGAAACGAAGAGATTCAGATGCAATCTAAATAGATAGTCTCAGCGGTTTGTTTTTTTTTTAAACCATATTTGAAGATGGGTGTCCGAAACAAGCCTCTAGTAACATGTTTTTGAAAGAAAAATCTCTCTAGTCATTGTTGCGAAGCTGAATGTTGATGACTGCAGATCAATTAGAAATCTTTAAGCAATACTTTGGCAGCAAAGATTGGCGAAGAAAACTAAGCGTGTACTCACCATATTTATTGCTCATATCAGTCCCTTCGAACTGGAAACTCCTGTTTAACAGATAAATAACGAAATACTTAAGGCGTGACTCTCCAGTTGAACTCGCTTTTGTCTAGAGTGCTTTTTTTGGGCGGTGAGTCCCTACTGTCTTAATGACCGAGGAACTGCGGCGAAGCCATAAACGGTCAACGCGTAAATACTGCATCAGAGTAGATGGTGAATCTCGAAACGAGGGAGAATGATTTAAAATGTACCTTTGAGATAAATGTTGGAACAATATTTAATATAAATGGAAATTTGTCGAAAATTTGTCTACGTTGAATGTTTTAGAATGCAATTTCCTCAGATTCTTCTAATCTGTAGTTTCGTTCTTATTATTATTATTTATTCAGACTAAGGCCGAAGTGGCCTGTGCGGTATATAAGAGTCTTCTCCATTCGGCTCGGTCCATGGCTACTCGTCGCCAACCACGCAGTCTACGGAGGGTCCGCAAGTCGTCTTCCACCTGATCGATCCACCTGGCCCGCTGCGCACCTCGCCTTCCTGTGCCCGTCGGATCGTTGTAGAGAACCATTTTCACCGGGTTATTGTCCGACATTCTGGCTACGATTTTCCGGCTTCCGATTTTCTCGGTTTAAACAATGGATGGTTCTCCCAACAGCTGATGCAACTCGCGGTTCATTCGCCTCCTCCACGTACCGTCCGCCATCTGCACCCCACCATAAATGGTACGCAGCACTTTTCTTTCGAAAACCCCGAGTGCGCGTTGGTCCTTCACGAGCATCGTCCAGGTCTCGTGTCCGTAGAGGACTACCGGTCTAATGAGCGTTTTGTAGATTGTCATTTTGGTACGGCGGCGAACTCTATTCGATCGGAGCGTCGGAGTCCAAAGTATTACGATTTCCAGCCACTATGCGTCTCCGAATTTCTCTGCTGGTATCATTTTCGGCAGTCACCAGTGAGCCCAAGTACATAAATTCTTCTACCACCTCGATTTCGTCACCACCGATGCCAACTCGCGGTGGGTGGCTCACATTGTCTTCTCTTGAACCTCTTCCTATCATGTACTTCGTCTTCGACGTGTTGATGACTAGTCCGATCCGCTTGGCTTCCCTCTTCAGTCTGATGTAGGCTTCCTCCATCTTCTCAAAGTTACGTGCCATAATATCTATGTCGTCGGCGAAGCCAAATAGCTGGACGAACTTATTGAAAACTGTACCACTCGTGTTAATCCCTTCTCTTCGTATTACCCCTTCCAAAGCGATGTTGAATAGCAGACACGAACGACCATCACCTTGCCGTAACCCTCTGCGGGTTTCGAAGGGACTCGGGAATGCCCCTGAAACTCGAACTACGCACATCACCCGATCCATCGTCGCTTTGATCAACCGTGTCAGTTTATCCGGAAATTATTTATCCGTTTTCGTGCATTAGCTGCCATAGCTGGTCCCTATCGATTGTATCATATGCGGCTTTGAAGTCGATGAATAGATGATGTGTGGGCACGTTTTATTCGCGACATTTCTGTAGTACTTGGCGAACACCTGGTCCGTGTTGGAGCGTTCGCCCATAAAACCCGCCTGGTACTGCCCCACTGCCCCCCAACTCCCTTGCAATTGGCGCTAGTCGACGGCATAAAATTTGGGAGAGTATCTTGTAGGCGGCGTTCAGCAATGTAATTGCGCGGTAGTTGCTACAATCCAGCTTATCGCCCTGTTTGTAGATTTTTTTTTCAATAAAAGTATGTTTATTTATTTGGTTTGATTTTACATCTAATGTACATTATAAGTGTTTGGCCACACGGCCCTTCATCTTTGTTGTTAGTTTTTTTTATTATTATTATTTTGAAAAGGAAGTAATTTGAAAATTCTCTAGTATGACATGGAAGCCTATTGCAGGCATTAGTTCATTTTGAAAAATTTGATAACCTAACTACTATGTACACTAATATTAACAATAAAAATTTGCTAACCTAGATTGGAACTAGCGCCCTAAGCGCTTGTTGGTCCGAGTGCAAGCAACGGACCCTAAACTTTTCTTTACACTCACCAAAGCGTTCATGTAAAGTTTTTATTCCGGCCAGACGGTGGACCTCGGATGTTCTTGTCCTGGGAGGGGTGTTGAGGATCATCCTCAGGAATTTGTTTTGGACCCGTTGAAGTTTGAGGTGGTGGGTTTTAGCGCAGCTCTCCCAGACCGGCATGCCGTATTCGATCACAGGGAGGATGATTTGCTTGTAGACAGCAAGCTTATTTTTCAGGGACAATGACGACCGGCGGTTGATCAAAGGGTACAGTAGTTTCAACAAAACGTTACACTTTGTCACCGTTTTGTCAACCTCTTGCCTGAAAATAAGCTTGCTGTCGAGGGTCAAGCCAAGGTAGTCGGCCTCATTAGCCCATTCCACAGTCGTGCCATTGAGGATGATTTTACAGTCCCCAGGCGGAACAAGTTTAGGGGATTTGGAGTGGGGGAAAATGATGACCTGGGTCTTCGCCGCGTTGATACAGATCTTCCAGCTGGTGAGGTACTCTGTCAGGGCATCCAGGTCTCGTTGGAGTTTTGCCACTAGCGCTCTACCTGGCGCTCACTCTACCGTTGTAGACGATGGATGTGTCATCTGCGAAAAGAGACAGAATCCCGCCTTCTGGAGGTTCTGGCATGTCGGAGGTGAACAGATTGAAAAGCAGGGGCCCGAGGATACTGCCCTTGGGGACGCCTGCAACGATGTTGTGCGCATTGGAACTCGCTCCGCTGATTGAGACCCGGAATGTCCTTGCCGACAGGTAATTGTTGATGATTTTCACCAGGTAGCTGGGAAGATTGTAGCGTTGTAGTTTGTACACCAGGCCATCATGCCATACATTGTCAAATGCCTTCTCGACATCGAGTAAGGCCATGGCGGATGTTTTCGAGACAAACTTGTTTCGTCTGAGGACGTTGGTAACTCGAGTCAGTTGGTGTACAGTTGACCGACCGCGTCGGAAACCAAACTGTTCCTCGAGCAAGATGTTGAGATTTTCGGCAGACTCAAGTAACCGGTGAATTGCTTTTTCGAATAGCTTGGATAACCCTGAGAGAAGGCCGATTGGACGATAACTTTTGGGAGACGAAGGATCCTTCCCAGGCTTCCGGATGGGGATGACTTTCGCTGACTTCCAGGATGATGGGAAGTAGCTGAGCCGGAGACACTGATTAAAGATCAGCGAGAGGTGCTCAAAGAACGGAGCACTCATGTGTTTGAGCTCGAGATTCAGGATGCTGTCGAAGCCTGGGGCCTTCATGTTCTTCGACGATTTGATATAGGCCGTCAATTCGCCAGCTGAGATCTCCAACTCCTTCGAGAAGTCGTTGGGAATCAAATGGATGTTGTTAGCATGCTCGTTGACGGCTGCTTCGTGTGGACTGACGATGTTCTGCCCAAGATTGTGTGAGCTGACGAAGTGACGGCCTATTTCAGCGACCTTCTCTGCAGGAGTTATCAAGCGATCCTTAGAGCCATTATTGTCTAGTGGGATCAAAGGTGGAATGGGCCGAGGCTTGGATTTTAGAATTTTGGTCATTTTCCAGAACGGCTTAGCATAATCTGGGAGAGTGCGGATCTTATTCGAGAAGTCGTTATTTTTGAGGTCCACCATTCTGGCCTGGATAATTTTTGTGATTCGATTGCAGCGTGCCTTAAGCTCAGGCAGTCCAGTACGTTGAAACTGCCTGCGAGTGACATTCCGCAATCGAATCAAATCTTTGGTGAGTGTATCGATGTTTAGGGAGTTGCTTACCTGCCGAGCCGTCGGTACATGTTGCTCACGGGCCACCGAGATCGCCTCCTCGATAGCGCACAGCTGGCGGTCGATACTTTCCGGCGTCTCCGGACGCACCTCGTAATCGACGGTGTTGTCGACGCACTGCTGGAACCGCTGCCAGTTCACTCGATGGTAGTTTCGCCTTGTTAGCTCGTGCCGATTGATCGAGGAGCCCACTTCCGCCACCACCGGATAGTGGTCCGAGCTAAGCTCTTGGAAGACGACCGGCTGGGAGACGTGATTGTGCATGTTCGTGATGTAGATGTCAAGCGTAGCATGGGCCCCGGACCGTGTCAACCGGGTAGGGCTGTCAGGGCTCAGGATGGTGTAGTGGCCCTCTAGTTCGTCGTTGGACAAGACGACTCCGTTCCGGTTGGAGACGGTGTTTCCCCACGATTGGTGCTTTGCGTTCAGGTCTCCGGCGATGATGAACTGCCCCTGCCGCCGAGTGAGCTTGACTATATCCCTTCGTAGCTCGGCCGACGTGCCATCGTCGACTTTGGCTTGTGTGGGATAGTAAGCCACGATGAGAGTGACGACTCCGACGGAAGTGGTGACTTCCACTCCAACGGCTTCGATGAGTTTGAGCTTGAAGTGCGGCAGCAGGCGGCAGGCGATGTTGCTTCGCAAGGCGATTGCCACTCCTCCCCCTCTGGAGCTTGTTCGATCGAACCTCACCAGCCTAAAACCCGGAATTGTTGCACTTACCTTGGGCTTCAGGTGGGTTTCGGTGATGAAAGCCGCGTCAATCTCCTTCTCCTGAAGGAATTCGCTGAGCTCGATGATTTTGCTCTTTAGTGAGCAAGCGTTCCAATAGACCAGACCCACCCTAGCAGCCATTTTCAATGACGAACATGCCCAGGGTGAAGATCTGGTCGAAGCGAGTTTTGCAACCGCGTAGTCGCGTTGCCAGTTGGGTGAAAATCGGAACTAGCTGCTCCGATGTGTAGAGCGGTGGGTCGCCCTCGGCCGGAAGGGGCTCATTATCCTGACGACGGAATCCAGGAGGAGGGAGCGGGGGCCATTCGCTGGTGGATGGTGTTGGAGCTTGAACTGATGCTGCAGCAGCCGCCAGCCGTTTGTGTGGCTGCAAAGGTGGAAGAATTGGTATCGCTCGCCGGGGAGCCGGGATGGCCGGAAAGTTCACCTCGTTGAGAGCAGGAACTCGGTTCTTTTTCGGCAGAGACCTGGTTGAGGCCTTCTTCCTGATTTCCAAAAACGCCGCCCGCTTTGGACAGTCCTTGGTTGTAGCCCGATGCTTGTCGCCACAGTTGGCGCATTTGAGATCAGCAACCTCCATCTTCTCGCACTCATCGGTCGGATGGAGCTCGCCACATTTGTTGCAGCGCGGCTTCATGCGGCAGTTCCTGGTACCGTGCCCGAAATTGAAGCAGTTGGTGCACTGTGTGACGTCGCGGTGCACTGGCCGATATCGCTCCCAGTCAACGACGGTGTAATTTATAACGCCAACCAGCTTCAGGTCCTTCCACGTGGTGGAGCGGTGCTCCAGGTGGACAGGTAAAGCTGGTCGCGATATCTCCTCGTCTTGTCGTGACGAGCGATCTTGTGCACGGTCACCGGTTTAAATCCGCAACTTTCGAGCTCAGCTTTTAGCTCCTCTTCCTTCATGTCGTGGAGTCCTCGCAGCAAAGCCTTTAGCGGCTTCGTGCCGGGGTGGTCATGAGTGTAGTACTTGTAGTACTACATACTTGTGGACCTCGAGGAACTCCACGACGGATTGATGATGGTCCTTATTTGCCGGCATTACTTTCACGCCTTCACTGCAGAGCCGAAAAGTACATTTCAGCCCTTTAGCGATCAGCAAGCGAATTTTTGGGCGCAAATCCGGCGGATCGCTCTTCACAAACACGGGCGGGCACTTCTCCTTCCGCTCCGGTTGCACCTGCGGCAGCTGCGATTGCTGCTTCTTCCTCTTTTTCGGCGGATTGCCGGCGTCATCAAGTGGCAACGGAGAGAACACGTTGCTCTGCAAAAGCTGCTTGGAGGGGTTACCCGCGCCTCCAAGAGCAGTGCGCTTAGGCACTTTTACAGCGACCGAATCGGTCACCGAGTCTCCCATGACGGGTCCGGGAGAAAATAACGCCAACGCGACAAGCGAAAACGTAAGCAGCGAACGAACGAGAAAAAACACTTCGAAAAAATGCGCGAGCAAAAAACACGTCCGTACGTGTTGCTGTCTCGAACTGGGTTCCCCTTTTTTGTAGATTGGACACACGACACCTTCCATCCACTCCTGCGGCAAAACTTGCTCCTCCCAAATCTTGGTAATGACCCAGTGCAGCGCTCTAGCCAGTACCTCACCAACGTGTTTAAATAGCTCTCCTGGTAGTTGGTCAACCCTAGGGGCTTTGTTGTTCTTCAGCCGGCCAATCTCCTCCTGGATTTCCTGGAGATCCAGAGCCGGTAGAATTATGTCCAGCGCTTGTTCCCCCAGGTCCATCACCATACCGCCATCTTCGTCTGCCACATCGCCATTCAGGTGTTCTTCGTAGTGCTGCCGCCACCTTTGGATCACCTCACGCTCGTTCGTAAGAAGGTTCCCGTTTATGTCCTTTGTTTCGATGTTTCGTTCTTATGATTCTCATATCGATTCAATTGAATTGAAATATAATTTAATTGAAATTGAAATTCAATTGAAATATAATTTAATTGGTAATAGTTTTTGCAAAATAGTTTAAAATTAAAAACATAGGATTCCTAACAAATCCATGGAAAAAAATATAAAGCTTTCGCTGATTTTCATACAAAATAATGTACACCTCCGGAAATAATTATAACGCATTTGCTGATTTTCGTACAAAATGGCCACGTTTCAAAATTTCGATTTCTATCCCGAGCAGCACACATGTTTCAAATAGATCGCTGCAACTTCTATATGACCAGATTCAGTCACAATTAAGTCGCAGCAACCAAATTTGCTTCGATTGTGCTGCTTGGGATGTATTAAATTGAGGACATTTTTAGCACCTCAGCCTTTTTTTTTCGTTTTTGAAATTATTTTCCATGGGGGGACGTCGGCAAAAAAAACAATGTTTTGTCAATAACAAATTGTAATTGCACGCAAATCGGGAGATGCTAAGTACCCAAAAGTGTTTCTCTCATTTTTGTATATACACACATACAGACATCACATCACAGAAGGTGAAAGCGGCAGACATGCGCCCGGCGAGAGCCAGGGAGAAGGGTGAAGCACTGCTCATTAAAACAGAAAAAGAGCTCAAGGCGATGCGCCGCGCCGAGAAATTGGCGGACCTTGGTAAAGAGGTTCGCAGCATAAGGCGGACGAGATGATCCTTGTCTTAAGAAAGGGCTCACAGGTGAACGGTACCTCATATGGAGCGCTAGCCTAGGAAGTCCTAGGCGAGAGTGTAGAAGTGAGGGCTGACATCGGAAGAGATCGCCTTGGCCATCAATGACCAAGGTGATGTGGTGGTGGCAAAGGTGTCCATCCGCCTGCGAAGAGGACCACAGGGGACGCAGATTACAACGGTGAAGTTACCGGCCACCGACGCTAACAAGGTGATCAAAGTTGGTAAGTTGAAAGTTGACTGGTCAGAATGTCCAGTCAGCCGCTACCAACCACCTCGGTAGTCGATAAATGTTTCCGCTGTTTCGTAGCGGGACACAAATGTCGCCCGTGGAATGTCGCCCACTTCCACAGTAGAACCTACAGTGAAGCTTTGCGCCTGGAGGAAAACACAGAAAGTTTGAGCGGGAATGAACTGACTGCGATTCCGTCACGAGCGTGCGACGCTACCATACCGAAGAAGGCACGACCGCGGAATTGTCGACCACAGGTATACTGGTGGAGCGAGCATATTGCAGCCCTTCGAGCAGCCTGCCTCCGGGCTAGAAGAAAAACGTAAGCAGCGAGACTGGCTCTAAACGAAGCTATCAAAGAAAGCAAGAAATCCTGCTTCGATAGATTGTGCCAGAGCGAAAAATTGGAACCCATGGGGAGACGCCTTTAGGGTGGTGATGCCAAAAACAAGAGGAGCACAGGCACCTCCCGAGCGATGTCCAACGAGGCTGAAGACGATATTTGAAGAACTATTCCCGCACCACGGCCCAACCCATTGGCCGCCAACAGTGAGGGTAAGAGCAAACCACGAAAAGGTGGCGAGGATGACGGTAGAGGAGCTTATGACGGTGGCAAAGTCTCTCGACCCGAGTAAAGCACCAGGTCCAGACGGAATCCCGAACATGGTATTGAAGGCAGCCATAATGACTAATCCGGGCATGTTTAGGTTAGCCATGCAGAGGTGTCTGGACGCGCGGACCTTCCAGGATATATGGAAGAGACAGCTTTTGGTCCTGTTACCGAAACCTGGTAACCCTAGTAGCACAGTTCAGATCGATATGGTTGCAGCAACTCTAATGTGACTGGGTTTGGTCACATATGAGTCACAGTGACTGATATGTGACAAGTGTGCTACTCGGGAAGCCACTACGAGACCTCTCAGCGTACTGACCAATCTGTCTAATAGACACGGTAGGGAAGCTACTGGAGAAGTTGATCCTGAACAGGTTGCCGTACGTGGAGAAGGTAGGGGGATTATCGAGCTAGCAATTCGGCTTTCGGAGAGGAAGGTCTACTTTTCTTCGATGGCTCTACATTCCAATTGGAACTTGGCCTGCTTTTCAACTTCTATTAGCATTTCCTCAGATATTAAATAAAAGCTCTTCTATGCCCACCGTTGCATGAGTACACAGATAGTGAAAGTTGTTGAAATTTACACGAATGTAATGCACATAAAGCGAATGCCAAAAAGAGCGTATTTGTATTGCATTATGTCACTGTTTAGTCTACTAAGTGGCATAATGATATACAAATTGCATACATTTAGGGCGAAATCGATGGAAAAGATTCAAGTGTGCTCAGAATAGTGTAATTTTCCGCGCCTGCATTTTTTACGCGCTGATTTAGCTTTCATTATTTTTTGTCTGTGTATGTATCTTGTGTGGCAAGTACAATGGATACACTATACCTAGGGTGTCGAGAATGTTTCCAACCCGAGACCGAGAATCGAACTCGCCATCTCCGGATTGGCAATCCTACGCCTTTGCTCGCAAGGCTACTGGAGACCCCAGGAAGGAAGGTTGACACTGCAAAGGTCTCCATCGAATGCAAGCGACGTGGTGTACGTTACTGCGCAATAATAACACTGGGTGGAGATCACGAACACGTCATTTCGGCTGGGAGTATCGGTAGGGCTGTACAGGATTCTGAGAGGCTATTTGTAAAATTGAGTATTGATCTACCAGACAGACGAAGGTTTGGCTAGCGCCCCCAACATGGCATGTGTCCTACAGGGATCAATTCTGGGTTCATTGCTGTGGAACGTGATGTACGATGGCGTGCTGAGGTTAAAGCTCCCACCAGGAGACAAGTTAGTGGGGCTCGCCGATGACGTAACGATGACCATGTACGGAGAGCCCACCAAGGAGGTCGAATTGACTGCAGCCTATTCGATCAGTCTAGTGGAGGTATGGTTTCGCAGCAAGAAGCTTCAGCTGGCGCATCATAAAACGGAGCTGATAGTCGTTAACAACCGGAAATCGGTTCAAGAGGCGACAATAAGAGTCGGCGGCTGCGACATCACCTCCAAGAGATCTCTGAAACAATTGTGGTGATGCTCGACGATAAGTTGAGCTTTAGAGGTCACACGTCGACTACGCCTGCAAGCGCGCGTCGACGGCAATAGCGGCACTATTGAAGATGATAGCAATCAGCTCTAGGGTGTGCTCCAGCATACTACGATACGGAGGTCCAACCTGGGGATCGGTGTTGAGCGTAAACTGCAACGTGCGAAAGTTGGAGAGTACTCATAGGCTAATGTGCCTGAGAGTCATCAGCGCGACAAGCGCGAAGCGGCATGTGTACTCGCGGGCATGATACCTATAAAACTGGTGGTAGAGAAAGACGAGGAGTGCTACGCCCTCAGGGGCACCGATAACGCTCGATGGAATATCAAGGCAGCAACGGTAGCCAAATGGCAGAGGGAGTGGGACAACTCGGCTAAGGAAAGGTGGACCCATCGCCTAGTCCCAAATGTGTCGGCATGGATTAGCAGTCCTCATGGAGAGCTAAACTTTGGCTTGACCCAGTTCTTAACAGGCCACAGATGCTTCAAGTGGTACCTACACAGGTTCACACGTTGCTTCTCCCGCATGTCCGCGATGCCAAAACGGCTGAACACATCCTGTTCACATGTGTCCGGTTCGAAACGGAGAGGCATGCGATGTTGGAAGCATGCGTAATGGTTAATAAGGTGAGAGCTGAAAGGCTCAAGGCAATCGAAAATCGGTTATCAGAATAAGCTCGACTCACCGCCGGGGATCAGCTGAGTAGATCGAGGCGTGCGAATGCACTGGCTCCGGGTCGTCGGAGCCACCCGTACAAATGGGTCATCGGTCAAAGGGGAGCTCCGGACGTCGGGGAACTCCCCGTCGGAGTAGGATTGATCCACCACGGGGGACTATCCGAATAGTTCGCGACCAAGGCGTGAGCTATATGGCTCAACGGTTAAGCAAGAAGCTAAAAGACGCAATGCATGGGAAATCGGTTTATCGGAGTAGGCTAGGATGCACCGGCTTTGGGTCGTCGGGGCACCACTTAACCGGAAGCTATCTCCACCCGGAATCTTTGGTCTGACATCGGCACTCGTCCCTTCACCCATTGAAGTGAGAAAGTGCATAAGACTTGAGCGGATCTATGAACATGCTGACCAGGTAAAAGTGTAGTCTTGGTAATGTAACAGCCTTCCACGGTTGCGGGTCGTTGGTATCGGGGGAGTTTCCGCCGCCGGGGGACTCCCCGTCGGAGTAGGATAGATCCGCCGCCGGGGACTATCTGAGTAGCTTGCGAGAACGTTGAGAGCTGAATGGCTCTAAAAATAAATAAAAATGCGGTGCTGAATGGCACAAGAAAAAATAAAGGCTCAAGGGATCAACGCTTTTGTGTGCTTGCTGGCACCAACAAGCGAGCCAAAGGGCTCAAACGTAGAACAAACCATCGAAGAGAGCCACTGTGAAAGGTGTCTTTTTGGGAGGAATACTTTCAGTACTGCTTTCCCCACAGAAGTAATATGTACTGTAAGGGGAACCGCGGGGAACAGGGCATTAGAAGAGAGAAACCTTCTGTTACTTTGGTGGGTTTAGTGGGTCCGGCGGTCTGGTCTTCTGTCTACCGCATCAACTCCACTTCTTGAGTGATAATTTCAGGTGTCTGTATGTAGATTTGCCTTCATCCCTCTATAAAAAAAAACATACATTACCGCAATTCATCGAGCTGAGTCGATTGATATATTACACGACTCTACAACACTACCCATATTTCCAATATCCATGATGCCATTACCCCGAACGCCACTACCCCGAATGAGTCACTACCCCGAATGCGATTGCCCCTAATGGGACACTACCCCGAATAAGTCATTATTCCTAGTTTATAATTCATTTCAATGAAAAAAAATTTACTCGATAGATGCTTATTCAGAATTCATATGAATTAACAATAGTTTACCCTTCGCCTAGAACTGTTTCATTGCAGTATAGAGCTAAGAATTCTTACTCCGTAAAATCCAGTTCCACTACGTACTACGTACCCTTCAATAGTCCTTAGGGGTAGGAGGAAGATTATGCAGCACGTCGAGCAACAAGGTCGAAATTGTTGCCTACTCGCAGTAGTAACAGCAACGGATTCTGGATGAAACGTGGTATAAGTGACAGAATCGGCGGGTGTGGGTGACTAAGAGTGAGCGAGAAAAAGTGAGTGAGTAAGAGTTGATGAGTGAATGAGAGCGGGTAAGAGTTAGTGAATGAGTAATAGAGAATGAATGTGTGAGTAAAAGTGAGTGAGCGATTAAGTGAAGGTGTGTAACTACCTCCTTTGACGTCCTCACGCCTGTGGAGGTCCAATCCCAAGTAACAAATCCAAAGCCATATGAATTTATTCATAATTAGTAATGGTTTTAAGAAAGATTTCAAAATGCTGGTGTGTTTTAAAAGAGTTTTCAATACGAAAATGGCGCATCAAATTTTATGATTCTTAAAATAGTGTTGGAAATCTCTTCAATCGAACAATAAAAACTATCATTGATCTAGCGCTGATGCTCTTATGAATGTTTTTAAAACATTCTCCTAGATGCATTAAAAGTTTGAACAATAAGTCCAAATGAATGTTTCTTATAGAGTTCTTTTGACACACTGGGATAAAATACAACTTTTCCATAAACTCACATTAAAACCGCTATGAATCTTTTGAGTCTCAGATAAATTTTTATGTTCTGGAATAAAACTAATTCATATCTGTCAAACATGGAACCCAATCGATGGAATAAATCAAGTTCTTCGATAAGGAACACTAGAACAGTTGGAGGATGAGTTACTGCAAACAGGATACGAAAATGTCAACCGGAACGAAGATACGCTTGCAGACGCAGTACATCTTCTTCCATTTACCGTCCGGCATCGATGACTCCAACTGGCACAGCTTTCCCACCAGGTGTTTTTTCGGCCAACGGAGGATGCTTTTTGCTTCCCACCCACTGGGGATGACACTGAAACAGATTTTTTATCATCAATTCCTCCCGATGTATTGCTTAATTGATGGCCGGGAGGATTAAGGCTAGTGAAAAGGGTTTTGGTTTCAGTGACTCGGGTGAGCGCTTCTATGACACCCATCCCCACACTACATGAGTTGCAGATTTCCGTTTTGCCCTTACTCAGAAAAAAAATTGTTTGGACCACCTTAAAAAGCATACTATAAATAGAGTTATGAGATACTTTATTTAATTCGCAAATAATAATTATTATTAGCTTTAAAATGAACAAATATTATTAAAATTTTAGATTTCCGGTACCAATGGAAACCCAAAACCAAAACAAACAGCCGTCAAAATATTCACAGATAACCCACTCTTATTCAAGAGCGCCATAAAGGCGACGGTACTGGTAATGGGTTTAAACTAGATATAACGATTTTAACACAGTTTTTTTTCAAGAGAAAATTGTTTTATTCAAAACTGGATTAATTTGTAATGGTTTTATTCAAAGTAAAATAATAAAAATGGTGATTTTACTATTTTGCTTGACTGAAAATCAACAACCATATTGGAAATTTCGGATTGGTTAGAAATTATATTGCAAGTTACAGCTCTTATAAGCTGAATTTCATTGTAACACCAAATTTAATCCATGTTACAATGAACTCTTTCATAAATTTACTATATATGAACAATTTTTGCGTTAGAATACAAGAGCGCTTTGATTATTGTAATATTTGAATAATCATTATTCTGCAATATTTTCAAAGCGCTAGTCGATTTTAAATACTTTTACGTAAAAATCGACAGTAAATTTTGAAGCGCAAGTTTTTTCTTTGTATTTTTAAAATAAAATTTGAAAACAAAGAAATGTATTATTGGTTTTAGAGACATGGCGACATGAATTTTGCGTGAAATATTTACATTTTATTATTCTCTATGATTCCCCTTTTTATTTTTATTAATAAATATAATTAGGTCTGAAGCATTCTCAAATAAGAGTATCGTAAAATAGTTTTTGGTTAAAATGCCTTTGAAATAGTTTTATGGAGGATTAGAAAACCATGGGAAATACGTTTTGCATTGATCTGAATAGTTTTAAGATATTCTTATTCTATTTCTTCACAACTTCTTGTAGAGTGGGCCAAATTGAGCTTATAGATGATTTATACTTAGTTTGTTATGGTATTGAAAGAATTTTAGATTTATTTCTGGTTTTATCAAGTGGTACTTTCATTCTACTTCAGATGTGCATTAAAGCAATATTTGTTACTTGGGATGTCAGGACACTGGTAATTTTGGAACCGTGTATCCTCGGCCGGAAGGTGAATAGGACCTGCGGTCGAATAGGACTAGCGGTCAGCGGTGCCTTATACTGGACAAACGCGTTCATTTAAAGAAGACTCCTCTTAGCTGCTCCTCCATTTCGTAGAACAGTACTTTTTCATGTTATAATGGGGTAGTATCAAAACTTTTGGTTAAACAGAATCTATAGTGCATTTTTCTAATAAAATATTGTCATTTTGCCATTCATCGATATCTGTTGATGTTGAAGATAATAATGGAATACTGACGATTCGAAATATTTTCAGAGTAATGGTTTTCAGGGTACTGTCCAATTAGGGGTAGTGGCCTTCTGGGTAATGGTCTTCTTGGTAATGGCATTCGCGGTAGTGGGGTGGAGCCATATTACACTATGGGTCTCCGAACCTTCTATCAAAAGTTCTGTTTTGGAGCGGTTCTATAGTCTATTCGTATACTTAGTATACGAAAAAGGCAAAAATGGATTACCCTCTTGTAGCGGCGAGGAATAAACAATGCACCTTAATTTTTTCTTTGTGCTCACCAAATCATTCTTGAAGCGTTTTAATCTCGGCCAAACGGTGAACTTCGGATGTTCTTTTCCTAGGAGGGGTTGGATCATCCTCAGGGACTTGTTATTAACATTTTGAAGTTTGAGGTGCTGGGTTTTGTGCCGCAGCTCTCTAAGACCGCCATGCCGTTTGCGATCTCGTAAAAGTTGATTTGCTTGTAGACAGCAAGTCTAGTTTTCATACACATTAGCGAACGTCAGTTGATCATCGGGTACATTAGCTTCAACAAAACGTTACATTTCGTCACTGTTTTGTCAACCTATTGCCGAAAAATAAGCATGCTGCATACGGTCAAGTCAAGATAGTCGGCCTCATTTACTGTCGTGCTATTGAAAGATCAGGTTAACCAAGAAATTAAAAAATACCAACCGTGTAAAAAAAAAATTTGGGTTTATAGGGGAAGATGATGACCAGACTCTTCATGGCGTTGATACAGATCTCCAACTGGTGAGGGACTTTGTCAAGACATCCAGGCCTTGTTGGAGTTTTGCCACACTTTGTAGACGATAGAGGTGTCATCTGTGATCAAAGACATAATGCCGCTTTCTAGAGGTTCTGGCATGTCGGAGGTGCGCATTGGAAATCGATCGGCTAACTGAGACTCGGAATGTTCTCGTCGACAGATAGTTGTTGATGATTTCCCCCAGGTACTTGGAAAGATCGTAGCGTTGTAGTTTCGACACAAGGGCATCATGTAAAATATTGTCAAATACCTTTTCGATATCGAGCAAGGCAGAAATTTTAGACTCGGGTCAATTGGTGTACGGATAATCCTTCGAGAGAAGGCTTGAAAGGACTATACATTTCGGACAAAAAGGATCCTTCCCAGGTTGCCGGATGGGGATATTTTTTGCTGACTTTCAAGACGATAGGAAAAAGCTGAGTCGAAGGTACAAATGAAAGATCAGCGAAAGGTGCTCGACGAACGGAGCTTTTATGTGTTTTAATTCAAGGTTCAGTAAGCTATCGAAGCGTGGGGCCTATATGTTTTTAAATGACTTATTGATGCAGGCCGTCAATTCGACTGCTGAAACCTATGTCATATGGATGTTGTTCGCATGCTCGTTAACGGCTGCTCATGTAGACTGATAATGTTCTGCTCAATATTGAGCGGTCTGACGAAATGACGACCTGTTTCGGCGATCCACTCTGTGGGAGTTATCAAGCAAACTGCCCTTACCGTTGGGTGAGTTTGACGAAGTCGCTTCTCACATTATCTGATGTTCCTTCGCCGACTTTGGTATGCATGGGGCAATAAGCCACGATGAACTTCTATACCAACAGCTTCAATGAACTTTAGCTTGAGGCGTTGTTGCTTTGTAGAGCGAAGACCCCCCAGCCCCCATCTGTAATTTGACCGATCCAACCTCACCAGCCGGAAATCCTGAATTGTTGCACTAACCTCGTGCTTCAGATAGATTTCTGTAATGTGGCGTTCAACATCGATTTTCTTGTCCTCGAAAAGATCGTTTAGCTCGGTTATTTTGCTCTTTAGAGATCAAGGGTTCCAATTGACCAGATCCATTCTAGTAGTCATCTTTAATGACGAAAAAGCCCACGCACGTTTATAGATGTTTCTAGGTACAGAAAAACGCTTGAAAAGTTTTCCCCTTTCAGTGATATTTAATTCACCCAGGTTTTTTTTACGAGGTTGGAATTCATTAATTTCTCGGTTAACCTGAACTTTCACAGCTTTTTAAATACCCCCTGAATTTTCTTTGATTTTTTGTGAATTTTTTCGTGGTCTTAACTCTTTGTTTTATTGACGCTGAAGATCTTAAACGGCTAAAACCAAACCGTGTAAAAAAAAACCTGGGTGTATTTATAAAAAATACCGTTGTGACAAATAAAAGCTGTTAGATTGATTTCTGTAGCATTTTTCTGCTTTTTTTTTCTACTACATCATCTGCCTAACAATAGCTCATATTTTCCCGAGTGAGCGAAATTAAAAGCAATCGGGTGGAATGAGATTCTTACTAAGGCAATTAGTTCAGAACCTATTTTTGATGATATCCATCCTTTTTTCTCTTTACCACTGTAGTTTCTATCGACTACAGTTAACTCCCCCAAACATTTTGCTGTGAAAACAATCAAAACCGGAACTCAGTCCTAGAATCGAACTAATGATGACAGCTAATTTATCGAGTTTCACTTCAAGGGTGGCCAAGCTTGTATGAAAAAAAAACTAATGATTTTCACCCTTCCTAACGTACGTAGATATCAATATGATTAGGTGGAATAATTAAACTCAGATTTATCTACATAATAATGTTGATATTGTATGTATCTTCAGGATATGTTGCACATTTGCGTCATCAATGCTTTTGATACCACTGTCTTCAACCCACATTTTACGAACTTGAATCCGCCAATTTTCACTTGAAAAGAAATTTTTTCGCGGTTTCGGTGGCGGCGGTCAAAGTGCACAGCATCGAGACCAAAGGATCATGTCAGCATGCGGCAGCATTGGGCATTCGCCGCCCATATGATCAGATATTTATGTCCGAGATATCCCGTAGCCAAGAGACGGAACCGAGTACTTAAATCACACTTCGACACGGACATAAGAGAAACAAAAAGCGGCTCGCAAAATTAACTTCCTCGGGAACCAGCCAACAGATGAGGGAACCATTGAATGGGGAGAATGGAGCAGGAATGAATCAAGTAATTCGCTCGCAGTGTAGTACGAATCTGTATGTTAGGACAATAAAATTGAATAAGTTAATTGTACGGTTGCAGTTGGTCAAAAAGAAGGAAAAAACAATGTTGTGAAAATACAAGAAGAGAAATTTAACACAACCCTTTTTTTAACTGATACATTCGTGCAAAACAGTGCGATCAGGTTTTAAGCATGTGGATGCAGGTAATTTGATAAATATGGAGATGCATCGGAATTCAAATTAAAGAATTAATCAAATGTTATCATAATAACAAGCACACCTATCTAAAAACAAGTTCCAGATCGAATGTAGAGTCATTGAAGAAGAAGAAGAAGAAAAAGAAGAAGAGGAAGAAGAAAAAGAAGAAGAAGAAGATAAAATCTTCGGGTGAATTTGAATTTATTTTTCGCCAAAATTTGAAAATTTTGAAAAATTTATGAACTCAAGCTGCCAAAAAGTACTCAAAACAAATATAATAACAAGTAATTAAGCTATCATTGTGTAATAAGTAATCTTATTTTCTTGGTTAATCCATATTTTTTGTATCGAAATTTTGATTTTTATTGTTAAAAACCCACCATGCAGACACTTATGCACGGTAGCTACAGTCGATCACATATTTTCATCTGTGAAAATCGGGAGCTTTCCAATATGTTGTTGTGTTCAATGAGCCACAAATTGGACTGAATAATTGCTAAAAGTATAGTATAATGATTATTTTTGCTGGTGATTTACTATATTTCGTGATTTAATATCGATTCTATTAAATTGATCAAGCCAAAAAATATGCTAATATTTTTTTACAGTATTACATTTTCTGGTAGCAGGCACCGGAACTTTACCGGTTGTGGTCACTTATATTTTAGATCTTATCATTGTTGGACATACTTGTAATAAATTGTTTTCGACGGGGAAACCGGTCCCAATGTTTGCTATTAAAAATTGGCCCGATAAGACATTGCGTTCCGGAATTATTATAAAACAGTTTTTATAAGAACATTATTTATCGCTTTTTAGTAGAATGTTTCTAACGGATGGCCACTAAAAAACGATAATTTCAATACTTCAATTATTTTCTATGAGAACATTAATGCTTTCAGAGGAATAATACCTTATGTGAAAGAATCCTCAGAATATTCAGAAAATTGTCGCCCACAAACTTTTACTCCAGCATGTTCAGTTATAAAACATGCTATCAAAACAGGAAGTACTGTGGCACGCATTGTACAGTACTTTTAAGCGAACAAAGATCGTAAGAAATGTACACGGTGGACAATTTTAAACGTGAAAATGTTTCGAAAACTGTTAAAGGATGTTGGTCAACTGAGATCCTTACTTACTTACTTATGGATCATGTACACCTCCGGTGGTGCGTTATGTTTAACTGTCAACTGAGCTCCGTTATGTTCAAAGGTGATTGGAAGGCCAAAGACACGAAGCAACTCATCAATAGGATAAGAAGCAGCATCAGAAAATGGCATCCGTCCAGCGGTCACGTGATACCTGCAAGATTTAACTACGCCGCAAAGCGGACCACGGACCATATACTATTACACTCAAACCTTTTTTTTACGTCACTTATTGGGGGGACGTAAACCGAATGCGACGTAAAAAGAATTTTTGCAAAAATTTCTAGTATTTCACTTAATTTATTGATCGTTGGATACTTTTAAATACATTAACTTGCGTGTTACATGAGGTATTGTAAGATCTCTCGGAATCCAGGCATATGAGATGTAGTAAGATCTCCAAATTGTCCTGGAGTTTGAATCAAATGGTCTACCGAATCAATTGAGATTTGCATGATGTCCTCAGCCGCGGTATTTTTCTTTCACTTGCGTCTCAAGTCCAGGTATATGAGATGTTTCAAGATCTCGAAATTGTCCTGGAGTTTGAATCAAATGGTCTACCGAATCAACCAAGACTTCCACGCTGTCCCCAGCAGCGGTGTCAACCCAATTTTGTCCTCTGAGTATTTGTCTTTCACTAACGTCTTAAATACAGGCATATGAGATGTTGTAAGATCTCCAAATTGTCCTGGAGTTTAAATCAAATGGTCTATCGAATCAACCAAAGCCCTCATGATGTCCTAAGCCGAGGTATCAACTCAATTATGTTCTCTGAGTATTTGTCTTTCACTTGCCTCTCAAAACAAGACATATGAGGTGTTGTAAGATCTCCAAATTGTTCTGGAGTTTGAATCAAATGGTCTAATGAATCAACCAAGGCTTCCATGATGTCCTCAGCCGCGGTATTACCAAAGCCATGCCCTCCGAGTATTTGTTTTTCACTTGCGTCTCAAGTCCAGGTATATGAGATGTTTTAAGGTCTTCAAATTGTCCTGGAGTTTAAATCAAATGGTCTATCAAATCAACCAAAGCCTTCATGATGTCCTAAGCCATGGTATCAACTCAATTATGTACTCCAAGGATTTTTTTAAATCTTTCGTTTATTTTGGAGGCTCAATTGCCGTGAAGCATTACGGAGCCGAAATCAAGTTTAACAATTCATTTCTTAAATCTTATACATAATGTTAGTTTTGGGGAACCGAAAGACTCGCGGTTTGGAAAGGAAGGAAATTTGGGGTGCTTAAGTAATTACGATGCTGATGTTCACATAGTTGACATTCTTGGCGATGTTTCACATCTGTAATGGGACAAACATTTTTTTGGGAGACAACAATGAGAGGAAGACATACGAAAGGGGTTAACGACAGATATTGAAATGGACATCTAAATAGAGGAAGGCATTCGATATGGGGTACGACAGGGAAGGGGGTGTGCAGACTAGGATCACAATCTTACATCAGCAACTTACACAAATTGGTGGACCAGGGACATATATTCGAGATCAAGGCCCGCCAACACTTCTCTAATAGGCTTTGGTTGTTTTCCTCGGACCCGGAGATGTTCAGTTAAAGCAGATCTGGGGTCACGATTCTCCTCGCACGCCCACACGACATGATCAATGTCCTGATAATCCTCGCCGCAAACACAGAGATTGCTTTCCAAGAGTCCCACTCTGAAAAGGTGTGCGATTAAAGTGTAGTGATTGGATATTAGACGACACATGGTTCGAATGAAGTCTCGTCCTATAGTCAATTTTTTTAACCATGGACGCTTCGACACCTGCGGGCGAATAGAATACATCTACCCAGCTCCCCATTTGTCCATTTCTGCTGCCAGCTAATCAAGGTTTCCTGACGAACTAATGAGAAAAATTCGTTGAATGTGATTTGCCGATCGTAAATATCACCTTCCATAGCGCCCACCTTAGCCAAAGAGTCCGCTTTCTCATTTCCCGGGATCGAGCAATGAGAAGGGACTCAAGCCATGGTGATTGTGAATGACCGTTTCGATAGAGCACTCAAAGCTTTCCTTATCCCCTTTAGGAGATACGCTGAGTGCTTCACCGGTTTCATTGACCGAACAGCCTCCAATGAACTTAGACTGTCGGTGAAGATGAAAAAGTGGTCAGGAGGTAGGGATGCGATTTGTTCGAGTGAATAGTGTATAGCTGCTAGCTCAGCAGTATACACGGAACTAGGCTCTTTGAGCTTAACCCTTAAAAGACTGGGACGACACTTCGACCATACTTTTGGTCATAACTTATGATGCCGTGGGCCGATTTTCGGAATTTATATAGTTTTACAAAGGGGAATAGCAGCACTTTCAAATGCCGTTACGAAATTCCGGTTCGTAGATTCCCGTTCGGAGGAATAACCGGAAATGTAGGGGACACCTCGCATATTTCCATATATCGAAGGTCATATTTTAATTGTAGTCAATAGTATTCTAATAAAAATAGCTCAAATCGACAATTATATTAATATATGATTGCCAGGAATCGATATCTGTGAATCAATGGACTTATATTGACAACTATGTCCTCTATTCCGGAACCGGAATCACCGGTAGGTGGTTCCGGAGGATCAAATCAAAATTTCCGAGAACCATACCATGCGACACATCAAATTACACTGCCGCAACAAGATATGACCAACTAAAGTGTAATCGGACCGTTTTGAACACATGTGACCACTCTGGCACAGGTTCCGGTACGCTACTATCCGGTTCCGGAGGACCAAATCAAAATTTTTGAGAACCACACCATGCGACACATCAAATTGCACTGCCGCGACGAGATATGGCCAACAAAAGTGTAATCGGACCGTTTTGGACACATGTGACCAATCTGGCACAGGTTCCGGTACGCCACTATCCGGTTCCGGAGGACCAAATCAAAATTTCAGAGAACCATACCATGCGACACATCAAATTACACTGCCGCGACGAGATACGGCCAACGAAAGTATAATCGGACCGTTTTGGACACATGTGACCACTCTGGCACAGGTTCCAGTATGCCACTGTCCGGTTCCGGAGGACCAAATCAAAATTTCAGAGAACCATACCATGCGACACATCAAATTACACTGCCGCGACGAGATACGGCCAACGAAAGTATAATCGGACCGTTTTGGACACATGTGACCACTCTGGCACAGGTTCCGGTACGCCACTATCCGGTTCCGGAGGACCAAATCAAAATTTCAGAGAACCATACCATGCGACACATCAAATTACACTGCCGCGACGAGATACGGCCAACGAAAGTGTAATCGGACCGTTTTGGACACATGTGACCACTCTGGCACAGGTTCCGGTACGCCACTATCCGGTTCCGGAGGACCAAATCAAAATTTCAGAGAACCATACCATGCGACACATCAAATTACACTGCCGCGACGAGATACGGCCAACGAAAGTATAATCGGACCGTTTTGGACACATGTGACCACTCTGGCACAGGTTCCAGTATGCCACTGTCCGGTTCCGGAGGATCAAATCAAAATGTCTGAGAACCATATCATGCGGAACATCAAATTACACTTTCGCGACGAGATATGGCCAACGAAAGTATATTCTGTTTAGACACATGTGGCCACTCTGGCAGCTCCCGGTACGCCACTATCTGATTCCGGAGGACAAAATCAAAATTTCAGAGAACCATACCATGCGACACATCAAATTACACTGCCGCGACGAGATACGGCCAACGAAAGTGTAATCGGACCGTTTTGGACACATGTGACCACTCTGGCACAGGTTCCGGTACGCCACTATCCGGTTCCAGAGGACCAAATCAAAATTTCTGAGAACCATACCATGTGACACTTCAAAAAATACTGCCACGACGAGACATGGCCAACAAAAGTGTAATCGGACCGTTCTGAGCACATGTGATCACTCTGGCATAGGTTCCGGTACGCCACTATCTGGTTCCGGAGGACCGAATCAAAACTTTAGAGAACCATACCATGCGACACATCAAATTATACTGTCGCGACAAGATTTGGCCAACGAAAGTGAAATCCGACTAATAAGAATAAGAATTTGAGGGAGCAACCGTATAATTTTCGGAATATTTTGAGGATTTTCAAAACATTCTTTTATAAATCTGTGAAGTTTTTTATTTTTTTACGGACACCTGTTCTCTTTTATCTTTCGGAGACCAGTAAGATATAGTGTTTATTAAATATTTGTAACGGCCACTGACTTACTAAGTCAATGCCACAATGCATTGAAATTCCAAAATTTGTACATGGATAGCTAAAAATTCAAGCTTTATTCACTTGGTGGTCAATACAATTTCTCAAGTTCTAGTCATTCACTAAGTAGCAGCTACAAGTTGTACGGTTACCCTGCTCATGCTCATGATATGTTGTTTCATTGTCCCTGTATCTTTGATACACTACCATCTGGTGGGTTCCATACTACAGCTCATGCATATTTTGATATTGTCTTCCAGATCTCGAGCTAGTATGTGCATTTTGGATAAATTGAAAGGCCAAATGAGCCCAAAACGCTTCCATTGCAATTCCTGAAATTTCGATTCGATGGTTCTAAGCATTTTTTATTTGGTCCTCCGGATAGTGACATACCGGAATCTGTGCCAGAGTGGTCACATGGGTCCAAAACGGTCCGATTACAATTTCGTTGGCCATATCTTGCTGCGGCAGTGTAATTTGATGTGTGGCATGGTATGGTACTCTGAAATTTTTATTTGGTCCTCCGGAACCGGATAGTGGCGTACCGGAACCTGTGCCAGAGTGGTCACATGTGTCCAAAACGGTCCGATTACACTTTCGTTGGCCATATTTGGTCGCGGTAGTGTAATTTGATGTGTCGCATGGTCTGGTCCTCTGAAATTTTGATTTGGTCCTCCGGAACCGGATAGTGGCGTACCGGAACCTGTTCCAGAGTGGTCACATGTGATCAAAACGGTCCGATTATACTTTTGTTGGTCATATCTCGTTGCGGCAGTGTAATTTTATGTGTCGCATGGTGTGGTTCTCTGAAATTTTGATTTGGTCCTCCGGAACCGGATAGTGGCGTACCGGAATTTGTGCCGGAGTGGTCACATGTGTAAAAAAAAGGTCGATTACACTTTCGTTGGCAATATCTTGTCGCGGCAATGTAATTTGATGTGTCTCATGGTATAGTTCTCTAAAATTTTGATTTGGTTCTCCGGAACCGGATAGTGGCGTACCGGAACCTGTGCCAGAGTGGTGATATGGGTCCAAAACGGTCCGATTACAATTTCATTGGCCATATCTTGTCGCGGCAGTGTAATTTGATGTGTGGCATGGTATGGTTCTCTGAAATTTTGATTTGTTTCTCCGGAACCGGATAGTGGCGTACCGGAACCTGTTCCAGAGTGGTCACATGTGACCAAAACGGTCGGATTACACTTTTGTTGGTCATATCTCGTTGCGGCAGTGTAATTTGATATGAGATGTTTTAAGGTCTTCAAATTGTCCTGGAGTTTAAATCAAATGGTCTATCAAATCAACCAAAGCCTTCATGATGTCCTAAGCCATGGTATCAACTCAATTATGTACTCCAAGGATTTGTCTTTCACTTGCGTCTCAATTCCAGCTATAGAAGATGTGTTAGTCTCTAAATTGTCCTAGAGTTTGAATCAAATGGTCTACCGAATCAACCAAGGCTTCCATGTCCCCAGCCGCGGTGTCAACCTTATTTTATCTACTGAGTATTAGTTTTTTACTTACTTACGTCTCAAATACAGGCATGTGAGATGTTGTAAGATCCTGGAGCTCGAATCAAATGGTCTGCCGAATCAACCAAGGCTTCCATGGTGCCCCAAGCCACGGTATCAACCCAATTATGTCCTCCGATTATTTGTCTTTCACTTACGTCTCAAATCCAGGCATATGAGATGTTTGAAGATCTCCAAATTGTCCTGGAGTTTGAATCAAATGGTCCACCGAATCAAACAAGACTTTCACGATGTCCCTAGCCACAATAACAAGGCCATTATGTCCACCAAGTAAATATAGATTAGTTACCAAATGAACAACGACTTGCATGATGTCCTTATCAACCCAATTGTGTTCTCCTAGTATTTATAGATTACTTGCGATCCTCCAAATTGCCCAAGAGTAGGAACCAAATAGTCTACCAAATCAACCTCGCCAATGTCCACAATGAAAGTGTGTTTCCAATTTTTTTGCACATATTTTATTCATGAAGATGGCATGATCTAGGCTCTCCAAACTGCCCTATGTCCCAAGCACAAAAGGGCATGGCCCAATAACTGTGTCTGGGGACATCATGGAAGCTTTGGTTGATTCGGTGGACCATTTGATTCAAACTCCAGGACAATTTGGAGATCTTCAAACATCTCATATGCCTGAATTTGAGACGTAAGTGAAAGACAAATAATCGGAGGACATAATTGGGTTGATACCGCGGCTGGGGACATCATGGAAACCTTGGTTGATTCGGCAGAACGTTTGATTCAAACTCCAGGGTAATTTGGAGATCTTAGAACAACTCATATGCCTGGATTTGAGACGCAAGTGAAATACAAATTCTTGGAGGACATAATTGGGTTGACACCTCGGCTGGGGACATCAGGAGAGACTTGGTTGATTCGATAGACCATTTGATTTAAACTCCAGTACAATTTGGAGATTTTAGAACAAATCATATTCCTACATTAGAGACGCAAGTGAAAGACAAATACTCGGAGGACATATTTTGGATGAAACCGCGGCTGAGGATTGTAAGGAATTTTTGGATGACCTGGAAAGAAACGGCTGCTTGAGGCATATTGAGTTTTAAAAAAAAATAAAAAGAGATAACAGTCCTTCGGTTACGCGTGTAGACCTAAAGACCTATATTCCAGGGAATTCTTGGATGATGAATTTGGTTTAATATATCAAATAGGGCATAAACCATTTTTAAAAAGAGATAACAGCTCTTTCGTTACGCTTGTAGACCTTAGGTCCGCGTATATACTCCAGGAAATTCTTGGGTGACCTGGAATGGAACAATAGTTGAAGGCAAATGATGAATATACAAAGCATCTACTTTGTTCTTTGAGTTTCTAAGAGTGCCTTCTCATAGGCTCACTTTTGGATGTCAATAATGTTTCAAATTCTTTGTACGTCACGTGCCGTGGCTTCTGTGACCGGTAGCTTGAGGTAGTCTACCTACGTGCCAAACGGCCCTCCTCTTTGGCGTACAGAGGTCTTCTCAACCTCTGTACCGCACTGCGTTCTGATGGCTGAGACGATGTAGTCTGCATCCGTGACCTCATTCAGTTGTTTACACTGGAGGGTCACTTCCGCACCCAACGACCTCGCTTGCGCTCCACGTTTCAACACCAAGATCAGATCCCCAGCCTTGTTGCGTCTGACGCTTTGCACGTCCTCTCCCAGAGCCGAAAGACTTTCGACCACCCGCATCGGCTTAAGGACTTCGTCGTACTTTTCCTTGTCGGTTTTAAACGACAAGACATCACCTCTGTCCCTAATGTTCTTAGATACATAACCCGAGCAAAGCTTGAGAGCAAATCGATAACTAATTTTGTTGTTGTTAAATCGCCTAATTTTGATAACTCAGGTTGATATCCTTTTGGTCGTTTTAACGGTTAAAAGATCAAAATCTACAGCAGAAAAATCTTACTGTGACATAAAATCGAAAACTATTCCTGCTATCTATGAGAGCAAATCGAAAACTAATTTTGATATTGGTTCCGATAGCAAAATAAGTACACAGTTTGATGTCAGATCATACAATTTAGAAATCAACAGCAAAATGAGATCAAAATGTGGAATCTTCTTCTTCTTCTTATTGGCATTACATCCCCACACTGGGACAGAGCCGCCTCGCAGCTTAGTGTTCATTAAGCACTTCCACAGTTATTAACTGCGAGGTTTCTAAGCCAGGTTACCATTTTTGCATTCGTATTATCATGAGGCTAGCACGATGATACTTTTATGCCAAAGGAAGTCGAGACAATTTTCAATCCGAAAATTGCCTAGACCGGCACCGGGAATCGAACCCAGCCACCCTCAGCATGGTCTTGCTTTGTAGCCGCGCGTCTTACCGCACGGCTAAGGAGGGCCCCTGTGTAATCAGTCATAATGATTAATATTTGAAAACAAATTATGATTTCAATTTGATATCAAAATCGAAATTTGTTTTCTATATGCTCTCATTATGTTTTCAGACTTTGCTCGGGAAGCCAGGTACAGAGATGCGAGAAATAGTTTCATCAGTGGGATCCCCTACACAAAACTTGGCCAAGTGGGTAGTCAAGGAGTTGAGTATGCCGAAGCCGTTTCCCAGCAGATCAGTTGTAAACACCCAGGAGTTCACCAAGATGATATTGGAATCAGTAAACATCGGAGAAGAAGACATCATGGTATCATTCGACGTAGCGGCATTGTTCCCAAGCGTTCCAGTGAAGGACGCTCTGAACCTTTTGGAGGATTGGCTACTAGCACAACGGACGGATACAGCATGGCGAGGAAAAGTAAACCTTTATCTCAAGCTTGCACGATTATGCATGAATAAGAACTACTTTACATTCCGTGGAAGCTTCTACAAACAAACGAAGGGTGCACCTATGGGAAATCCGCTATCACCGTTTTTGTGCAAATTATTCATGGCGAATTTGGAGGACAACCTTTCGGTGAAGGGGTTCACCACCTCTGTAGCTGCTGCTACCTCAAAAGAATTGTTATTGTTGTCAGACTTAGCCCATGCGAGGGTTGACACTTGCGTGTTCAAAGCTGGATTAGCGCAGGTCAGGAAAGTTGAATGACTCGGCTGCCAGCCTTCGCTTGCTCAAAATCGCAATATCCAAGACAAGGTCCGTTTACACGCAGCCAGAATGCCATAATTAGCAGGAGGCCGCGGAGAGGGTTCGTCAAGCTACTGGATATAATCCCTGCTGCCCCATACGCACCACCCTGCTTCAATTCATCTACACCGGTTCTCAACCTTTTTCTTGGTAGGTACCCCTTTGAACTTTTGCATTAATTGAGATACCCCCTATGATTTTTTTGCTGTAAATGAAAATAATCGTAGCTCTTAAAGTATATGAAACTTTCCAATTAAAATTAAGTTCTTACATCGAGGGACTGACTGTAGGCACTGTTTTGACTATTGAAGGCTTCCGAGCATATTGAAAGGAGGCTTCCGAGCCTCTTGAAAGAAGGATTCCACGCCTCTTCTGAAAGAACCATCCAATCCTCTCGAAGATACGCTTCCGAGTCTCTTGAAAGTAGGCTTGAAAGGAAGCCTCTGAGCTGCTTTAAAGTATGCTTCCAAGCCTCTTAAAAAAGAATTCTGAGCCCCTTGAAGAGAGGCTTCCGAGCCTCTCGAACGAAGGCTTCCGAGCCTCTCGAACGGGGGCTTATAAACCTCATCAAGGGAGGCTTCCAAGCCTCTTGAAAGGAGGCTTCCGAGCCTCTTGAAAGGAGGCTTCCGAGCCGCTCGAAAGGATGCTTCCGAGCTTCTTGAAAGGAGGCTTCCGAGCCTCTTGAAAGAAGGCTTCAGAGCCTCTTGAAAGGAGGCTTCCGAGCCTCTTGAAAGGATGCTTCCGAGCCTCTTGAAAGGAGGCTTCCGAGCCTCTCGAAAGGAGGGCTTCCAGGCCTCTTGAAGGAGGCTTGAGCCTCTTGAAGGAGGCTTGAGCCTCTTGAAGGAGGCTTCGAGCCTCTTGAAAGAGGCTTCCAGGCCTCTTGAAAGGAGGCTTCTGAGCCTCTTGAAAGGAGGCTTCCAGGCCTCTTGAAAGGAGGCCTGAGCCTCTTGAAAGGAGGCTTCCGAGCCTCTTGAAAGGAGGCTTCCAGGCCTCTTGAAAGGAGGCTTCCAGGCCTCTTGAAGGAGCTGGGCCTCTTGAAAGGAGGCTGAGGCCTCTTGAAAGGAGGCTTCCAGGCCTCTTGAAGGAGGCTTCCAGGCCTCTTGAAGGAGGCTTCCAGGCCTCTTGAAAGGAGGCTTGAGGCCTCTTGAAAGGAGGCTTCCAGGCCTCTTGAAAGGAGGCTTCTGAGCCTCTTGAAAGGAGGCTTCCGGGCCTCTTGAAAGGAGGCTTCCGAGGCCTCTTGAAGGAGGAGGCTTCGAGGCCTCTTGAAAGGAGGCCTGAGCCTCTTGAAAGGAGGCTTCCAGGCCTCTTGAAAGGAGGCTTCCAGGCCTCTTGAAAGGAGGCTGGAGCCTCTTGAAAGGAGGCTTCGAGGCCTCTTGAAGGAGGCTGAGCCTCTTGAAAGGAGGCTTCCAGGCCTCTTGAAGGAGGCTTCCAGGCCTCTTGAAAGGAGGCTTGGGCCTCTTGAAAGGAGGCTTCCGGGCCTCTTGAAGGAGGCTGAGCCTCTTGAAAGGAGGCTGAGGCCTCTTGAAGGAGGCTTCTGAGCCTCTTGAAGGAGGCTTCTGAGCCTCTTGAAGGAGGCCTCTTGAAGGAGCTGAGCCTCTTGAAAGGAGGCTTCCGAGCCTCTTGAAAGGAGGCTTCCGGGCCTCTTGAAAGGAGGCTTGCACGCCTCTTGAAAGGACGCTTCCAAGCCCCTTAAAAGGAGGCGTCCGGGCCTCTTGAAAGGGGGCTTCTGAGCCTCTTGAAAGGAGGCTTCCGGGCCTCTTGAAAGGAGGCTTCTGAGCCTCTTGAAAGGAGGCTTCCGGGCCTCTTGAAAGGAGGCTTCCGGGCCTCTTGAAGGAGGCTGAGCCTCTTGAAGGAGGCTTCCGAGGCCTCTTGAAGGAGGCTGAGCCCTCTTGAAAGGAAGCTTCCAAGCTTCTTGAAAGGAGGCTTCCGAGCCTCTTGAAAGGAGGCTTCCGAGCCTCTTGAAAGGAGGCTTCCGAGCCTCTTGAAAGAAGGCTTCCGAGCATCTTGAAAGGAGGGTTCTGAGCCTCTTGAAAGGAGGCTTCTGAGCCTCTTGAAAGGAGGCTTCCAAACTTCTAGAAAGGAGGCTTCCGAACCTCTAGAAAGGAGGCTTCCGAACCTCTAGAAAGGAGGCTTCCGAGCATTTTAAATGATCCCGAGTAGCACACTTGTCATACACGAGTTTCTGTAACTCATATACGACCAAATCGAGTCACGTATGTGCTGTGGCAACCAAAGCAGTAATATTTGAGCTACTAGGTAGTCTACCAGATTTTAAAAAAAGGCTTCCAAGCCATTTAGAAGGAGGCTCTCGAGCCTTTTGGATGAAAGGATGCTTCCAAACCACTGAGCCTAATGAAAGAAGGCTTTCGAGGCACTTAAAATGAGACTTGAGTATCTTGAAAGGATGCTTCTGCGACTTTCAAGAGTACGGTTCCAAACCTCTTGAAAGAAGAATCCCGAGCCTCTTATAGGGAGGGCTTCGAGCCTCTTGAAAGGAGCCTTCCGAGCCTTTTGAAAAGAAGGAGAAAAGTAAAAATAGGAAAGTTTCAAGAAGAAAGCTTAAAAGAAGTCTTCCGGCCCTTAGAAATGAAGCTTCCAAGCCTCTTGAAAATAGGCTTCCAAACGTTTTAAAATGAGGTCTTCCAGCCTGTTAAAAATCCCTTCAGAGCCCCTTGAAAAGATCCGAGGCTTTGTAACCGTTTGGTTACAAATTGTTGATTTTTGTTTTGTTGGCATGTTGTTTTGTCAGAGCCTTCACGTTTCTCGTGTAATACCAGCAGAACTACCACAGAAGCGTTAGGGTTTGGTACCGCTGTAATTATATGAGAGCGCTATAAAATATCCAACATGGCATCAAGCTTGGATAAATGCCATGTTGGATAAAATGACATGCAAAATAGCGGGAAATATGGAGGGAATTTATTTTAAAAGAGGAGCCATTGCCCAAATTCGGGCTCTTAGTAAATCAGGCGTCCGTGTGCTGTGAAGTGAAAGTAAAGTGCAGTATTCCAAGTGAACCCCCCCCCCCCTTTCTAGTGGGAGCTAGTGTGAGCTCCGGGGAAAAAGTGTTCAGGACCTCTCTTTTTCTACGTCTTTTTCGAACTGCCAATTCGTCCAGCACACGGTTCGGCCCGCGAAGTCATTTGGCTTCCGCGCCTAATCCGTCAAGGATTGTAACGTCCTTCACCGGACGATTCCTCGGGCCGTAGGCCCTAAACGTCAAGGAGGAATTCCCCTCTCGGCCGTCCAAGGTGGCTAAGCCACGGCCGGCCGATCGCGCCTACGAGGGAAGACGCCTGCCCACCATCGTCCAGCAACGCCCGCTGGTCCCGTCGGACGACGATTGTCCGCATAGCCGCTCGCATCGCTATTCCGGCGAGATTTCTGGCCGCACAGCTGGACAGGAGTCGCTGTGCCGGCTATTCCGGCCCCAACAACCGAAGCAGCAGCGGTATGTACCGGTACCATCGTTAAAACTAGGTTACACATAACAAATTAACACAAATTTATTACACAGAACAACACGCACACGCCACAATTAGGAAAAATAAAATTATACAAGGAAAGTGAAAGTTCTGTGTTGTTAGTTTTTGTTTACCGCGAAAAACCCTTGATTACCCAGTAGTTAGCCGACCCTGGGATTGCCGGAGAGTCTCTTGCATCTTGGTTGAGCTAGCTACTACGTATTGTCGTCTAGTTTCAGCTTTTAAAAGTAGCAAAAAAAAAGTTTATAGAAAAAGCTTGGCTTCTGGGGCTCTTAAAAGAAAGTTTTCGAACCTTTTAATATGAGGCTTCCGGGTCACTTGAAAGGAGGCTTGCTTCCAATTCTCTTGCAACGAAGCAGCTGAGCTTTTCGGGAAAAAGTCTTCATGTCTCTCAAATGAAGGCTTTTGAATCTGTAGACTCTAAAATTTAGCTAAAAATCCATCCTTCATCCATTGCACTGTTTGTGAAGAGCAGTATTCAATTGGCGATGATTCACTGTTCGCCATGCATATGTTCAAGACAAAGTTAAGAAATAAATAAAAAAAATACAAAATCATCAAAACTTTATCGAAAAGTTTTTGATTAAAATTGTAATTCATCCGCCATTAAGCATTTCGTTCGAGGTACCCCCTGGGCTCAGCGAAGGTACCCCCAGGGGTACATGTACCCCAGGTTGAGAACCGCTGATCTACACATCTACATTATTCTACCGACCTCCGCAAAACTTTCGCCGAAATTCCAAGAGCCGAGATCTCAGTAATTTATTTTTTTTTTCCAAGTTCGTTTATTTGGTAGGCTCAGGCGTGTATAACACTTTACGGAGCCATGGTTCTTTATGATATATACAATCAATATCATTTTATTATACAGTTAATAAGAAAGGGGAAGGAGCCAGCGTACTCGTGGTGACTCGAGGTTAGTTTACAATGTTTAAGGATGGACGGGGCTAAGGATTTGGGATCAGGGAATTTCAGCTTCTCATCCGGGTATTTGGCGTCAGGGACGATGTGGCGTGTCGTCGTGCTCGAGGAATGGTTCGACTGGGAGCATCTTCCGGATGGCAAGAGCTATGGTGCTCTATGGAACAGAAAGCAAAGACTAAACACAAAAAAAAACTTTGAAGAAAGAAAAAAAACAAACTATTAGATTTTGATCTCAGAAGCACAAAGAAAACTATAAATGGCCTGCATATAGACCACATCACGATCTCCCAAAACACCTCGAACTTCCCTGAAGGGTTGTTTACCTCGGGCCACTAGGGTATCCAATAACTGCTCTCTGGAGGCGTCATTTTCCGAGCAGGACCAAACTACGTGATCGATGTCATCATAATCGGCTCCGCACCTACATAAGTTGCTATCGACAAGGTTTATTCTGTACAGATGTGCGTTTAGTGAATAGTGATTGGACATAAGCCTCGACATCGTGCGAATGAAGCCTCGACTTAAGTCCTCACCTCTGAACCACGCTCGCCCAGAAACTTTTGGAACTATGGAAAATAGCCACCGTCCAAGTTCGTTGTGTGTCCAATTTCTTTGCCAACTTTGAAGAGTACTCTGACGGACTAATGGGAAAAACTCGTTGCTCGAGAATTGTCTATCATAAACCTCAACTTCCTGTGCGCCCACCTTTGCCAGCGAGTCTGCCTTCTCATTGCCGTAGATTGAGCAGTGAGAAGGGACCCAAACAAAGGTAATCTTGAATGATCTTTCGACCAAAACACGCATCTGCTCTCTTATGTTTGTAAGAAAGTAAGATGCGTGCTTAACAGGTTTCATCGACCGGAGTGCCTCGATAGAACTAAGACTATCCGAGAAGATGAAATAATGGTCTACGGGCTGATTGGAAATTATCCCCAAAGCGAAGTTAATTGCTGCCAGCTCAGCAACATAAACTGAACACGGTTCCTGAAGTTTTCGGAAGGTGGTTGAAGTTACATTGAAAACACCGAAGCCAGTGGATCCGTTGATGCGAGAACCATCAGTGAAATATCTGTTGTTGCAATTGACATGTTCATATTTTTCAGAAAAAAGTGAGGGAATAGATATTTGTCGAAGATGATCTGGTATTCCTTGAATAGCATGTTTCATGGACAGATCGTATACAATTGAGGAACTGTCTTTGGTGAAGTGAACTCGAGGAGGATTATAACACGGAAGACAAAGATCTGATGATATGTAGTTGAGATAAACTCTCAGGAATCTTGAACGAGCAGTTAGTTCAAGCATATTATCGAAGTTATCTAGAACAAGTGTGTTACTTGTTCCACATTTGATGAGTATTCTAAGTGAGAGCTCCCAGTAACGGTGCTTTAAAGGAGTGACTCCAGCAAGCACCTCCAGGCTCATGTTATGCGTTGAATGCATGCAGCCAAGGGCAATACGCAAACAACGATACTGAATTCGTTCCAATTTGATCAGGTGGCAATCAGCTGCTGAGAGGAAGCAGAAGGAGCCATACTCTAAAACAGAGAGAATAGTCGTTCTATAGAGTTTGATGAGGTCTTCCGGGTGAGCACCCCACCATGTTCCGGAGATAGAACGTAGAAAATGGATCCTTTTCCGGCATTTTTGTATCAAATACTCAATGTGGAGTTTCCAGGTACATTTTGAATCAAACACGACCCCAAGGTATTTAGAAGATAAAGATTGGTTGATGTCATCATTCAACAGCTTGAGTTTCAGTTGAGCAGGATACCGCTTTTTAGTAAACACAACCAATTGAGTTTTTTGCGGTGAAAACTCGATCCCTAAATGTCTGGCCCAAACAGTCAGATTATCTAAGGTACTTTGCAATGGTCCTTGCAAGACAGCTGCACATGGACCTCTTAGAGAGACCACGGCATCATCTGCAAGTTGTCTGAGCGTGCATTGTCCTTCCAAACAATTGTCAATATCTTTAACATAGAAGTTATAAAGCAAGGGACTTAAACATGATCCTTGGGGAAGGCCCATGTAACTATTTCTGGAAGTTGTCAGAGTGCCGAGTGTGAAGTTCATTTGTTTTTCTGACAACAAATTGTACAAGAAATTATTTAAAAATACGGGTAGTCCATTACTGTGCAGATTGTCTGACAGTACTTCAATGGAAACTGAATCAAAAGCGCCCTTAATGTCCAAGAATACTGAAGCCAATTGCTCCTTGTGCGCAAAGGCCAGTTGTATATCTGAAGAAAGCAACGCTAAACAATCGTTTGTTCCTTTACCTTTACGAAATCCAAACTGAGTATTTGACAGTAATGCATTTTGCTCGACCCAATGGTCGATTCTTGAGAGGATCATTTTCTCCAATAATTTTCTCATGCATGATAGCATGGCAATCGGTCGGTATGAATTGTGATTAGACGCTGGTTTCCCAGGCTTTTGAATAGCTATTACTTTGACCTGTCGCCATTCAGGTGGCACAATGTTGTACTCCATGAAACAGTTGTACAGGCCAAGTAATCGTCTTTTGCGATATCTGGGAGGTTTTTCAGAAGATTGAATTTGATGTTATCGCATCCCGGAGCAGAGTTATTCGATGAAAGAAGAGACATAGAAAGTTCCAGCATTGAGAATGGTCCACCCAAAGAACCGGGATCATTGACTGATTCTCGAAATAGCGGTTCTGCTGGTACGGAATCTGGACAGACCTTTTTGCGAAGTTGAATATCCATCGATTGGAGTATTCTTCACTCTCGTTGGTGGAAGTGCGGTTCCGCATGTTGCGGGCCGTTTTCCAAAGTGTTGTCATTGAGGTTTCTCGCGATAGTCCCTCGACAAAACGTCGCCAGTAGCTACGTTTTTTAGCCTTGAGAAGATTTTGAGCTTTCTTTCAAGCCTCAAATACTCTTCGAAAAGCTCAGACCTTCCGTGTTTACGGAAGGCCTTGAAGGCATCAGATTTCTCAGAATACAACTTAGTACATTCATCATCCCATCCAGGAGTGGCTGGTCTTCTTATGACAGATGTACTTGGAACGCGTCGTTTCTGAGCTTCTAGTGCGCTTTTTTTAATTAATTCGGTAAGGAATCGATATTCATCCAGCGGTGGAAGAACATCAGTTGATTCAATACCAATATTTACCGCCGATGCAAATTTTTGCCAGTCAATGTTCTTCGTGAGGTCGAAAGGAACATTAACTGGCTCAGATTGTTGATAGCTACTTTTAATTGTAGTAACTATCGGCATATGGTCACTACCGTGGGGATCTTGGATAACCTTCCACGTGCAATCTAACGATAGTGAATTTGAACATAAAGACAGATCAATACGGCTTTGCTGACCATTTGGTCCTATTCGAGTTACTTCACCAGTGTTCAAAATATTCAAATTGAAATCGTCACACAAATCATAGAAAATAGGCGCTCTATAATCGTCATACGTTTCGCCCCATCCAATACCATGTGCGTTCATATCTCCCAATATCAACACTGGGGATGATAAAAGGGAGAATGCGCTCCAAAGATGTCGACGATTAAGAGAGGCATTTGGAGGAATGTACACTGAAGCTTGGCATGCGACGATTTCTAAGCCGGGAACAGTCGGAATGGGAATTCTGTAGAAGGAGTAGCATTTTTTTGATCCCCAAAAGAACGCCACCATAATGATCATCCCGATCTTGGCGAATAATGTTAAAATCGTGGAAGTTGATTTCATCTTCAGAAGAAAGCCATGTTTCACAGAGCGCAAATATATCGCAATCGGAATTGCAAATCAAAAACTTGAACACGTCTAATTTATTTTTCAGACTATGACAGTTCCACTGCAGCACAGTGATTGTATCTTGTATGGCCGTATTATCCATCGAAAGATACAATTCCTGCAAGAAGGGGCCATGAAACAGTCAATTGCTTCAGATAACTTTCCACTGTTGGTATAAAGAGGTCAATGATTGGCCTCAATGAATTCGGAATATTGAACAAGTTCAAAAAACGGTCCACAAGGTCCTTAAAGGAGATCAATCCTCGCTTGGACGGAGTACTTTTTTGGGAAGAACGAATTGTAGTTTTTCTTTCATTGATTCTCCTAGCCCTATGTTTATTGGAAACATCGGTTTTGGGCAATGGCGGGAATGTCTTGCTGCAAGATGGATCCAAAGGAGCAGTGAAGACAGGTTGCTTCGGGATTTTAAATAATCCCCCATTGCCTTCAGATTTGGGCAAGCTTTTATGGATGACTTTTGATTTCTTACGGCGCAATCCCGGGGAAGACGGTTGCTTCCTCTTTTCGGGCACGTGTACCTCCGTAGAATCATCCATATCAGCTGCGTCAGAGTCCAATTCGTCAATGCATATGGAATCATAATAATCACTAACTTGAACGGTAGCTGAAATAGCAGCCTTTGCAGTGGTATCGGCGGATGTGTCTTGCGCTTTAACCATTTCCGCATAAGTCTGCTTGGAGCGCTTAGTAATTTATTTTACCGGAATTCGGTAATTTCTTTTTTATTTAAAAATTTAAAAAAAAAAATTCGCTCAATCGATTCTTTATTTAAGTTAAGGTCAACTTTCCCAAAGAACTCATATTTTTTGACACCTCTGACATCGAAAGAATTTTTCAGACTGGCTCACACGTGCAGCACTTTTTCAGTTTTTGTTTTCGATGTCAATTTTGACACTCTAATCTGGACCCTTCATTATTAAGTATATGAGGCCATCCAACCAGCTGGTAGGCAGATCTTCATCCTTCCATTTTTTCTGGAACCTCGTTTGGGATTTCGTTCTTCTCAGCTCCCAGCGTATTTACTGCTTTCCTGCTCAGAACCTTCTTAATTTCATTCAGCATTCATTGGTGATTCCACAACTTGACCGTCGTCGACGTATTCGTGTTGTTATAGAATTCGATTCTATCAAAATTTTCGGAGTGAAAATGGCCTTTTTCTTACACCTCGGTTTACGAGAATGGCAGAATCCGGCCCTATGTTTCAAATTGTATGTTTATGTAGATTGCACTAGTTATCATAGTGAATCCATGTTGTGCGCCTATTCTATATATCGAGTAACTGGAGAATTATCGATTTCAAATATTCTTGCGAAAGACGACAATGTAGGTAATTCGAATGGAAGGTATCGACATTTCTCACTTCATCCTAACAATTATCTAATCGCAATTATCAATCATCAGAAGCATATCCATTTCCTGTGACGATTTCTAATAACGGAGGTTTCATTTATATACTCCTTCCAGATGATCATGGCATTGATAGGTGCTACCGGAAGGACGCGTTCATCAATCTGAAACGTGTTGAAACGCTTGGATTCTCAGCGTTGTACATTGAATGTGGTAGCTACTCCCAATATAGATTCGCGTATCTGTTGTGCATTTTTGATTATCTTGGTCACGGTGTCGTAGCTACAAATTAGGCGGTCATCTGTGTTCACTGTTCATGCTCTGCAAATCAACCGATCATTCCTTTGATATTTGTTTGAAATTTCAAGGGCACGTAGCTCTTTTAGGAAACTTCCTTTGTATATTTGAATGATAAATCAAATAAAATTCATTTTCATCAGTACGGTTCCTTCAAAATCGATTTTACACGAGTTCCAACTAATAAGCTTTTTTAAATCTGTCCACGCTTTTCGATGATTCGAGCGGTCGCGCCAACCCGTTGGCGATGGAGAGAAACCTTACCGTGATGGCAAATAATGCAACGCTGCGGGAAACTTTGCGCAGGGTTTGCTTTTTTTCATTTACTTCCAAGTTTCACACCATCATTGTTCGTCCGTTCGTTGAGTCGCGCGCCACGCGGTGCTCATCCTGACTCGGGTTCCAGTAAGAAGTTATTCGGTAATAATGCACCATCAGGCTTACTATAATAATGAGAATTGTGTAATAATAAAATAACCAGAACAAGTGTCTTGTGTGTTTAAGGATTATACCAATTTCAATCAAACCTACGAGTTTTTGTGAATTTCTTTAGCGTACAGTAGAAATCTTATACAAAATAAATTAAAATATAAAAAATATATATGCAGTTGTGGAAAAATTGTGAATACAGTGAAAAACCTTAAGAACTATGGACATTTTCCTGAAGCCGCACATTTTTTAAATTTAAATTTTCTTGATATTCTCAGATTTTACCCTATTTCTCTGATCTTTTTCTGGTGTCAGCAGAATAGCAAACATGCTATTATAGTGACAGCTAAAATGTTCAGATAATGTGTATAATCATTGGAAGAATATCTAATGTGCTCTTTGTTACTTATAAACTCTCATTTGAAATTCTATTTAAATCCTGAAAATAAAATTGATGTGTTCGGCCATGTCGAAGGTATGTGCCTTCAATGAACCAAAATCGAAGTATTCACACATTTAGTTTCGCACGATCTACCCAACGCAACAGTGTCAACATAAACAGTTTTTAAATGCAATAATCAACAAATCTTGGACCCAGTGTACACAAGCCGGCAAACGTTCGTAGTATTTTGTAACTGAAACCGTCACCGCCAGGTATTGGGAAAGCAAGCACACAAATATTGACTGCCGGGTGGGTTCGCCGTCGACTTTCGTGGACAGTCAGTGTTGCTGCCCTCTAGAGAAAACGGATTTCTCAGAGTTGCACGTGGTGATCACCCTTCAACTTTTGGACAGACGACACAGCAAACAGGAAGTGCTCAGAACCGTGACTGAAAGTGTGTGGATAACGACCTACAAAGCTTGTTTGATTTTCGGTGACGGTCAAAACCTTGAATGAAAAATTAATCCGCCTAAAACGGTGGTGGGGTTGCGCAGACGAAGAGCAAGAACAGAGCGATAGTGAACAAAAACGGTGGGCAGTGAAGAAAATCAAGTGCACGAAAATCAGGTGAGTCGCAGCGAATTTTTGCATCGTTCGTGAATTTTGTATTGCATTGAGAGTCAATGACACAATGAAACCTAAGGTGTAGTAAACAACTTTAATTCAGTGTTTCTTATCATTTTAAAAAATCATCGAATTTCAGTGCACAATCAAGTTGTGGAGTACAAGAATGAAACCAATAATAAAAGTTATAAGCCGAGTTTTGACCATCCCATTTAATTCCACCACTTGATTGTACCTTGACAGATACGTATTTCGACCCTGAAGACGACCTTACTGTTGAGGTCGAAATACGTATCTGTCAAGGTACAATCAAATGATGGAATTAAATGGGATGGTACAAACTCGTCTTATGACAAGTGAAGACATTCCACTAAAAAGCTCAAAATAATTTTCTTAACAAAAGTTAGTTGAGACTTGAGATGAAGGATCTCGCAAACGAAAACTTATTTTCATGAATAAACATTCTAAACATTTAATTCGTACTTGGGCAACTTAGTAGGGGGAGATCCCCCCGCGCCGGACACGACACTTGCGGAGGTCCCACCGCCATCTTATGATTTGTTAATTGATTCGACTAAGATGGCGACGGTAGAGGTATTGGCTTTCAGTCTTTTGGGATCAAAAAACGGGGTGTATTGTTTTCATCCGACGTTTCGTACACATTTATTTTGCCTTTTTCAAGGAGTCTGTGTACAATGAATATGTTTATGATGTGTTTATGTTTTATGCTTAGTGTACTAGCTAACTATGTTCCGTTTTGTTATCACATTAGCCCTCAGCATAGGACCTATTTGTTACCACAATTCTCGCTTAACTTTTCACCTTTTTTTTCATGAATTAATTTGCATAGCGCGATCCACGGAAAAGCATGAAAGCAATTGATTGCAGTATTCAAATAAATTCATGAAAAAAATAGCAAGAATTATCTACAACAAGAAAAACGTATAACGGAGCACTCACTGTGTAAGCAGTCAATTTTGGATCAATTAAACTTACTTTGCCCTGTCTTGTGTGTGGTAGGGCGGAAATTTAAATTGACCCGGCTCGCAGAAACTTTTAGTGCGCCATTTTATTTGGCGCTACTTTTACTCTGGTTGTGTCGAATTGTGTTGTGATGGCTGTCCTATCTGTTGATTGGCTTTACTACATCTATTGTTTTAAGTCCTATTGAAAAGTTAAGCGAGATTTGTATTATTTTAATACAAAATTTGTATAAAAAGCTTACAGAATTGTAAGCTTACAGAATACAATAATTGTCAGATTTGTTTTTTGGGTGTAGAGTCTAATATTTATACGAATTTCTTACGGTTCGTGGTTGCAAACAATCCCATTTGATTTTGCCATGACAGCTGCTCGTGGTTGCAAACAAACTGAGTAAAAGTGTGAGTGAAATGTGCGTGTACGTACACGCTCGCAGAAAGCCTAATACTCAGCCCTGTCGTATTCGTAGCCAAACAAATCTACACTCGATTCACTTTTCTACATCAAGAATCGAACACTAAATGATATTCATTTGTGTTCTACGCCACTCTTTGAAAAATCTAGCATTCCATGCAAGCCTCATTTATTTAGTTAACATCTAAACAGATAACACTCAATCAACAATTTGACGCCACAATGCACGGTTCGAGGCCGCATCTCTCCATCCTCGGATACGCCCCACGCTCGCCAAGTCGTTCTGCACCTGGTCTGCCCATCTCGCTCGCTGCGCTCCACGCCGTCTCGTACCTGCCGGATCGGAAGCGAACACCATCTTTGCAGGGTTGCTGTCCGGCATTCTTGCAACATGTCCTGCCCATCGTACCCTTCCGGCTTTAGCTACCTTCTGGATACTGGGTTCGCCGTAGAGTTGGGCGAGCTCATGGTTCATTCTTCGCCGCCACACACCGTCTTCTTGCAAACCGCCAAAGATGGTCCTAAGCACCCGTCTCTCGAATACTCCGATTGCTTGCAAGTCCTCCTCGAGCATTGTCCATGTTTCATGTCCGTAGAGGACAACCGGTCTTATTAACGTCTTGTACATGACACATTTGGTGCGGTGGCGAATCTTTTTCGACCGCAGTTTCTTCTGGAGCCCGTAGTAGGCCCGACTTCCACAGATGATGCGCCTTCGTATTTCACGACTAATGTTGTTGTCAGCCGTTAGCAAGGATCCCAGGTAGACGAATTCCTCGACCACCTCGAAGGTATCCCCGTCTATCGTAACACTGCTTCCCAGGCGGGCCCTGTCGCGCTCGGTTCCGCCCACAAGCATGTACTTTGTCTTTGACGCATTCACCACCAGTCCAACTTTTATTGCTTCACGTTTCAGGCGGGTGTACAGTTCTGCCACCTTTGCAAATGTTCGGCCGACAATGTCCATGTCATCCGCGAAGCAAATAAATTGACTGGATCTGTTGAAAATCGTACCCCGGCTGTTACACCCGGCTCTCCGCATAACACCTTCTAGCGCAATGTTGAACAACAGGCACGAAAGTCCATCACCTTGTCTTAGTCCCCGGCGCGATTCGAACGAACTGGAGTGTTCGCCCGAAATCTTCACACAGTTTTGCACACCATCCACCGTTGCCACCGTTTTGCACACCATCCAATAATGGCCATACTATTTCGAACAATTTTGTAGAACAACAGTTTTTTTTCTAAAAAATACAGTTTTGGTGTAAAATGCATCTTTCGCTTAACTTTTCAAAAGGTCCTAAGTAACATTTTTTTCATGATTTAATTTGAATATTGCAATGAACAGATTAACATGAAATATGTTGATTGCAATATTCAAATTAAATTATGAAAAAAATCTTACTTAGGACCTTTTGAAAAGTTAAGCGAGATCTTTCCGCGTAAATCTGTATCCTGGACCATAGTGCAATGTTAAAAATAAGTGTTTCCAAAATGTAAGTTAATCGATATCGTTTTAATGTTCAATATTGTGCCATAATCAAGAAAAATTTTACAGAATGTACCATAAATATCCAAACCAGACAGTTATTGTAAGACTAAACATTAGACAAGGAACAAACATAATATTGTAAGTCAAATTTTAACAAATATTTATAACACACAACTCATTACCCAATTAATTATAGTTTTCCCTGATGAAGACACCAACCCCGTGTCGAAACGTTGGACAAATATAAATCTTGTTTTAATCCTTAAAGACTGCGTAGCCGTTTTAAATTAAAATAACAATAAACAGTCGATCATTCGAAAGTTGTTCTACAACTTTCTCGAAGACACCAATGATGTATCTTCATAATTGGAGGAAAGAGAATTTCCATCTCACTTTCAGGGGGATTGGGGTATCTAATCATGGTTTGAACCAAATGGCGGGTTTCAGATGAGCCGTCAAAATAAAATTGATTTATTTCATTGAAGGGACATGTTAGAACTGCGATTTCTAGGTTGTATGGAAGCTTAGCTCATTATATTTCTAAAAACATCCTGGGTGCACATATTTATGCTTAGTTTCATTGAAAAAAACTTAATAATTATATTACTTTGATTCGTACCATGGTTTGAACTACACTGTTCATGGTTTGAACTAAATTCGTACTATGGTTTGAACTACTGGCAGCCAGCAGCTCCTAAATATAATACTAATCACATGCAAGAAACGCTGAGGAAATCTGTAGAAAAGCAAATTTGTTTTACTATTCATCTTCTCGCATTCGATTGTCAGTTCATATCAGTTTACACTTTCTAACACTGTACACAAAGCAACAGCTGATTTTGTACATGCAATCATGAGTAGAGCTTACCAGGCTCTTAAAAATCAATCTTGCATCAAAATCAGAAACATTTCAACAATATTCTCAGTTCATATCAGTTTACACTTTCTAACACTACACACAAGGCAACAGCTGATCTTGTTCATGCAAAAAATGGTAGAGCTTACCAGGCTCTAGAAAATCAATCTTGCATAAAAATCAGCAAAATCCCAACATTTTCAGTTCATGTCAATTTACACTTTCTAACACTATACACAAAGCAACAGCTGATCTTGTACATGCAATCATGAGTACAGCTTATCAGGCTCTTAAAAATCAATCTTGCATCAAAATCAGAAACATTTCAACAATATTGTCAGTTCATATCAGTTTACACTTTCTAACACTGTACACAAAGCAACAGCTGATTTTGTACATGCAATCATGAGTAGAGCTTACCAGGCTCTTAAAAATCAATCTTGCATCAAAATCAGAAACATTTCAACAATATTCTCAGTTCATATCAGTTTACACTTTCTAACACTACACACAAGGCAACAGCTGATCTTGTTCATGCAAAAAATGGTAGAGCTTACCAGGCTCTAGAAAATCAATCTTGCATAAAAATCAGCAAAATCCCAACATATTCAGTTCATGTCAATTTACACTTTCTAACACTATACACAAGGTAACAGCTGATCTTGTACATGCAATCATGAGTACAGCTTATCAGGCTCTTAAAAATCAATCTTGCATCAAAATCAGAAACATTTCAACAATATTGTCAGTTCATATCAGTTTACACTTTCTAACACTACACACAAGGCAACAGCTGATCTTGTTCATGCAAAAAATGGTAGAGCTTACCAGGCTCTAGAAAATCAATCTTGCATAAAAATCAGCAAAATCCCAACATTTTCAGTTCATGTCAATTTACACTTTCTAACACTATACACAAGGTAACAGCTGATCTTGTTCATGCAATCATGGGTAGAGCTTACCAGGCTCTTAAAAATCAATCTTGCATCAAAATCAGAAAAATTCCAGCAATATTCTCAGTACATATCAATTTACACTTTCTAACTCTATTCACAAAGCAACAGCTGATCTTGTTCATGCAATCATGGGTAGAGCTTACCAGGCTCTAGAAAATCAATGTTGCATCAAAATCAGAAACATTTTAACAATATTGTCAGTTCATATCAGTTTACACTTTCTAACACTACACACAAGGCAACAGCTGATCTTGTTCATGCAATCATGGATAGAGCATACCAGGCTCTATGAAATCAATCCTGCATCAAAATCAGAAAAATTCCAGCAATATTCTCAGTTCATCTTTGTTTACACTTTCTAACACTATACACGAGGTAACCGCTATCTTGTTCATGCAGTCGTAGACAAATTTTAGCACACGGAGGTTGAATTTGCCTCTATAAGATCCACCGGATCAAACGTCCTCTCAGAGACGCACCAATCCACTCGGAGATTGGATTTCTTTTATGTGATCCACCCGGATCAAACGTCCATTCAGAGACGCACCAACCCACTCAGAGATTGGATTTCTTCATATCCTTTACTCATCTCAAACGTTTCTTAATACAATAATGGTTCACAATCGGGAAAATCGAACAATACTTTCAGTTCATCTCTGTTTAAAAGAAGAATTCCAACAATATTCTCAATTCATATCAGTTTACATTTTCTAACATTATAGAAAAGGCAACAGCTGATCTTGTTCATGCAATCAGGGGTGGAACTTACCAGGCTCTGAAAATCAATCTTGCATTAAAATCAGAAAAATTCCAGCAATATTCTCAGTACATATCAGTTTACACTTTCTAACACTGTACACAAAGCAACAGCTGATTTTGTACATGCAATCATGAGTAGAGCTTACCAGGCTCTTAAAAATCAATCTTGCATCAAAATCAGAAACATTTCAACAATATTCTCAGTTCATATCAGTTTACACTTTCTAACACTACACACAAGGCAACAGCTGATCTTGTTCATGCAATCATGGATAGAGCATACCAGGCTCTATGAAATCAATCCTGCATCAAAATCAGCAAAATCCCAACATTTTCAGTTCATGTCAATTTACACTTTCTAACACTATACACAAGGTAACAGCTGATCTTGTTCATGCAATCATGGGTAGAGCTTACCAGGCTCTTAAAAATCAATCTTGCATCAAAATCAGAAAAATTCCAGCAATATTCTCAGTACATATCAGTTTACACTTTCTAACACTGTACACAAAGCAACAGCTGATTTTGTACATGCAATCATGAGTAGAGCTTACCAGGCTCTTAAAAATCAATCTTGCATCAAAATCAGAAACATTTCAACAATATTCTCAGTTCATATCAGTTTACACTTTCTAACACTACACACAAGGCAACAGCTGATCTTGTTCATGCGAAAAATGGTAGAGCTTACCAGGCTCTAGAAAATCAATCTTGCATAAAAATCAGCAAAATCCCAACATTTTCAGTTCATGTCAATTTACACTTTCTAACACTATACACAAAGCAACAGCTGATCTTGTACATGCAATCATGAGTACAGCTTATCAGGCTCTTAAAAATCAATCTTGCATCAAAATCAGAAACATTTCAACAATATTGTCAGTTCATATCAGTTTACACTTTCTAACACTACACACAAGGCAACAGCTGATCTTGTTCATGCAAAAAAATGGTAGAACTTACCAGGCTCTTGAAAATCAATCTTGCATAAAAATCAGCAAAATCCCAACATTTTCAGTTCATCTCAATTTACACTTTCTAACTCTATACATAAGGTAACAGCTGATCTTGTTCATGCAGTCATGAGTAGAGCTTTCCAGACTCTAGAAAATCATTCTTGCATCAAAACCAGAAAAATCCAACAATATTTTCAGTTCATCTCAATTTACACTTTCTAACTCTATACACAAAGCAACAGCTGATCTTGTTCATGCAATCATGGGTAGAGCTTACCAGGCTCTTAAAAATCAATCTTGCATCAAAATCAGAAACATTTCAACAATATTCTCAGTTCATATCAGTTTACACTTTCTAACACTACACACAAGGCAACAGCTGATCTTGTTCATGCAATCATGGATAGAGCATACCAGGCTCTATGAAATCAATCCTGCATCAAAATCAGAAAAATTCCAGCAATATTCTCAGTTCATCTTTGTTTACACTTTCTAACACTATACACGAGGTAACCGCTATCTTGTTCATGCAGTCGTAGACAAATTTTAGCACACGGAGGTTGAATTTGCCTCTATAAGATCCACCCGGATCAAACGTCCTCTCAGAGACGCACCAATCCACTCGGAGATTGGATTTCTTTTATGTGATCCACCCGGATCAAACGTCCATTCAGAGACGCACCAACCCACTCAGAGATTGGATTTCTTCATATCCTTTACTCATCTCAAACGTTTCTTAATACAATAATGGTTCACAATCGGGAAAATCGAACAATACTTTCAGTTCATCTCTGTTTAAAAGAAAAATTCCAACAATATTCTCAATTCATATCAGTTTACATTTTCTAACACTATACTCAAGGCAACAGCTGATCTTGTTCATGCAATCAGGGGAAGAACTTACCAGGCTCTAGAAAATCAATCTTGCATTAAAATCAGAAAAATTCCAGCAATATTCTCAGTACATATCAGTTTACACTTTCTAACACTGTACACAAAGCAACAGCTGATTTTGTACATGCAATCATGAGTAGAGCTTACCAGGCTCTTAAAAATCAATCTTGCATCAAAATCAGAAACATTTCAACAATATTCTCAGTTCATATCAGTTTACACTTTCTAACACTACACACAAGGCAACAGCTGATCTTGTTCATGCGAAAAATGGTAGAGCTTACCAGGCTCTAGAAAATCAATCTTGCATACAAATCAGCAAAATCCCAACATTTTCAGTTCATGTCAATTTACACTTTCTAACACTATACACAAGGTAACAGCTGATCTTGTTCATGCAATCATGGATAGAGCTTACCAGGCTCTTAAAAATCAATCTTGCATCAAAATCAGAAAAATTCCAGCAATATTCTCAGTACATATCAGTTTACACTTTCTAACACTATACACAAAGCAACAGCTGATCTTGTACATGCAATCATGAGTACAGCTTACCAGGCTCTTAAAAATCAATCTTGCATCAAAATCAGAAACATTTCAACAATATTGTCAGTTCATATCAGTTTACACTTTCTAACACTGTACACAAAGCAACAGCTGATTTTGTACATGCAATCATGAGTAGAGCTTACCAGGCTCTTAAAAATCAATCTTGCATCAAAATCAGAAACATTTCAACAATATTCTCAGTTCATATCAGTTTACACTTTCTAACACTACACACAAGGCAACAGCTGATCTTGTTCATGCAATCAGGGGTAGAACTTATCAGGCTTTAGAAAGTCAATCTTGCATCAAAATCAGAAAAATTCCAGCAATATTCTCAGTACATATCAGTTTACACTTTCTAACACTGTACCCAAAGCAACAGCTGATTTTGTACATGCAATCATGAGTAGAGCTTACCAGGCTCTTAAAAATCAATCTTGCATCAAAATCAGAAACATTTCAACAATATTGTCAGTTCATATCAGTTTACACTTTCTAACACTACACACAAGGCAACAGCTGATCTTGTTCATGCAAAAAAATGGTAGAACTTACCAGGCTCTTGAAAATCAATCTTGCATAAAAATCAGCAAAATCCCAACATTTTCAGTTCATGTCAATTTACACTTTCTAACACTATACACAAGGTAACAGCTGATCTTGTTCATGCAATCATGGGTAGAGCTTACCAGGCTCTTAAAAATCAATCTTGCATCAAAATCAGAAAAAATCCAGCAATATTCTCAGTACATATCAATTTACACTTTCTAACACTATACACAAAGCAACAGCTGATCTTGTTCATGCAATCATGGGTAGAGCTTACCAGGCTCTTAAAAATCAATCTTGCATCAAAATCAGAAACATTTCAACAATATTCTCAGTTCATATCAGTTTACACTTTCTAACACTACACACAAGGCAACAGCTGATCTTGTTCATGCAATCATGGATAGAGCATACCAGGCTCTATGAAATCAATCCTGCATCAAAATCAGAAAAATTCCAGCAATATTCTCAGTTCATCTTTGTTTACACTTTCTAACACTATACACGAGGTAACCGCTATCTTGTTCATGCAGTCGTAGACAAATTTTAGCACACGGAGGTTGAATTTGCCTCTATAAGATCCACCCGGATCAAACGTCCTCTCAGAGACGCACCAATCCACTCGGAGATTGGATTTCTTTTATGTGATCCACCCGGATCAAACGTCCATTCAGAGACGCACCAACCCACTCAGAGATTGGATTTCTTCATATCCTTTACTCATCTCAAACGTTTCTTAATACAATAATGGTTCACAATCGGGAAAATCGAACAATACTTTCAGTTCATCTCTGTTTAAAAGAAAAAATCCAACAATATTCTCAGTTCATATCAGTTTACATTTTCTAACATTATAGAAAAGGCAACAGCTGATCTTGTTCATGCAATCAGGGGTAGAACTTACCAGGCTCTAGAAAATCAATCTTGCATTAAAATCAGAAAAATTCCAGCAATATTCTCAGTACATATTAGTTTACACTTTCTAACACTGTACACAAAGCAACAGCGGATTTTGTACATGCAGTCATGAGTAGAGCTTACCAGGCTCTTAAAAATCAATCTTGCATCAAAATCAGAAACATTTCAACAATATTCTCAGTTCATATCAGTTTACACTTTCTAACACTACACACAAGGCAACAGCTGATCTTGTTCATGCAAAAAATGGTAGAGCTTACCAGGCTCTAGAAAATCAATCTTGCATACAAATCAGCAAAATCCCAACATTTTCAGTTCATGTCAATTTACACTTTCTAACACTATACACAAGGTAACAGCTGATCTTGTTCATGCAATCATGGGTAGAGCTTACCAGACTCTTAAAAATCAATCTTGCATCAAAATCAGAAAAATTCCAGCAATATTCTCAGTACATATCAGTTTACACTTTCTAACACTGTACACAAAGCAACAGCTGATTTTGTACATGCAATCATGAGTAGAGCTTACCAGGCTCTTAAAAATCAATCTTGCATCAAAATCAGAAACATTTCAACAATATTCTCAGTTCATATCAGTTTACACTTTCTAACACTACACACAAGGCAACAGCTGATCTTGTTCATGCGAAAAATGGTAGAGCTTACCAGGCTCTAGAAAATCAATCTTGCATAAAAATCAGCAAAATCCCAACATTTTCAGTTCATGTCAATTTACACTTTCTAACACTATACACAAAGCAACAGCTGATCTTGTACATGCAATCATGGGTAGAGCTTACCAGGCTCTTGAAAATCAATCTTGCATCAAAATCAGAAACATTTCAACAATATTGTCAGTTCATATCAGTTTACACTTTCTAACACTACACACAAGGCAACAGCTGATCTTGTTCATGCAAAAAAATGGTAGAGCTTACCAGGCTCTAGAAAATCAATCTTGCATAAAAATCAGCAAAATCCCAACATTTTCAGTTCATGTCAATTTACACTTTCTAACACTATACACAAGGTAACAGCTGATCTTGTTCATGCAATCATGGGTAGAGCTTACCAGGCTCTTAAAAATCAATCTTGCATCAAAATCAGAAAAAATCCAGCAATATTCTCAGTACATATCAATTTACACTTTCTAACTCTATTCATAAAGCAACAGCTGATCTTGTTCATGCAATCATGGGTAGAGCTTACCAGGCTCTAGAAAATCAATGTTGCATCAAAATCAGAAACATTTTAACAATATTCTCAGTTCATATCAGTTTCACTTTCTAACACTACACACAAGGCAACAGCTGATCTTGTTCATGCAATCATGGATAGAGCATACCAGGCTCTATGAAATCAATCCTGCATCAAAATCAGAAAAATTCCAGCAATATTCTCAGTTCATCTTTGATTACACTTTCTAACACTATACACGAGGTAACCGCTATCTTGTTCATGCAGTCGTAGACAAATTTTAGCACACGGAGGTTGAATTTGCCTCTATAAGATCCACCCGGATTAAACGTCCTCTCAGAGACGCACCAATCCACTCGGAGATTGGATTTCTTTTATGTGATCCACCCGGATCAAACGTCCATTCAGAGACGCACCAACCCACTCAGAGATTGGATTTCTTCATATCCTTTACTCATCTCAAACGTTTCTTAATACAATAATGGTTCACAATCGGGAAAATCGAACAATACTTTCAGTTCATCTCAGTTTAAAAGAAAAATTCCAACAATATTCTCAGTTCATATCAGTTTACATTTTCTAACACTATACAAAAGGCAACAGCTGATCTTGTTCATGCAATCATGGGTAGAGCTTACCAGACTCTTAAAAATCAATCTTGCATCAAAATCAGAAAAATTCCAGCAATATTCTCAGTACATATCAGTTTACACTTTCTAACACTGTACACAAAGCAACAGCTGATTTTGTACATGCAATCATGAGTAGAGCTTACCAGGCTCTTAAAAATCAATCTTGCATCAAAATCAGAAACATTTCAACAATATTCTCAGTTCATATCAGTTTACACTTTCTAACACTACACACAAGGCAACAGCTGATCTTGTTCATGCAAAAAATGGTAGAGCTTACCAGGCTCTAGAAAATCAATCTTGCATACAAATCAGCAAAATCCCAACATTTTCAGTTCATGTCAATTTACACTTTCTAACACTATACACAAGGTAACAGCTGATCTTGTTCATGCAATCATGGATAGAGCTTACCAGGCTCTTAAAAATCAATCTTGCATCAAAATCAGAAAAATTCCAGCAATATTCTCAGTACATATCAGTTTACACTTTCTAACACTATACACAAAGCAACAGCTGATCTTGTACATGCAATCATGAGTACAGCTTATCAGGCTCTTAAAAATCAATCTTGCATCAAAATCAGAAACATTTCAACAATATTCTCAGTTCATATCAGTTTACACTTTCTAACACTATACACAAGGCAACAGCTGATCTTGTTCATGATTCAGTATAATGATCATGACCTTCCAAACATCTTTGTAGAAGATAACAACTTTCTTCCTCTCCTAGATTCATCCAATCCATCTGGAAATTTCATGTTTACTAGCGCCATCAAGCAAATGATTCTCAAACTAAGCTTATACGCAATATAATGGTCTTGACTTTTTTAACAACTTTGTGGAAATAACAACTTTCTAGATTCTGAGATATGCAATCCATCTAATGATTTCATGTACACTAGCGCCACCAATCGAATGATTCGCAAACTAAACTTATTCTCAATATAATGATCTGGCCCATACGACTTTGTAGAAGACAACAACTTTCTATCTCTCATAGATTCTGAGTTATTCAAACCATCTGGTAGTTTCATATATACTAGCGCTACCAAGCGAATGATTCTCAAACTTATTTTTTTTATATAATGGTCTTGACTTTTCAAAAAAAAACTTTGTAGAAAATAACAACTTGATATCTCTCATAGATTCTGAGATATTCAATCCATCTGGTAATTTCATGTATACTAGCGCCACCAGGCGAATGATTCTTAAACTAAATCTATGATCAATATAATGGTTTTGACCTTCCAAACAACTTTGTAGAAGCTAACTACTTTCTATCTCTCATACTTTCAGAGATAATCAACCCAATTGTTAATTCATGTACACTAGCGCCACCAAGTGAATAAATCCCAAACGTTCGATTCTAAACATATTGGGTTTGAGCTCCCGAAAAACTATTAAAAACATGTAAAAAAAAATTCCTAGTAATTTAATTTTCTACAACAGCCCTGTGTTAACAACATTAGCATTAGAAAGCCATCAACAGCCATGGGCTCTGAGCACGCATAAACACAATTTCGAGGAAAAATATTTACACAACAAAGCCAATCAAGAACCACTGCATTAATAACCCAGAAAACACAAAAAATGTAACAGTTGTAGCGTTCGGTCACTTGGAAAAAAAAACTTTTAAAATGGTGATAAAATGTATAGGTAAACGACTTGGCGAGCGTGGGGCGTATCCGAGGATGGAGAGATGCGGCCTCGAACCGTGCATTGTGGCGTCAAATTGTTGATTCAGTGTTATCTGTTTAGATGTTAACTAAATAAATGAATGTATAGGTAAATAGATAACATTTCAACTTTTGTCGTGGCAGAGCGGAATTCATTCTGAAATGCCCACGAATTTGAGTCCCACCTTTACTACTATCATCAGTCATCACGTCCTTCAGCGACCATATTTCTTATTAGCCAAACAAGCCACAACTTGACCACAATTCAATAAGTTTTGCCTCAAACGTTTGGTACTTACAGATCCACCGACTGTCGCCATTGTCGGAGCTTCCCTCAGAGGTATATAAAACTAAAACACTTTTTTTTCTTTCGTATTTTTCTTCTATATTTTTCTTTTCTTTTCACGTTTCCACAAAACACCACTGTTCTCACTGATATCAATCTCAAAACTGACTCTTCTGTAGCCCAATGCATACCGACTCTCTATTCTTCGTCTTCCTCTCATTCCTACCTCTTACGTTCATAATTCTCAATTTGACGTTTCCCTTACAGGCGGGTATTTATAATACACTGTTATAAATGTTTAATCAAATTGTGAGTAGAGCTAAAGAATCCAAATATTAGAATTTTATTTAATTTTAATCTATATCTTCTCAATCCTACAGAAACGTGTGAAAATCGTCTAAATTATCGATATGAAAATTGCAATTTTTCCTTATTGGAAATGTAAACAAAATGCTCCAGCTAGGCGCATGCAGCGCTCCTAGCGGACAGCAGCAGAACATGACTGCATTTACAAGTTCAAACCATGGTACGAATTTAGTTCAAACCATGATCAGTTTTTACCTTGTATAAATGTTACTATTTTAACTATTTAAAACTGTTTCTCAATTGTATGATGACGTCAATCGATTACAGATGAAAAAAGCATTCTTTTGATATATTGATCTCACTGCTTTGTCATAAAATGCGTCTTTTACGAGCTTTTTGAAATTGTGCCACTGGTGGTGGGGATTTGGCGCAAATTCAGGACGTTTTTAAATCGCTGTTTTTTTAATTACTTAAACAATATGTACAAATGTTTAAATAAACTCTATCACTTCCAGTATACCTAAATATTCCATTCATACTGTTGTAGGTTAATTTCCTGCCAATGAGATGGTAATTTCTACTGATTTCAAAATGGTTCAAACCATGATACGCTTTTCACTAGTTCAAACCATGATTGGATACCCTAACCAAAAAAAAAATTTTTTTTTTAATGTGGACCTTAACTAACATACTGAAACTTTTCTCTGAAGTCACTGAACCTCTAAAATCCATTTTTCAAGGCCAAAACATTTTCGATTACGAATTCCTGGGTAAGAAAACACTGTGCAGTGAGTCGTCACGGTTTAGCTGACAGGCTCCCCATTGACATTGGGTAATTAGACAAGGCTTTTGAATTACATCAATCTTTTTCGTTTGGCACAACCCACGCCTTGCACGCTTGGTCATTTTCGTTTTTGTTGAGCCGTCATTAGTTACATACATAATAAATAACATGTTTACAGTCAAAAAGAAATCTATTGTTACGAGAACTCTTGCAACACCTATTCATGATTTTTTTTTGGAGCTACCCGGATAAAAATGTACTATTGGTTCAATAGTGTAAACAATTAAATTACCATACAATGTACGGTATACAATAGGATACATTGTTTCTTGATGGTTGCACAGATTGTATCAACACTGAGGATACAATACATCAACATATTTCTTTAATGTAGCAATACTTGAAATTATTTTTGAAAAATTTTCTTTCATAAGATTCATACATTGATAACTTTTGAAACTTTTCTTTACATTGCATATAAACTATATAACAATATTTGCCTCATAGCGCCAAATATGCATTTTTTTCCCTTCAAATTGCATTGTTGAACAGTAAAGCTGTCACAACTGAGAAATCAAAAATCGTATTGTTTTACTATACAAATACAATACAATCCATTGTATTTTGAACAGTTTCGTTCGGATATTTCAACAATATATTAACCATACACTCTATTGTGTGACGAAAAAAATGTATGGAAAAATCTCAGATTTTGTATAGTTACGATACTTAACAACCCGTACATTCTATTGCGAAAACTTCATTTACATTCGAATAAATGGTTCATAACAATGCATTTTAATGTATTTCTATGGTTTTATTTACAATATAATCTTTTACCAATTTAATGCTATTAATAGTAGTGTTACAATAAATTGTATTGTTATTCTACTGTATTTTTTATTCGGGTAAACTTCCCTCATTGGCGTACTAGCCCTGATTTCCTCTTTTTCTTGATTGTCTTCTAGACAATGTGAATAAAATAAAACAAAATCTTCAGTATCAAACCAAAATTTTCAGCAACAAATAGTAGAACAGGAGAAGTTCCGCATTTCGTGATAGTTTGTGAACTTTTTGCATGTTCTTAACCTTTGAATAAATTTCTAGTGGAGCTCTTGATTAGACCTGTGCACCGTCGCCGCCGGTGGTTTTAAGGTTCCCCCAAACACACGCGACGCGACAGTCGCCACGCGATTCTATCGCTTGGCGCCAGCGATGCTGTCGCCGTTGGTATGGAAGCGTATATAGAACATTGCCTGCAGCGATGCAACGATGGAATCGCGGCGACTAGTTGTCGCCGTCGCGGCTATGGAATCGCTTAGGTTTGGGGGAGCCATTACTCACGCCGCCGTCGCCGACGATTTTGGGTCGGCGCGCCGCCGATCATAATTTTGCCACACCGATGACTAACCGCAATAAAAAATAACTTGAGTCGAGTCGAGTAAAGTACTAGACACTGAAGATTGCCTTACAGTTCAGGACGAAATACGTATCTTTAAAGCAATACAATGTGGTGGAATTAATTGGAATAGTACTAAACTCGTCAAATAATAGTTCATAAATGTTGTTAAGGTGGAACTTGTCAGAATTCAAATTCAAATCTACCTCAAGTGACGGTGTCTCTAAGTCAGTGTGGTGACATACATTGTCTTGTTTAATGAATAGGTTGGTTGATTAGTTTGTGAGTTTGAATGAGGCTTTATCTAGTAGATTTAATTTACTATGTAGAATAATACATAAAATGTTTAACTAATCTTTTAAATTCGTCTAAGCCAAGGCCATTCAGTCGGACACCTAAACCTGTTGGTATGTGCTGTAGGTGACTAGTAAATTACACAGCTCAACAAGATTTTGTCCCTAACACCAAATAATGTGTCCCTAGTAGATTTTTGCTCGCTGAATCCGAATCTGACTTCAGATTTGCTCTAACACGTCGAGATTTTGAGATATACCTCAACAAATGTCGTAAAAACAATGATTTTGGGCATTTTGGAACAGCCATCGTTAACCCTATAGAAAGAATTACTTGTCAATCAAGGTCCAAAATGGATCACAAACATCTAATCTTTCGAAATGTGGTGCATTTTGAACAAGTTAAACATAATAAGTGTGATTTATCTGCAATTTTAGTTAGTGAAAGCTATTTAAAAATATGTTTTATGCAAGCCACCTTGTATACAAGCCTGGTTATTTTCTGTGAACGGTTTTGAGAGGAAAGTAACAAGAATTCAATATAATAGTTTGTCCAAGCAAAAAAATAATATGTTTTCATTGAAGTAACTGCTATTGAATATAAATATGATATTGTATTTCCTCTGGCGCGATAAATTTTCAATTATTGCACAAGTGATATGGTGTATTTAATTATTCAATTTATGTCAATTTATGCACCTTTATTATATTCATTCGAAGCAAGCAAGTACGAGAACTGTACGCAGTTCTATATATTTTGATTATTCCTGCTGTTTATGATCATTCCAATATTCCTATGATGGAAATTTGGGCGGAAAACTATCAATTAGCAAAATCAATCAACGAATCGATAAGTTGGTTTTCGATCGTTCTTGTGCATGATTGCATACAAGCTGAAGCGATGTTGACGGCTACGCAACAGAAACCGGAAAACGTCAACAACCTACTCGTGCGTGGGGGACTTTTTATTTGATTCGCGTTGAAAATGCTGCGTGGATGTTGCAATAATCCCAATGCAATTTCTTTAAACTATGATCAGCTTATAATATTGAAAAAGGAAAAAGTTCACTAGTTTTATCAAGCTTTGTTATGTACTAAGAAGCAAAGTTATGCGACAGAAAAAAAACTTGGGCTCCGCTCCACTTGTGTGCTGTTCAACATGTTACAGTTACCCGAGCATATGGTTGGATGATCCGCCAATTATGTACTCTGATATTTCTCTAATTTATCAAAACAACGGCGTGAATGAGAAAATTTACGATGAAGTTACAAAATGGTTAAGTTTCAACTTATTTTCCGAGTGCTGAAATGTATTTTATCAGTCAATGTAGCTTGAATGCTCTGGTAGAGGATCTAGTAGAGGATTTGAATACGTTCAAATTGCACTCCGATCTTTTTTTCTTGTTGATTAAAAGAAAGGAATTTTATGGATCATCATGTTCTCACTATATTCTAGCACAACACAATTGCACAATTACGTGTGGTTATTGGAAGTTGATCGATCGAAAAAAAAAACAACCAGAAATCTAGCAGAATAACATTTTAGGAGGAGGAGAAATGTTGAGCATAAAATGAAAAAACGTGGATATTTTATTAAAAGTCCAATTTACAAACTGACTAGTATCTCTATACTTCATTTAACATTTTCTTATCCTAGTTCCTCTGGCCTCATGTTGTGGAATTTTTGGTGGCTTCGAACTGATGGTGATGGCATTTGCATGCAAGTTTTTGAAACAAACTTGCATGGAATATTTTTAAATTAAATTCACTGAACTTAAATTCAAGTAAAACCGAATAGAAAACAATTGTAACGTGCAAATCTGATGGAAATTCATTAGATCAGATGATCTTTTACCGTTTCGGGTATTGATTGACCTAAAATTATGTTAATATACTTCATGAAAGTCCTTCGAAAAATGCCAATTTCTTCAAATTAGCGGTATTAATTTAGCTATATCTCAAAATTTGGACGTGTTAGAGCATATCTGAGGACAGATTCGGATTCAGCGAGCCAAAATCTACTGAAGACACATCAATTGGTTCTGAGGACCCGCAAAAGGTTAAATTTTGTTCCCCTGTGTTATGTTTGTTGTGGTACATAAGTTTTTGTGAAGGCTTGAATACATATGAACCGTTTGTTTGAGAAACTGCATATGTAACATTTTTGGCCAAAATGAGATTTTTATATATTCTGAATCCTCGTCCAAAAATACGTATTCTGGCAAAAAATACGAAAAAAAAATTTTTGTTCAGGAATGTATGAAAAAATTTTCGTTTGTTTGAGAAACTACATATGTCCACGTACTTTGAAGAGCAATTGTGGAGTACTGTTTACATTTTTTGCACCAAAAGTGCCCCAGGGTGTTGAGTTTTGCCAAAAACTAATGATCTGTATCGAAGAAATCGAAAGATTCGGTGCAAATTTGCTCAAAAACAGTTTTTTGTTTTCTCGAAAAAGTGTAAAATGGACTTATGCAGTTTCTCAAACAAATGATTCATATGATCTGGCACTGGTGTAGGCAAATTATTGTAGCTCAAGAAGTTCAAGTTAAGTAGCACATTAAGGTCTGAGGGAAGGGTTTTCCGTTAAAAAAGCACGTGGTAGCACTCTCTGAGAGAGAAAATTGCACAATTCAGCCCGCCAGAATGACACTGTCAGTGTCGCCAAAATTATTTCATCATTTTGCAGTTTACAAATGCTTGAGAATTTGCCGTAAACGGATAACAAAAGGGATTGGCAACAATGGGGAAGAAATTTATCACTCATGCAGTGGTTCGGCGAGAGAACAGCAGCAGCGCCGACCAATCACGCAATGAGGAAATCAAAATAAACAAACTCCAGCTGGTTTTGGAAAATGAAAACATTAGTTGTTTCTAGAACAACATTAGAAAATATCGTGAGAGGATTTCTGTACAAGGTTTCCACACAAGCTTTGAAAAGTATTTGGGTGATAATAGTGGTACTGATGTAAGTAAGATAAATAAGACAAATAAGACAAATAAGACAAATGAGACAAATAAGACAAATAAGACAAATAAGACAAATAAGACAAATAAGACAAATAAGACAAATAAGACAAATAAGACAAATAAGACAAATAAGACAAATAAGACAAATAAGACAAATAAGGCAAATAAGACAAATAAGACAAATAAGACAAATAAGACAAATAAGACAAATAAGACAAATAAAACAAATAAGACAAATAAGACAAATAAGACAAATAAGACAAATAAGACAAATAAGACAAATAAGACAAATAAAATAGATAAGAATAAGAAGAAAAATAAAGTAAGTTCCTCCAGGAATTCGTTCGGAAGTTCCTCCGGGAATTCCTCCGGAAGTTCCTCCGGGAATTCCTCCGGAAGTTCCTCCGGGAATTCCTCCGGAAGTTCCTCCGGGAATTCCTCCGAAAGTTCCTCCGGGAATTCCTCCGGAAGTTCCTCCGGGAATTCCTCCGGAAGTTCCTCCGGAAGTTCCTCCGGAAGTTCCTCTGGAAATTCCTCCGGAAGTTCCTCAGGGGAATTCCTCCGGAAGTTCCTCCGGAATTCCTCCGAAGTTCCTCCGAATTCCTCCGGAAGTTCCTCCGAATTCCTCCGGAAGTTCCTCCGGGAATTCCTCCGGAAGTTCCTCCAGAATTCCTCCGGAAGTTCCTCCGGAATTCCTCCGGAAGTTCCTCCGAATTCCTCCGAAGTTCCTCCGAATTCCTCCGGAAGTTCCTCCGGGAATTCCTCCGGAAGTTCCTCCGAGAATTCCTCCGGAAGTTCCTCCGAGAATTCCTCCGGAAGTTCCTCCGGGAATTCCTCCGGAAGTTCCTCCGGAAGTTCCTCCGGAAATTCCTCCGGGAATTCCTCCGGAAGTTCCTCCGGGAATTCCTCCGGAAGTTCCTCCGGGAATTCCTCTGGAAGTTCCTCCGAATTCCTCCGGAAGTTCCTCCGAATTCCTCCGAAGTTCCTCCAGGAATTCCTCCGGAAGTTCCTCCGAATTCCTCCGGAAGTTCCTCCGGGAATTCCTCCGGAAGTTCCTCCGGGAATTCCTCCGGAAGTTCCTCCGGAATTCCTCCGAAGTTCCTCCGGGAATTCCTCCGGAAGTTCCTCCGAATTCCTCCGAAGTTCCTCCGGAATTCCTCCGAAGTTCCTCCGGGAATTCCTCCGGAAGTTCCTCCGGAATTCCTCCGGAAGTTCCTCCGAATTCCTCCGGAAGTTCCTCCGGAATTCCTCCGAAGTTCCTCCGGGAATTCCTCCGAAGTTCCTCCGGAATTCCTCTGAAGTTCCTCCGGGAATTCCTCCGGAAGTTCCTCCGGGAATTCCTCCGGAAGTTCCTCCGGAAATCCTCCGAAGTTCCTCCGGAATTCCTCCGGAAGTTCCTCCGGGAATTCCTCCGGAAGTTCCTCCGGGAATTCCTCCGGAAGTTCCTCCGAATTCCTCCGGAAGTTCCTCCGGGAATTCCTCCGGAAGTTCCTCCGAATTCCTCCGGAAGTTCCTCCGGGAATTCCTCCGGAAGTTCCTCCGGAATTCCTCCGGAAGTTCCTCCGGAATTCCTCCGGAAGTTCCTCCGGAAGTTCCTCCGAAGTTCCTCCGGAATTCCTCCGAAGTTCCTCCGAGAATTCCTCCGGAAGTTCCTCCGGGAATTCCTCCGGAAGTTCCTCCGAGAATTCCTCCGGAAGTTCCTCCGAGAATTCCTCAGGAAGTTCCTCCGAGAATTCCTCAGGAAGTTCCTCCGAGAATTCCTCCGGAAGTTCCTCCGGAATTCCTCCGGAATTCCTCCGGAAGTTCCTCCGGGAATTCCTCCGGAAGTTCCTCCGGAATTCCTCCGGAAGTTCCTCCGGAATTCCTCCGAAAGTTCCTCCGGGAATTCCTCCGGAAGTTCCTCCGGGAATTCCTCGGGAAGTTCCTCCGGGAATTCCTCCGGAAGTTCCTCAGGGAATTCCTCCGGAAGTTCCTCAGGGAATTCCTCCGGAAGTTCCTCCGGGAATTCCTCCGGAAGTTCCTCCGGGAATTCCTCCGGAAGTTCCTCCGGGAATTCCTCCGGAAGTTCCTCCGGGAATTTCTCCTGAAGTTCCTCCAGGAATTCCTCCGGAAGTTCCTCCGAGAATTCCTCCAGAAGTTCCTCCGGGATTTACTCCCGGAAATCCTCCGGAAGTTCCTCCGGGAATTCCTCCAGAAGTTCCTTCGGGAATTCCTCCCGAAGTTCCTTCGGGAATTCCTCCGGAAGTTCTTTCGGGAATTCCTCCGGAAGTTCTTTCGGGAATTCCTCCGGAAGTTCCTTCATAAATTCCTCCGGAAGTTCCTTCGGGAATTCCTCCGGAAGTTCCTTCGGGAATTCCTCCGGAAGTTCCTTCGGGAATTACTCCGGAAGTTCCTTCGGGAATTACTCCGGAAGTTCCTCCGGGAATTCCTCCGGAAGTTCCTTCGGGAATTCCTCCGGAAGTTCCTTCGGGAATTCCTCCGGAAGTTCTTTCGGGAATTCCTCCGGAAGTTCCTGGAGAAACTTCCGAAGGAATTCCTGGAGAAACTTCCGAAGGAATTTCTGGAGAAACTTCCGAAGGAATTTCTGGAGAAACTTCCGAAGGAATTCCTGGAGAAACTTCCAAAGGAATTGCTGGATAAACTTCCGAAGGAATTTCTGCAGCAACTCCAGGAGGAACTTCCGGAGGAATTTTTGTAGAAACTTCCTGTGGAATTCCAGGAGGAATTACTGGAGGATCTTACGGAGGAATTACTGGAGGAACTTCCGGAGTAATTCCTGAAGGAACTTCAGGAGAAATTCCTGGAGGAATTTCTGGAGGATTTCCTGGAGGAATTCCCGGAGGAACTTCCGGAGGAACTTCTGGAGGGACTTCTGTAGGAATTTGTTTTGTTTATCTTATTTGTCCTATTTGTCTTATTTGCTATATTTGTCTTATTTATTTAATTTTGCTTATTTGTTCTATTTGTCTTATTTGTTTTATTCATTTTCGATTGTTTATCTCATCAAATTGCTATATTTGATTTCAATTTATATATTTGGTATCCTCGTGTTCAGAAATAGGAATACGCTTTTTTCTAGTGTCACGCTAGATACAAAGTTGACGGACTTTCTACCGCTCTCATCGCTCCTTTCCTGCCGTGCGCTAACAGAAAATATGCTGTTGGCTGCTCTCCCGAAATGGTAACTTTTGTATGGAATTTAAAAAACTTGGTTGAAGTAAAAAGAGCTTCCTGCAAAATTTATTGCGGTGACATATACTTTTTATTACATCAAAATGATCGTTGGAAAAATTCAAAACTTTTGTCAGTTGGGTTTTGCGAAATTCGGTTCCTTTGTGCCTCAAATCATCGGAGAGAGGTACTGAGAAGCGAAAATTTCAGTTCTACAATAGTTCAGTATTTAGAGCTTAATTCAAATTTGGGAAATAGTAGGTCCATGAAATTTTGTAGGAACATTCCTTGATAAATTTCAAAGAGATTGTCAGTTGAGATAAGCGAAATTCGTTTCCAATTCCGAGTTATAGACATTTTAGTACGAAAATAGCGCTCTACCGCGAGAGAGCTTCCCTCAGACCTTAATTATACTGACATTTTTTTTGTATTTTAAAATCAACCAGATTACTCATTTCATAAGTTTTCTTTGTTTTTTGATTTGTGCTATTAGGACAGTTGACTTATTTGACAGGGGGCAGCAGGGACTATGTCCAAGGGCTTGACGATCCCTCCCCAGGCCATCTGCGAGTTGTGGGGCTTGCCTAGGATGTGGTGGGGTTTGACAGTGGGCCCTGTTAAACCTCTATAAAAAGCTGCATGTATCCGCAAGTAGGCCCCACCAAAGCGACCGTGTGCCGCTCAAAGCGCACAAGCCCAAGTCCTGGTGTTAGGTGGGACGCTAAACAGCCCTGACACGACGGCCCTCCGACGAGACAGGAGGTTTGCGCTGGCCCAATAAGCCGCCTAGAAAACCAATCATTACGAACAATATAAGAGATAATGCGACTCGATATAATCGGCAAAGACCTAGGCGACGAATACAGGATCACGATTGGAAGCTTGGAACATGGAATTGCAAGTCGCTAGGTTTCGCAGGTTGCGACAGGATGATCTACGATGAATTACATCCCCGCAACTTCGACGTCGTTGCGCTGCAGGAGATTTGCTGGACAGGACAGAAAGTGTGGAAAAGCGGGCATCGAGCGGCTACCTTCTACCAAAGCTGTGGCACCACCAACGAGCTGGGAACCGGCTTCATAGTGCTGGGTAAGATGCGCCAACGCGTGATTGGGTGGCAGCCAATCAACGCAAGGATGTGCAAGCTGAGGATTAAAGGCCGTTTCTTCAACTATAGCATCATCAACGTGCACTGCCCGCACGAAGGGAGACCCGACGACGAGAAAGAAGCGTTCTATGCGCAGCTGGAGCAGACATACGATGGATGCCCACTGCGGGACGTCAAAATCGTCATCGGTGACATGAACGCACAGGTAGGAAGGGAGGAAATGTATAGACCGGTCATCGGACCGGATAGTCTGCACACCGTATCGAATGACAACGGCCAACGATGCATAAACTTCGCAGCCTCCCGCGGAATGGTAGTCCGAAGCACCTTCTTTCCCCGCAAAAATATCCACAAGGCCACATGGAGATCACCTAACCAAGAAACGGAAAACCAAATCGACCACGTTCTAATCGACGGTAAATTCTTCTCCGACATCACGAACGTCCGCACTTACCGCAGTGCGAATATTGAATCCGACCACTACCTCGTTGCAGTATGCCTGCGCTCAAAACTCTCGACGGTGTACAACACGCGTCGAAGTCGGACGCCGCGGCTTAACATTGGGCGGCTACAAGATGGTAGACTAGCCCAAGAATACGCGCAGCAGCTGGAAGTGGCACTTCCAACGGAAGAGCAGCTAGGCGCAGCGTCTCTTGAAGATGGCTGGAGAGATATACGATCCGCCATTGGTAGCACCGCAACCGCTGCACTTGGCACGGTGCCACCGGATCAGAGAAACGACTGGTATGACGGCGAATGTGAGCAGTTAGTGGAAGAGAAGAATGCAGCATGGGCGAGATTGCTGCAACACCGCACGAGGGCGAACGAGGCACGATATAAACAGGCGCGGAACAGACAAAACTCGATTTTCCGGAGGGAAAAGCGCCAGCAGGAAGATCGAGACCGTGAAGAAACGGAGCAACTGTACCGCGCTAATAACACACGAAAGTTCTATGAGAAGTTAAACCGTTCACGTAAGGGCCACGTGCCACAGCCTGATATGTGTAAGGACATAAATGGGAACCTTCTTACGAACGAGCGTGAGGTGATCCAAAGGTGGCGGCAGCACTACGAAGAACACCTGAATGGCGATGTGGCAGACGAAGATGGCGGTATGGTGATGGACCTGGGAGAACGCGCGCAGGACATAATTCTACTGGCTCCGGATCTCCAGGAAATCCAGGAGGAGATTGGCCGGCTGAAGAACAACAAAGCCCTGGGGTTGACCAACTACCAGGAGAGCTATTTAAACACGGTGGTGAGGCACTGGCTAGAGCGCTGCACTGGGTCATTACCAAGATTTGGGAGGAGGAAGTTTTGCCGCAGGAGTGGATGGAAGGTGTCGTGTGTCCCATCTACAAAAGGGCGATAAGCTGGATTGTAGCAACTACCGCGCAATAACATTGCTGAACGCCGCCTACAAGGTACTCTCCCAAATTTTATGCCGTCGACTAGCACCAACTGCAAGGGAGTTCGTGGGGCAGTACCAGGCGGGTTTTATGGGCGAACGCTCCACCACGGACCAGGTGTTCGCCATTCGCCAAGTACTGCAGAAATGCCGCGAATACAACGTGCCCACTCATCATCTATTCATCGACTTCAAAGCCGCATATGATACAATCGATCGGGACCAGCTATGGCAGCTAATGCACGAACAAGGTTTTCCGGATAAACTGACACGGTTGATCAAAGCGACGATGGATCGGGTGATGTGCGTAGTTCGAGTTTCAGGGGCATTCTCGAGTCCCTTCGAAACCCGCAGAGGGTTACGGCAAGGTGATGGTCTTTCGTGTTTGCTATTCAACATCGCTTTGGAAGGGTAATACGAAGAGCAGGGATTAACACGAGTGGTACAATTTTCAATAAGTCCGTCCAGCTATTTGGTTTCGCCGACGACATAGATATTATGGCACGTAACTTTGAGAAGATGGAGGAAGCCTACATCAGACTGAAGAGGGAAGCTAAGCGGATCGGACTAGTCATCAACACGTCGAAGACGAAGTACATGATAGGAAGAGGTTCAAGAGAAGACAATGTGAGCCACCCACCGCGAGTTTGCATCGGTGGTGACGAAATCGAGGTGGTAGAAGAATTTGTGTACTTGGGCTCACTGGTGACTGCCGAAAATGACACCAGCAGAGAAATTCGGAGACGCATAGTGGCTGGAAATCGTACGTACTTTGGACTCCGCAAGACGCTCCGATCGAATAGAGTTCGCCGCCGTACCAAACTGACAATCTACAAAACGCTAATTAGACCGGTAGTCCTCTACGGACACGAGACCTGGACGATGCTCGTGGAGGACCAACGCGCACTTGGAGTTTTCGAAAGGAAAGTGCTGCGTACCATCTATGGTGGGGTGCAGATGGCGGACGGTACGTGGAGGAGGCGAATGAACCACGAATTGCATCAGCTGTTGGGAGAACCATCCATCGTTCACACCGCGAAAATCGGAAGACTGCGGTGGGCCGGGCATGTGGCCAGAATGTCGGACAGTAACCCGGTGAATATGGTTCTCGACAACGATCCGACGGGAACAAGAAGGCGAGGTGCACAGCGGGCAAGGTGGATCGATCAGGTGGAAGATGACTTGCGGACCCTCCGTAGACTGCGTGGTTAGCGACGTGTAGCCATGGACCGAGCCGAATGGAGAAGACTCTTATATACCGCACAGGCCACTTCGGCCTTAGTCTGATTAAATAATGACTTATTTGACAAACTAATTAAGCAAAATATTTAAATCCCTACTGTGAATGCTTTTCCAGCTTTTTGTCCAGTATAACTAATTTTTATTTTGGAATCAATGTTTGAATAGGTGTCAGGCCATTTGGCCGAATGCCGTTTGGCCGAACGCCATTTGGCCGAATGCCGTTTGGCCGAACGGGTCGTTTGGCCGAATAGTTAAAAAAAATTAACCTCAAATTACGAGTAGCGAAGAGTGAGAAATGAAACGTGAGTAATGAGAAGTAAGATGTGAGAAGGGAGATGTGAAAAGTGTGAAGAGAAAAGTGAACGGAGAACTGAGAACAGAGAACTTTTTCCTTCTTCCTCCTCTTTTCTTCTCCTTCCTTTTCCTTCTTCCTTCTTCTTCCTTTTCCTTCTTCCTTCTTCTTCCTTCTCCTTCTTCCTCCTTCCTACTTTATTTTTCCTTCTTCCTCCTTCTTCCTTCCCCTTCTTCATTTTTCCTTCTTTCTTTCTCCTTTGTACTTGTCTATTTTCCCTTCTTCTTTTTACATTCCCCTTTCTTTCTTCTTTCTTTTTTCTTCTTCTTTCTTATTCCTTCTTCCTTCCACCTTCTTCCTGCTTCTTTCTTCCTTCTTCCTTCTTCTTCTATCTTCTTCCTTCATCCTTCATCCTTCTTTCTTCATCCTTCTTCTTTCTTCCTTGTTCCTTCTTCTTTCTTCCTTCTTCCTTCTTCCTTCTTCCTTCTTCTTTCTTTCTTCATCCTTCTTCTTGTTTCCTTTTTTCTACTTTCTTATTCCTCCTTCCTTCTTCTTCTAACTTCTTCCTTTTTTTCTTCTACCTTCTTCTTCCTTCTTCTTTTTTCCTTCTTCCTTCTTCCGTCTTCCTTCTTCCTTCTTCATTCTTCCCCTTCTTCCTTCTTCCCTCTTCCTTCTTCCTTCTTTGTTCTTCTTCTATATTCTTCCTTCTTCCTTCATTCTTCTTCCTTCTTCCTTCTCCCTTCTTTTTCCTTCCTTCTTCCTTCTTCCTCATTCCTTCTTACTTCTTCTTTCTTTATTCATTCTTCTCTTTCTATCTTCTTCCTTCTCTTTCCATCTTCTTCCTTCTATCTTCTTCCTTTTTTCTTCTTCCTTCTACCTTCTTCCTTCTTCCTTCTTCTTTCTTCCCTCTTCCTTCTTCCTTCGTCCTTCTTCCTTTTTCCTTCTTGCTTCTTCCTTCTTCCTTTTTCCTTCTTCCTTCTTCTTTTTTCCTTCTTCCTTCTTCCTTCTTTCTTCATCCTTCTTCCTTCTTCCTCCTTCCTTCTTCCTTCTTCCTTCTTCTTTCTTCCTTCTTCCTTCTTCTTGTTTCCTTTTTTCTACTTCCTTCTTCCTCCTTCCTTCTTCCTTCTTCTCCTAACTTCTTCCTTCTTCCTTCTTTCTTCTTCCTTCTTCTTTCTTTCTTCTATCTTCTTCTTCTATCTTCTTTTATCTTCTTCCTTCTTCTTTCTTTCTTCTTCCTTCTTCTTTCTTTCTTCTTCCTTCTTCTTTCTTTCTTCTTCCTTCTTCTTTCTTTCTTCTTCCTTTTTCTTTCTTTCTTCTTCCTTCTTCCTTCTTCATTCTTCCCCTTCTCCCTTCTTCTCTCTTCCTTCTTCCTTCTTCTTCTATATTCTTCCTTCTTCCTTCTTCCTTCTTCCTTCTTCCTTCTTTCTCTTCCTTCTTCCTTCTTCCTTCTTCCATCTTCCTTCTTCCTTCTTCCTTCTTCCTTCTTTCTTCTTCCTTCTTCCTTCTTCCTTCTTCCTTATTCCTTCTTACTTCTTCTTTCTTTATGCATTCTATCTTTTTCCTTCTCCTTCTATCTTCTTCCTTTTTCCTTCTTCCTTCTTCCTACTACCTTCTTCCCCTTCTTCCTTCTTCTTTCTTCCCTCTTCCTTCTTCCTTCGTCCTTCTTCCTTTATCCTTCTTGCTTCTTCCTTCTTCCTTTTTCCTTCTTCCTTCTTCTTCTTTATTCTTCCTTCTTTCTTTTTTCTTCTTCCTTCTTCCATCTTCCATCTTCCTTCTTCCTTCTTCATTCTTCCTTCTTCCCTCTTCCTTCTTCCTTTTTCTTTCTTCCTTCTTTTTTCTTCCTTGATTCTTTCTTCTTCCTTGATTCTTTCTTCTTTGTCTTTCCTTCTTCTTTATTTGTTTTTCATTCAAAGAATTTCAACTATTCGGCCAAACGGCATTCGGCCAGATGGCGTTCGGCCAAATGACCCTTTCGGCCAGATGGCATTCGGCTAAACGACATTCGGCCAAACGGCATTCGGCCAAATGACCCCAAACCGTTTGGATATGATTGCCGAAACCACTTAGTAGGGCGAGATCCCCCAGCACCGGACACCTCCCAATACCGGACACTTCTCAAAACGACACTTGCCCTCCGTCATCTTTTGTAGTACAAAAGAAAGCTATTGAAAATTCCTTTACTTGCATGAAATATCAGCTCCTTATGTTGTACACTTCGTACAAAATTTGAAATTGAACAAAAATGCAAAAAAAAAATTATGTTTCGGCTTACTTTAGAAGGTTTGAACTAGTGGCCTTGATAAGAGAAACGCGGATAGAAAATATAGCTCTGCCAACACTGCAGCCAAACTTCTTCATGTAAGAACAACACATGAAAAGGAAGAAATGGTTTATCCAGGTAAAATTTTACACACCTCTATTTAATGTGTTCACATCACATGACAATAAAATCCCATAAACAAAGCAATTGCATTTCATAATCTATCATTGATTTCCATATGTTATTGATAACAAATGTAAAATGCATTAAAATTTGTTCATTCATAAATGGCATTAATTCGAATTTAGCCGTTTTCAGTATTTGAGCCGATGTTTTGGTTGCTTGACAGGTCTCTTGCTCGATTGGCTGCTGTTTTTTGACGGTTCGATTGGCGGCTCATGCCAATCCGCGTTTCTCTTATCAAGGCCTCTAGTTTGAACCAACAATATCAAAATCAATCGAATGCATTCTGATTATGTGGAGAAGGTCAATATTAGCAATACTTAAAATAACGATCATGATTTGTTAATTGGTTCGACTAAGATGGCGACGGTAGAGGTATTGGCTTTCAGTCTTCTGGGATGAAAAAACGGGGTTTTATATTTTCATCCGACGTTTCGGACACATGTATTGTGCCTTTTTTAAGGAGTCTGTGGACAATGACTATCTTCATGTTTTATGCTTAGTGCACTTGCTAACTATGTTCCATTTTGTTGACACATAAGCCCTCAGCACACGTTATCCGGAGCACACACTGTGTAGGCAGTCAATTTTGGATCAATTAAACTTACCGCCATCGGGGGTGACAATGGGTCTGGGGGTGAGAATGGGTCATCGCTCTCACCGGCAGCGAAAATCGGAGGTCGGACAGCAAAATAGTTCAAAAAGGTCTCTTATATTTTAGTCTTCTTCCCCACACATACATTCAATTTTTTCTACAAGCATTCTAAGTACTTGAAACAGTGACCCATTCTCACCCCCATTTGACCCATTGTCACCCCCGATGACGGTACTTTACCCTGTCTTGTGTGAGGAAGGGCGGAAATTTAAATTGACCCGGCTCGCAGAAACTTTTGGTGCACCATTTTATTTGGCGCCACTTTTACCCTGGTTGTGTCGAATTGTGTTGTGATGGCTGTCCTATCTGTTGATCGGCTCTACTACATCTATTGTTTTTCAATGTATGTAGTATGCCGGCGTACGTACTGCTCCAATTGTCTGTGTCTGCACGTTAATTGACTGTGTCTGTACGTTTATTGACTGTGTGTTGTGTGTTTACAATGTGACATGTTTCGAGAATGTGTAAATTTTGTTTCTTAAAACTAGAGTCTAATATTCAAACGAATTTCTTACGGTTCGTGGTTGCAAACAATCCCATTTGATTTTGCCATGACAGCTGCTCGTGGTTGCAAACAAACTGAGTAAAAGTGTGAGTGAAATGTGCGTGTACGTACACGCTCGCAGAAAGCCTAATACTCAGCCCTGTCGTATTCGTAGCCAAACAAATCTACACTCGATTCACTTTTCTACATCAAGAATCGAACACTAAATGATATTCCTTTGTGTTCTACGCCACTCTTTGTAAAAATCTAGCATTCCTTGCATCTGATACGTTGTCGAGCGGACGTCAACGAAGCCGGCTTGACAACTTGCCACGAACTCATTCACTAATGGTGACAGACGGCGGAAGATGATCTGGGTTATCACTTTGTAGGCGGCATTAAGAATGGTGATTGCTCGAGTTCTCACACTCCAGCTTGTCGCCTTTCTTGTAGATGAGGCATATAACCACTCCTCCGGTAGCTGTTCAGTTTCCCAGATTCTGACTATCAGTTTGTGCAGGCAAGTGACCAGCTTTTCCGGGGCCATCTTGATGAGCTCAGCTCCGATACCATCCTTACCAGTTGCTTTATTGGTCTTTAGGTGTTGAATGGCATCCTTAACTTCCCTCAAGGTGGGGGCTGGTTGGCGTCCATCGTCCGCTGAACTGACGTAGTCATCTCCTCCGCTGCCTTGACTTTCACTGCCTGTACTCTCAGCGCCATTCAGATGTTCCTCGTAGTGCTGCTTCCACCTTTCGATCACCACACGTTCGTCCGTCAAGATGCTCCCATCCTTATCCCGGCACATTTCGGCTCGCGGAACGAAGCCTTTGCGGGATGCGTTGAGCTTCTGATAGAACTTGCGTGTATCTTGAGAACGGCACAGCTGTTCCATCTCCTCGCACTCCGCTTCTTCCAGGCGGCGTTTCTTCTCCTGAAAAAGGCGGGTCTGCTGTCTCCGCTTCCGTCTATAACGTTCCACGTTCTGCCGGGTACCTTGCTGCAGCGCGACCGCCCGCGCTGCATCCTTCTCCTCCAGAATCTGTCTGCACTCTTCGTCGAACCAATCGTTCCGTCGACTAGAGTTCTTTGGGAAAGTTGACCTTAAATAAGCCAAAGAATTGACTAAGACAATAAAACTAGATTCAATTTTTGACGGGAAAGGTTAATTGTGTTTTCTTATTGATTCTTCATCATTTGATTAAAGAAGGCAGATTTCACTTTTGAAAATATCAACTTATTCCTACAATAGCCTTTTTTTTGGGCAAACGTCTATTTCTAGAGAAGGAAAATCATCCACCGATGCCTTATTTCGGGCAAACGCATATTTTTAAAGAAGGGATCACACCCACCATCTAGAAGAAAATACATTTATCATTGCTTTTCACTAGGCATAGTGCAAACCATGATTCCAACAATTATCATTGCTTTATGGCCGGCTAATGCATGCTTTCGATGAAAGGATTTTGTGTTTTAATTTTATTACCATTCGAAGTTATTTTCGCCATGCAAAGAACTATTTCAGTTAACACAAAAAAAATTCAAACGTCGGTTTAGTCCAGTGGTCCCCAGGATTCTTACTATGAAGGGCCGCACAGACGTTTTGAGCTGTTGAAGCGGGCCGCAGCATATTTGCAAGATTTGTAGCGGACTTGACATAAGAAAATGTTTTTTCGCCATATATAGCATCTTGTCGGCTCAATTGGCAGAAAATATTCTATGCTTTTTTCCTAAATAATCAAGTGGCAACTAATTCTGTAATTTTGATCTCATGCTTTTCATACTTGTTGTTCGTAGCAAATAACAAACGGATTCTTAAAAATGCTCTAAGCAGCATCCGTTCGATGTTCGAAGCAAAATTCGTTAGAGCTTCTAAACAGAATCCGCCTGGAATTCTGAACAGAATCCGTTTGGGATTCTAAATAGAATCCGTTTGAGATTATAACGGGTCGGCCAGTAGCGTTTCCGGTTTAGAATTGGGCGGCTTATGCGCCACTCCTGGTAGGAGACCGCCCAACGAGTTTTAGTTGCCCGGCTTGAGACCTTCTTAGGGGAAGGGTCACTTTCCTTAAAGAGAAAGCTGACTGGCTAACCTGCATACGTCCGTCGTACTTCTCGTTTCCGAGCGGACACAACTAATTCCAAAAGATTTCCTCAAATAAATTCTTCTGATATCCGGCCTGGAGACAAAATCATGCAGGCGGGGTTTTCCTCATCGGACCAACCCAAAAGTTACCCGTTTCACCCCGTCCAAGACTAGAAAGCGGTCCAAAAGTCAAATCGGGCTGACTACCCAGTAAATACAACAACAAAAACCTAAATTCGAACACGAAGCGACATAAATTCTTTAAAGGACAGTAACTGACTACATTCAAATTACACGCATTTGGACCAGTCTAACGTCTCAACTCTGGGTTATTTCGGCTCCGATCAAATCATACATGGAACACTCAACAAACATTTACATGGATTTTAATGCATTTATTTTATCCCCTGCATTCGCCTAGGCCTAGCATTTCCCACTGTTTCCCTCTGCGCTATCTGTGTGTGCGTGCAATATTCCTCTCTACTTCTAATTTGTGTACATTCTCTTCACATATCTTCTTTCCTCTTTCTCTTCGCCGGCGGTATCTCCGGCTACGCGACTCTCCTCCTCTAGCTGACTCCGACAACTTCTCCTGCGAGCACACTCTCGCTTCTCACATACGGTGAGCTTCACACGGGAGCCGTATCGAATGGGCTACTGACGACTCACGAAAACAAAAATTGTTGTGCCTCTACTGGGTCACATGGCCATGGACGACACAAACAATTATGCATGCATATTACTCACGGTTTTGCTTAGCGAGTTTGGAGCGGACCTACGGATGGGGCCGGAGCTGCATTGCGTACTACTCCGGTCCAGAAACTCACGCCGACGGACGGCGTATTGCGTCGATGTTGTACGGTCACTCACTTCCTTCGGTGCGCGGGCTTACGGATGGGGCCGGAGCTGCATTGCGCACTACTCCGGTCCAGAAACTCACGCCGACGGACGGCGTATTGCGTCGATGTTGTACGGTCACTCACTTCCTTCGGTGCGCGGGCTTACGCATGGGCGCGGTACAAGCGTCCGTCCTGGCGCGCAAAGCAGATTGTTGAGGCGCCGTCGGTAGTGCGATGATGACGACGACAACGGCGATCTGCTGCTATGCGGTTGGAGGTACGATGCAACTTGATTGGATGCTGTTTGCGGTGGGTTGGCTTCGCCTGCCAAAGGTGCGCTTTTGATGGTACGCAACCTTCTCCGGCCAAGTGTACCCCGGGAATCTTTGTAGCCGATGCGTGGGGTCAAAAGACGGTCTTATCGGATTGGTGTAGTGTGTCGGCTTCGCCAATTTAATGCTGCCACGGACCTAATTGTACACACGCACGATGTTTGAGAACTATCTAATATTTTAAAAATGTCACAAATTACCTTTCTTAACATGGATCTACGCACACACAATATACAATCAACTGACTGAATTGAGCTTTTCTAACTTAGGCTCGACTAGAGGAAAACAAAGAACGTATATTAGCTAACAACCTACTAAAAAACTATGTCACTTTTACCTTTCAAAACACACTACGGCACGGAACAAAATTGACCGCTTTTGCCTCTTCCGCGGAACGGAACAAAGTGAACGATTCCGGTTTGGGAAAATCCTTAGATACCGCGAAATTTTAGACATTGTCTCCATAGTTCGCGAAATTCAACGAAGTTGAAATTTGCAAATCGAGCATCAAAAGAATTTATCCACGAAATCCCCCAAATCGTGCATCTCATTCCCACAGACGATTCAAATTAGCCAGTAAGCTTGCTCGCTAAGAATCGTGCCAAGCGTGGAATGCCGGACAAGCCAAAGGTCAACGCAACTTCAAAAGACCGGCGTGCGGGTCGTTGGCCGCAAGCCACGCGCTACTTTTGGCGTCATGATGCGCTATATGCTGGCTAAACCCCATGTGTTTCCTTGGTAGCTGACTGTAGGGAACTCATAATACTCAATTCTTAGCGTAGGTAACTCAATGGCGTACTTCTTCTAGACTATTCTTGCGGTGATCCAAGACAAAGATTTATTTCAAAAGACGCAACTATACATGCAAAGTTTTATAATTTAAATAAATAACGAAATAAATATATTTACAGAGATAAACTAAACATTGAAATAAATAAATAAATAAATATGGCGTACTTGCTACAACATTCCCCACTAAAAGTACGAAAATTTGATTGGCATTTGAAAATGGAGATGAAAAATTGCCAATCAAATTTTCGTAGATAGCAAGACGCATTGGATGAACAACTTTCGATTTTCGGGGTCATATAAGATCATCGTCAACCGAAGTCGACTCCTTCTCAATTTACAGCACAAGTTCCTATTGGTACTGGCTGCCACTGACCATCAGCGACGTGAGTCTCCGGTCTCCAGCAAAAATCTAGTCATTATCTCTCCGCTACGCTCACTAATAGAAATATGAAAAGAGTGGCCGAAAAATAGCTTGAAAGTCTATGAAAAGCAAAACCAGAGTCTATGGAAGTTACTTGTTTTACAGTCTATGATGATAGATGACCTCATTCATACACATAAATTCTCAAAAATACAACATTTAAACGGCTTCAACTCTTGAGTCGTGCACAACTCTGAGCAAGCTCACATAAAATACTGAAACATTATTCTACACCAGGACTACGCCGATATACAAAATAACATTTACGAAACATTCACATACATGTGAATAAAACTAACAAGTCAGAATGGTTGCCTCTCACCCAGCACGTAGCGAGCAACGCGAGACACCAACTTTCTTGCCAAAACAGGGTCCGTTTCTATTTACGATTCGCTTGCACGGAGTCTTTCATCCGCAATATACGCTCACCATAACATAGAAACTCAAATTGCTTCTTAAGAGTACTTTCTACGCCTAGAAATATCCGGCTATAAAGTACTCCAAGAAAACAACGCAAGACGCAATATATAAATCACTCACTCATCTCAAGCACTCACTTCCGCATCAGAATCCAACCCCAGTTGACCTCCGCCACGCGCGCACTAATTCTCTCTTCAGACCGGTCTATCAAACATATAATGTCAACATCAAAAGAGAACTGCGAAAACAGAAAGTGGACAAAAAAGTGCAACAAAACAGTTCGCGGACGGGAAAGCCATGCTTTTCCCAAAAGTTGGTGGAAATCTGCGATGGAGCGGCCAGCGATGGAAATCTTCAGGAGAGTGAACCTCTAGTTGTTCCAAACCTATCTGGTGTAAGTTGTTTTGTTTTTATATTTACAGGTAATCGGGAAAAACAAATCTGCGGTGAAATAGCGTCGGACAACATGGACGAAGGAAAGGAGATAAAGAGAAGAGACAACCACTGATAGTAACCTGTGTGGTTGAATGGACGGGACCAAATGCGAATACTTGATAGACGAAGGAATTATGGATAACTGGACGGGACTAAAATATATTGCATCGGACTGGAAGACCAACACAAGAACGGCACTATCTAAGGACTAAAGGAAAAAATATAAACAAACGAAGGATGACTACTGTATAAGGACATTGGCGTGGACTATACTGGACTGTTACGAATAAGGAAGTGGACAACATTGAGAAAAAAACGGATTTACTTCAATCGACAAAACGGAACTACAAAAGACTAAGCATAAATAATAAATAACGTAAGTAATCAAACAACAAAGAATAACAATTTTTACTTTTAGGATATTTACAACGCTGGCTCCTCCTTTACGAAGTAACCAGGAGAATAAATCCAGTCGTTACCCGAAGGATGTGAACGACCAGAACGAATCCAAGTGGATATCGTGAGTGGTTTTAATATTTAATTAATTTAGGCTAAGTACTAATCTAATTTAAGTGATAGGGAAATAGGCTAACTAACAAACTAATATTTACATATTTACAGCTCACTGGAGAGTGAGAAAGTCTAAATCGGGAATACGCGTCTTCAATGTCTCAAATCGTGGTTTGTTTAGGAAATTTCTGCCCGAGTTACGGTATTTTCGCGAAGCTTAGTTGTTCGTAGTTACTTTCAGAAAGTTGCATAGCTTTTTAAATTGTCGTAGTTTTAGGCTCAGTCGGTACCCTCAGTGCTAGTCAGTCCAAGAACCTCCTAAACACGAGTCCGTCGATCTGTCCGTAGATGTTATGACCCCGTAGGTGTTTTCGTTCATCGGTGAATTGTCGCTCTAAAAGAGGTACATAGCTGGACAAGATTTCCGCTTATGGAATACACGGAGGGGAATGCAACTTCTTGAGTCGATTGGCGAAGTAAACTCCGATTCTTTTACCGGAATCGTCCTCAAGTTCATACGTGTTTGTACCCAAAACCTTCCTAACCACCGCAGGTTCATATTTAGGAGCTAACTTTTTGCAGAACCCTTTTCCCTTATCTGAAAGCTCAAAAGTTTGCTTCAGGACCCTCTCTCCTTTCCTGTACGCAGGACAGCTTGGATTCGAACGCAAATTGTACGCTTTGGCGTGCCTCTTATATGCTGCTGACAGATTGGTCTTAATTTCGTCGAACAGCTTCTTTCGCCTATCGGCAACGGCATTCTCCTCATCCTTGTCATCAATCGGTTTATAACTATCGCGAATTCTGCTGTATTCCCTGCCATCGGAAACCTGATTTCGTCCAAAAACAACGAAATAGGGGCTGTATTTCGTCGAATCATGTACAGTGGTTCTAATAGCGTTAGCGACTGACTGGATATCGTCTGCCCAGTGTTTGTGGTCCTTCTTCAGCGTCGCACGGATAGCCGTAGTGATGACCCTGTTTACTCGTTCCGTATTGTTTACCTGAGGATGGTAGGCCGGCGTTAACCAGTGGTTCACGTGGTATGCTTCCAATAAATCCTTGAACCGCTTAGAGACAAATTGGGAACCATTATCGGTGAGAATGATTTCTGGAACACCAAAGAGTCGGAAAATCATGTTTTCCACGAATTCAGCAAGCGAGTTGGCCTTTGCTTCACGGAAAGGCTGGATGAGAACGAACTTACTGAAGACATCAGTGGCCACCAAGAGACATGTGCTCCTATTCTTCCCCGAGGGTGGCAGTGGCCCAACGTAATCCAGGGTTACAAACTGCCACGGGTACTCTACTGGCTTCTGTGCTCCCATCGGCGGCGTCACGTTCACATTGCCCGATTTACTGATCTGACATACTAGGCATTCTCTGCAGTATTTCTTAATCTCCCCATTCATTTTTGGCCAGAAATACCCTTGCTTAATCGCGGCCAACGTCTTTTCGTACCCGAAATGAGCCTTATCATGCTCTCTTTTGATAACTTCCTCCTTCTGCGATTCGGTGGGGAGTTGCTTCCACTCGAACCTAGGGTCGCTCACCCGGTCTTTTACCTTAACGTACCGGTACACCACGCCGTCTACGATTCGGAAGTCTTTATACTTCGTCGGGTTGCTCTGAATCTCCTCCATCAAATCCTCATATTCAGCGTCCGGTTGTGAAGCCGAGATGACGTCGATTTCTACTGCTCGAGACAGGCAATCGGCAGTGATATTTGCCTTTCCTTTCCGATACAGCAAGTCAAAGTCGTACGCCTGTATCCGGAGTGCCCACCTTAACAGCTTCGCGTTTCCCGTCTCTGCTCCCACGTTAAACAGCCACAGCAGACTGCGAGCGTCCGTGATGACGCGGAACTTGGTTCCCTCGACGTAGTGTCGAAAGTGATGAATGGCCGATAGCACTCCCAAGCATTCTTTCTCCACCGCGGAGTATCGTCGTTGTGTCCGATTCAGCTTCTTGCTGAAATAGCTGATTACCCGCGTCTCTCCGTCCTGCTCTTGGACCAAAGCTGCTCCCACTGCGCGATCGGATGCGTCTGATTCGATGGTAAATGTTTTAGTAAAATCAGGATTGCCTAAAATGGGTGCTGAGGTCAGCACCGATTTCAATTCGTTGAACCCGTTTTCTGCCTCTTTGGTCCATATTACCTTCTTGTTTTCCTTGGTCAAAAGGTCCGTGATTGGAGCTGTGATGCGGCTGTAGTCCTTGATGAACCGCTGATAGAATCCAGCCAGACCCATAAGACGACGAATGTCTTCCTGATTCCGCGGTCGTGCATAGTCTAAAATCGACTGGATTCTGGAAACATCTACCGCTAGCCCGTCCTTGTTCAATAGGTACCCAAGGTACATGACCTGTTTCCGACAGAAACGGGATTTTTCTACAGAAATTGTAAGTCCTGCTCGGTTTAGTCTTTCTGCCACTATTCTCAATAATCGAAGATGTTCTTCGAACGTCTCGGAAGCGATGACAATGTCATCTAAATAGACAAAAACGAATGGTTCGAGGTCGAATCCGAGCGCTTTGTCCATCAGGCGTGACATCGTAAACGGCGCGTTCATCACGCCGAACGGAAGAACCTTAAAACGGAACACCCCTTTCGCCGTACGGAATGCAGTGTAGTTTCGACTACCTTCTTTCAGAGGAATCTGAAAGTAGGCGTCCTTAAGATCGATCACTGTAAAGTATTTGGCTTTACCCAATCGTCGGAATATGTCCTGCATATTCCGCATTGGGTAAGAGTCCTTTATTGTGAGTTTGTTGATCTTTCTGGAATCCAAACACACTCGCACTTTCCCGTTTTTCTTACGGACCGGAACGAGTGGATTCGTCCACTCGCTATAGCACTCTTCAATGGCGTCAAGCTGTTTGAAACGTTCTACCTCCGCATTTATTGCCTCTTGTATGTACGGTGAACACTTGTACATTGGAGGATTTCGAGGTTTCACTCCATCCTTCAAGACAATCTCGTGTTCGATGAGATGTGTCCTCCCGAGTCTGCCTTCTGACGTTAGCTCGAACCGTTTTATCACATCTATCAGCTGTGCTCGTTGTCCATCCGTTAATGCATGCTCCGTCTCTATATTCTCCGGATCGGCTACCGTTTCCGTCGGTCCTTCGTAGACCGGAATGTCTAGGGTCTCATCGCTCTCTTCCTGTTCGATCGTCGGTAATTCGGTCGCTGGTTCTAGCGTATAACAGATGACTTCGTTGTCTCTCGGTGCGACGACTTCTACTGTTTCCGGACCATTTCCAATATCAATCATCGGCCGAATGCCGAACGCCTCCCAAAAATCTGCTCCAAGAATCAACTGTCGCGAGATTTCCGGTACCACGATTGTCGGAATAACTTTCGTCATGTTTTTGAAAGTAAATGGAATGTTGGCGTATCCCAGACACCTGTAGTTTGAGCCATCTGCGGTGGAAACTCTAATAGACGCAGGTTGAATTTTCAGGCCGTATCTGTCGATTACTTCTCTTGAATTGAGGACACTTATTCCTGCTCCAGAGTCTAATAGCGCTTCCCAGTCTGTGTCGAAAATCCTTACTCTAATGTGGGGACACTTGCCCACGCGAATCTTAATATGATACACTTCCAATAATGGGTCATATGGAAGGTTTGTCGTAGTTAGTTTGGGAACTTCTTTTGTAGTTTGGATGTTCGCGTTCCCAGACCGACACCCTTCTACTCGTTTCCCCGCTGGTTCCTGGAGCAGTGCTCACAGTTCCGCGTAGTTCTTCCTAAATTGCCGCAGCCGTAGCAAAATACCACTTTTGGCCTGCTACACTGTCTCCATCCGTGTCCTTGAGATTGGCAATTCCAACATATCATCGGCGCTGTAGCTTGATTGCCTTCTTGCTGTTCTTGACCGCTTTGCTGTTGGCCGTGTCTCTCGGGGCCAGTGCTTTGCCTCCGACGATCTCCTCTTTCGTAGCGCCCCCTTACCACGTTGACCGGTACTGAACGGTCGCTGTCGTAATCGCTTTCTTCCGCTTCGATCTGGTTGATAGGCCGCCGAACGTTGCTGTCGTTGGCATGATACTGTAACTGCGGGTCGGCTGCGTCGATTCTGTAGTTTAGTCTCGTAAGTTGCTGTAGGTCCTTCACCTCTACGATCGAGATTTTGGAGCGATAATGCTGCCGCATGTTGTCCCACACTATCTCGAACTTTCTCCGCGTCGACAACGGCCGGGACAGCATTTTATTCAGCTTCTCAATCTCCGTTACGAACGCTATAAAGGACTCGCCTCTCTGCTGCTTACGTTCGTGAATTCTCGAACGGATCCCTTGATCCTTGTTCGGATTCCCAAATCGGTAGACGATATTAGCTTCAAAGACATCCCAAGTGACCAGTTCATCCACAAAGGTAAAGAACCAGTCAGAAGCTGCGCCTTCGAGAAGCATGTGGATGTCACGAAGCAAAATGTCTCTCGACACACCTTCTCGTTCGGCTAACTTCTTCGCTTTATACAGGAAGTTCTCGATCGGCATGCCCCTAGGTTCGCCCGTGAATCGGAGCTTCCATTTCTCGATTCGGTTGTGGTTAATTGGTTCCCGAGGACGTTGCCCGCCATGCTGTGAACGCGCCCAACCTCGATGTTGCGGAATGTTGTTCCTGTAACTCTCATCGTCGCTTGACTGTGAGCTGTCTCTTGGCGGTTGATGTCTTCTGTATCGGTGTCCATCCTCACTAAGGCCTAACGAATCCTGGTGTGGCTGAACTTCACTTTGCCAATAGCTGTTCCGTGGGTCTCTCTGCCTCGGCAGTTCTTGTCGTTTTTCGTTCATTCCTATTTGCCTCTGGTGTTCCTCGTTCGAATGCCTAACCCGATTATCCTGACCATCCCCAGAAAACTTACTCATCAAACACTGCATCATGGCTTTCATTTCATCCCATTCTTGACGCGAGACCACAAACTTAGAATCCTGTGTCTGCCCTGTCCCCTGGTTGATTTGAACGGTTTCTTTGTGAATGGCAACCTTGGAATAATCGAGCGATTTGCGAGGATTATCGAGAATTGGTCTTAATTTCGTCGAACAGCTTCTTTCGCCTATCGGCAACGGCATTCTCCTCATCCTTGTCATCAATCGGTTTATAACTATCGCGAATTCTGCTGTATTCCCTGCCATCGGAAACCTGATTTCGTCCAAAAACAACGAAATAGGGGCTGTATTTCGTCGAATCATGTACAGTGGTTCTAATAGCGTTAGCGATTGACTGGATATCGTCTGCCCAGTGTTTGTGGTCCTTCTTCAGCGTCGCACGGATAGCCGTAGTGATGACCCTGTTTACTCGTTCCGTATTGTTTACCTGAGGATGGTAGGCCGGCGTTAACCAGTGGTTCACGTGGTATGCTTCCAATAAATCCTTGAACCGCTTAGAGACAAATTGGGAACCATTATCGGTGAGAATGATTTCTGGAACACCAAAGAGTCGGAAAATCATGTTTTCCACGAATTCAGCAAGCGAGTTGGCCTTTGCTTCACGGAAAGGCTGGATGAGAACGAACTTACTGAAGACATCAGTGGCCACCAAGAGACATGTGCTCCTATTCTTCCCCGAGGGTGGCAGTGGCCCAACGTAATCCAGGGTTACAAACTGCCACGGGTACTCTACTGGCTTCTGTGCTCCCATCGGCGGCGTCACGTTCACATTGCCCGATTTACTGATCTGACATACTAGGCATTCTCTGCAGTATTTCTTAATCTCCCCATTCATTTTTGGCCAGAAATACCCTTGCTTAATCGCGGCCAACGTCTTTTCGTACCCGAAATGAGCCTTATCATGCTCTCTTTTGATAACTTCCTCCTTCTGCGATTCGGTGGGGAGTTGCTTCCACTCGAACCTAGGGTCGCTCACCCGGTTTTTTACCTTAACGTACCGGTACACCACGCCGTCTACGATTCGGAAGTCTTTATACTTCGTCGGGTTGCTCTGAATCTCCTCCATCAAATCCTCATATTCAGCGTCCGGTTGTGAAGCCGAGATGACGTCGATTTCTACTGCTCGAGACAGGCAATCGGCAGTGATATTTGCCTTTCCTTTCCGATACAGCAAGTCGAAGTCGTACGCCTGTATCCGGAGTGCCCACCTTAACAGCTTCGCGTTTCCCGTCTCTGCTCCCACGTTAAACAGCCACAGCAGACTGCGAGCGTCCGTGATAACGCGGAACTTGGTTCCCTCGACGTAGTGTCGAAAGTGATGAATGGCCGATAGCACTCCCAAGCATTCTTTCTCCACCGCGGAGTATCGTCGTTGTGTCCGATTCAGCTTCTTGCTGAAATAGCTGATTACCCGCGTCTCTCCGTCCTGCTCTTGGACCAAAGCTGCTCCCACTGCGCGATCGGATGCGTCTGATTCGATGGTAAATGTTTTAGTAAAATCAGGATTGCCTAAAATGGGTGCTGAGGTCAGCACCGATTTCAATTCGTTGAACCCGTTTTCTGCCTCTTTGGTCCATATTACCTTCTTGTTTTCCTTGGTCAAAGGTCCGTGATTGGAGCTGTGATCCGGCTGTAGTCCTTGGTGAACCGCTGATGAATCCAGCCAGACCCATAAGACGACGAATGTCTTCCTGATTCCGCGGTCGTGCATAGTCTAAAATCGACTGGATTCTGGAAACATCTACCGCTAGCCCGTCCTTGTTCAATAGGTACCCAAGGTACATGACCTGTTTCCGACAGAAACGGGATTTTTCTACAGAAATTGTAAGTCCTGCTCGGTTTAGTCTTTCTGCCACTATTCTCAATAATCGAAGATGTTCTTCGAACGTCTCGGAAGCGATGACAATGTCATCTAAATAGACAAAAACGAATGGTTCGAGGTCGAATCCGAGCGCTTTGTCCATCAGGCGTGACATCGTAAACGGCGCGTTCATCACGCCGAACGGAAGAACCTTAAAACGGAACACCCCTTTCGCCGTACGGAATGCAGTGTAGTTTCGACTACCTTCTTTCAGAGGAATCTGAAAGTAGGCGTCCTTAAGATCGATCACTGTAAAGTATTTGGCTTTACCCAATCGTCGGAATATGTCCTGCATATTCCGCATTGGGTAAGAGTCCTTTATTGTGAGTTTGTTGATCTTTCTGGAATCCAAACACACTCGCACTTTCCCGTTTTTCTTACGGACCGGAACGAGTGGATTCGTCCACTCGCTATAGCACTCTTCAATGGCGTCAAGCTGTTTGAAACGTTCTACCTCCGCATTTATTGCCTCTTGTATGTACGGTGAACACTTGTACATTGGAGGATTTCGAGGTTTCACTCCATCCTTCAAGACAATCTCGTGTTCGATGAGATGTGTCCTCCGAGTCTGCCTTCTGACGTTAGCTCGAACCGTTTTATCACATCTATCAGCTGTGCTCGTTGTCCATCCGTTAATGCATGCTCCGTCTCTATATTCTCCGGATCGGCTACCGTTTCCGTCGGTCCTTCGTAGACCGGAATGTCTAGGGTCTCATCGCTCTCTTCCTGTTCGATCGTCGGTAATTCGGTCGCTGGTTCTAGCGTATAACAGATGACTTCGTTGTCTCTCGGTGCGACGACTTCTACTGTTTCCGGACCATTTCCAATATCAATCATCGGCCGAATGCCGAACGCCTCCCAAAAATCTGCTCCAAGAATCAACTGTCGCGAGATTTCCGGTACCACGATTGTCGGAATAACTTTCGTCATGTTTTTGAAAGTAAATGGAATGTTGGCGTATCCCAGACACCTGTAGTTTGAGCCATCTGCGGTGGAAACTCTAATAGACGCAGGTTGAATTTTCAGGCCGTATCTGTCGATTACTTCTCTTGAATTGAGGACACTTATTCCTGCTCCAGAGTCTAATAGCGCTTCCCAGTCTGTGTCGAAAATCCTTACTCTAATGTGGGGACACTTGCCCACGCGAATCTTAATATGATACACTTCCAATAATGGGTCATATGGAAGGTTTGTCGTAGTTAGTTTGGGAACTTCTTTTGTAGTTTGGATGTTCGCGTTCCCAGACCGACACCCTTCTACTCGTTTCCCCGCTGGTTCCTGGAGCAGTGCTCACAGTTCCGCGTAGTTCTTCCTAAATTGCCGCAGCCGTAGCAAAATACCACTTTTGGCCTGCTACACTGTCTCCATCCGTGTCCTTGAGATTGGCAATTCCAACATATCATCGGCGCTGTAGCTTGATTGCCTTCTTGCTGTTCTTGACCGCTTTGCTGTTGGCCGTGTCTCTCGGGGCCAGTGCTTTGCCTCCGACGATCTCCTCTTTCGTAGCGCCCCCTTACCACGTTGACCGGTACTGAACGGTCGCTGTCGTAATCGCTTTCTTCCGCTTCGATCTGGTTGATAGGCCGCCGAACGTTGCTGTCGTTGGCATGATACTGTAACTGCGGGTCGGCTGCGTCGATTCTGTAGTTTAGTCTCGTAAGTTGCTGTAGGTCCTTCACCTCTACGATCGAGATTTTGGAGCGATAATGCTGCCGCATGTTGTCCCACACTATCTCGAACTTTCTCCGCGTCGACAACGGCCGGGACAGCATTTTATTCAGCTTCTCAATCTCCGTTACGAACGCTATAAAGGACTCGCCTCTCTGCTGCTTACGTTCGTGAATTCTCGAACGGATCCCTTGATCCTTGTTCGGATTCCCAAATCGGTAGACGATATTAGCTTCAAAGACATCCCAAGTGACCAGTTCATCCACAAAGGTAAAGAACCAGTCAGAAGCTGCGCCTTCGAGAAGCATGTGGATGTCACGAAGCAAAATGTCTCTCGACACACCTTCTCGTTCGGCTAACTTCTTCGCTTTATACAGGAAGTTCTCGATCGGCATGCCCCTAGGTTCGCCCGTGAATCGGAGCTTCCATTTCTCGATTCGGTTGTGGTTAATTGGTTCCCGAGGACGTTGCCCGCCATGCTGTGAACGCGCCCAACCTCGATGTTGCGGAATGTTGTTCCTGTAACTCTCATCGTCGCTTGACTGTGAGCTGTCTCTTGGCGGTTGATGTCTTCTGTATCGGTGTCCATCCTCACTAAGGCCTAACGAATCCTGGTGTGGCTGAACTTCACTTTGCCAATAGCTGTTCCGTGGGTCTCTCTGCCTCGGCAGTTCTTGTCGTTTTTCGTTCATTCCTATTTGCCTCTGGTGTTCCTCGTTCGAATGCCTAACCCGATTATCCTGACCATCCCCAGAAAACTTACTCATCAAACACTGCATCATGGCTTTCATTTCATCCCATTCTTGACGCGAGACCACAAACTTAGAATCCTGTGTCTGCCCTGTCCCCTGGTTGATTTGAACGGTTTCTTTGTGAATGGCAACCTTGGAATAATCGAGCGATTTGCGAGGATTATCGAGAAAATGAAAACCGTCCTCTGATACCACTGGTCCTCCTACTGTTCCACCCCTAGTTTGACCACTCGCTTCCTCATCATTACTATGAATGATTTTATTAATTTGCTGTTTGTATGGTGAAAGCGAGGGACCAAACTGGAAGTTCTGCATAACAGTCTCGACTCTTCTTATTAAATCTCTCCGCAATTTCTTCTCCTCGTCGTTCCTAGCTACCGCTCGTTTAACCCGATACCAGTAGTGGATCACTCGAGATTCAAGTTTAATTTCTACTCTCTTTTCCAATGCCTTAGATAAATTTTCGATTCTACCTTCAACGTGTGCCGCTTCCTCGCTAATGGAGTAGGGCGAACGATAGTTGCGTCCATCTTTCTGATCTTCCTTGAATAAACGTCTCAATGTTCTTTGCCTTCCAGACAAATCAAGCTTAAAAACTTCTTCTGGTTGTTGTCGAATCGCGAGCTCATAATCGATCTTCTCAGAGTTGAGATCTTCGGCTCTGGGAAAAACTTGATTCATATTGAAATAATAGTAGAAAATTCACACCAGAAAAAAATGACACTCCACAAAGATCTACCGCAAATATGTAGTTAAATGAATTAAGTCTAGTATACGTTTCGAGTTACCTTTTTTTAATATTCCAAATTCAAACAGAATAATATAATAAATAACACTCAGCAATAAATAACATAGAACAAGAAAAATAAATTATGAAACAAAAATGTAAATAATATATAATAAATTAACAATGATGTAACAAATATGTAGGTTTATTGAAATAAACATAAATAATAAATATGAATACAGAAAACAAAAATACCATATATTTAAACATAAATTTCCGAAATTTGAGTTCCCTTCCAATGAATTTTCCACTTTCAAAATAAATATGTGCTTTTTCATGCAACAAAAATTCAAACTTGAATATAAAAAGTTATTTTACAAACAATCAGCTACAAAAAATTCCGAAAAAGCCTTGTTTTGTTGGGCGCCAGATATAACGGGTCGGCCAGTAGCGTTTCCGGTTTAGAATTGGGCGGCTTATGCGCCACTCCTGGTAGGAGACCGCCCAACGAGTTTTAGTTGCCCGGCTTGAGACCTTCTTAGGGGAAGGGTCACTTTCCTTAAAGAGAAAGCTGACTGGCTAACCTGCATACGTCCGTCGTACTTCTCGTTTCCGAGCGGACACAACTAATTCCAAAAGATTTCCTCAAATAAATTCTTCTGATATCCGGCCTGGAGACAAAATCATGCAGGCGGGGTTTTCCTCATCGGACCAACCCAAAAAGTTACCCGTTTCACCCCGTCCAAGACTAGAAAGCGGTCCAAAAGTCAAATCAGGCTGACTACCCAGTAAACACAACAACAAAACCTAAATTCGAACACGAAGCGACATAAATTCTTTAAAGGACAGTAACTAAATACATTCAAATTACACGCATTTGGACCAGTCTAACGTCTCAACTCTGGGTTTTATTTCGGCTCCGATTAATTCATACATGGAACACTCAACAAACATTTACATGGATTTTAATGCATTTATTTTATCTCCCTGCATTCGCCTAGGCCTAGCATTTCCCACTGTTTCCCTCTGAGCTATCTGTGTGTGCGTGCAATATTCCTCTCTACTTCTAATTTGTGTACATTCTCTTCACATATCTTCTTTCCTTTTTCTCTTCGCCGGCGGTATCTCCGGCTACGCGACTCTCCTCCTCTAGCTGACTCCGACAACTTCTCCTGCGAGCACACTCTCGCTTCTCACATACGGTGAGCTTCACACGGGAGCCGTATCGAATGGGCTACTGACGACTCACGAAAACAAAAATTGTTGTGCCTCTACTGGGTCACATGGCCATGGACGACACAAACAATTATGCATGCATATTACTCACGGTTTTGCTTAGCGAGTTTGGAGCGGACCTACGGATGGGGCCGGAGCTGCATTGCGCACTACTCCGGGCCAGAAACTCACGCCGACGGACGGCGTATTGCGTCGATGTTGTACGGTCACTCACTTCCTTCGGTGCGCGGGCTTACGGATGGGGCCGGAGCTGCATTGCGCACTACTCCGGTCCAGAAACTCACGCCGACGGACGGCGTATTGCGTCGATGTTGTACGGTCACTCACTTCCTTCGGTGCGCGGGCTTACGCATGGGCGCGGTACAAGCGTCCGTCCTGGCGCGCAAAGCAGATTGTTGAGGCGCCGTCGGTAGTGCTATGATGACGACGACAACGGCGATCTGCTGCTATGCGGTTGGAGGTACGATGCAACTTGATTGGATGCTGTTTGCGGTGGGTTGGCTTCGCCTGCCAAAGGTGCGCTTTTGATGGTACGCAACCTTCTCCGGCCAAGTGTACCCCGGGAATCTTTGTAGCCGATGCGTGGGGTCAAAAGACGGTCTTATCGGATTGGTGTAGTGTGTCGGCTTCGCCAATTTAATGCTGCCACGGACCTAATTGTACACACGCACGATGTTTGAGAACTATCTAATATTTTAAAAATGTCACAAATTACCTTTCTTAACATGGATCTACGCACACACAATATACAATCAACTGACTGAATTGAGCTTTTCTAACTTAGGCTCGACTAGAGGAAAACAAAGAACGTATATTAGCTAGTAACCTACTAAGAAACAATGTCACTTTTACCTTACAAAACTCACTACGGCACGGAACAAAATTGACCGCTTTTGCCTCTTCCACGGATCGGAACAAAGTGAACGATTCCGGGCTAGAAAAATCCTTAGATACCGCGAAATTTTAGACATTGTCTCCAGAGTTCGTGAAATTCAACGAAGTCGAAATTGGCGAACCCAATTTATCCACGAAATCCCTCAAAATCGTGCATCTCATTCCCACAGACGATTCAAATTAGCCAGTAAGCTTGCTCGCTAAGAATCGTGCCAAGCGTGGAATGCCGGACAAGCCAAAGGTCAACGCAACTTCAAAAGACCGGCGTGCGGGTCGTTGGCCGCAAGCCACGCGCTGCTTTTGGCGTCATGATGCGCTATATGCTGGCTAAACCCCATGTGTTTCCTTGGTAGCTGACTGTAGGGAACTCATAATACTCAATTCTTAGCGTAGGTAACTCAATGGCGTACTTCTTCTAGACTATTCTTGCGGTGATCCAAGACAAAGATTTATTTCAAAAGACGCAACTATACATGCAAAGTTTTATAATTTAAATAAATAACGAAATAAATATATTTACAGAGATAAACTAAACATTGAAATAAATAAATAAATAAATATGGCGTACTTGCTACAAGATTCTAAAAAAAATCATTCGGGAATCTGAACATAATCCGATCAGGGTCAAAACAAAAGATAGAAAAGAAAAACAGAATCATTCTAGAATTCTAAAGAGTATCCATTCGCGAGATTCGGGACAAAATCTTTTCGGAATTTGTATGAGATTTTCAATAGAGTCCGCTTAGAATTCTGTTTGAGATTCTGAAAAAAATCGATTGAATGTTCTGTACAGAACCTATTTGCGATTCTTCAAAGAATTCGAATGGTATTCTGAACAGAATCTATTTCTGATAGTCAACGTAGTTTCTGGAGGTAATAATCCACTAAATTTGGTGATCACTGGTTTAATCAAACAACCATCGCTTTTGATGCTGTTCATAATTATCTCAAATGCCCTTTATGCCGAATGACCTTAGGCCAAATATCGTTATGCCCGCTTTTTTCAGAGATATGTAATTTTCAGGGAAATGTCATATTCTGAGAAAAGTGTTTCATTTTCGGAAAATATCATTTACGATTAAGTCATTTTGAAGAAAATGCTATTTCCGGGAAAATGTTATTGTCGAGGATTTGCTATTTTTGAGGAATTCGAACTTATAATACTTATAATAATAGGGAGTTTAAATTATGTTTAAAGGGTTTAGAAGTAACACCAAATTGTTCGAGTTCTAAACAATTCCCAACACCAAAAACCATTAGCATTCTCAAAGTCCCTCTCAATCTCTCTATAATCGTTTCCTTTGGCTAGAGAATACATGTTGCAAATTTGGTTCAAATTGCGATACAAGTTATACTAAACTGTTTGTTTGATAAATATACCCTCCCTCTCATCTATGACACTCCTACCCAGTCTGATGTCGTCTTCCTAAGACAGAGAATATGGGTTCTAAATTTGGTGGACATTGGTAAATGGATTCAGAAGTTATACTGAATTGATCGATAAATAAACAATACCCCTCCCTCACACCCTCCCTTTTAAAATGACCTACCACTATTCACTAAAACCGTTTGCTTAGGACAGACAATATTTGATCCAAATTTGGTTGAAATCGGACATGTGGTTCAGGAGTTACATTGAGTTGATCGATAACTAAACAATACCCCTTCTCCAACACCCTTCCCCTTTTCAATAACGAATCGTCGTCTCCTCAAGATGAAGAACGTGTATTCCAAATTCTGTTGAAATCGGCCAAGGGGTTCAGAAGTTACACTGAGTTGATCGATAACTAAACAATAAACGATAACTCATCAAGGATTCAGAATATATACAAAATCTCGTTTTGGTTTAGTTGGAAACTGGTATCACTACAAATGCAAATCAAAGCGAAAAATACTGTAATTCTTTTATTTATACAAGCAGATCGAATTCAACTAAAATCACGACAACATTTCCTTAATTTCAGATATTCTCAGCCAGTATGCCAAATGACACAGATCGCATACCATTCTACGACGTGTTCGGATACTACGAATGGACCCTCACTCTTGCAGATCCCCGAACCAAAGGATGGCTGCTAGTGGACTCTCCAGTCCCGACGCTACTGTGCGTTTGCGGATATCTCGTCACAGTTTGGGCTGGCCCTAAACTAATGCGAGAGTAAGTGGTATTCATACTAAAAAGCATCCAGAAACAATTGAACATATTATAAATTCGTTTCAGCCGAAAACCATTCGACCTCACCCCAGTACTGATACCTTATAACCTAGTGATGGCCCTCCTGAATTTGTACATATGTGTTCAACTATTCGTCGGTTCCACGCAGCTGGGATACAGCTACATCTGCGAACCGTGCAAGCAGAGCTTCAGCACTCCGGAGATGAGGGTAAGGTTCAGCTGCATCTAACTGCAAGCTAATATAACAGCTTCATCAATCAATGGGACAAAATGAAATGCTGATATGCTAATTAAGTCAAGGAAATAAATCCTTCCTTCATGACGTCCATTCATCAGTTCGAGTGCACCACAGTGCATATTGCAAAAATGTGGCAAAGCATGACAAAAGGTGTCAGAGAGCGAATTGCTTCAGATCATTTGAAGTGCTTTCAGATGTAACCCGCGGTCTGGTCCAGCTGTTATATAAGCTTTTATAGGGAGAAAGTAACGACGGCTTCTTTTATGTCAGAAAATGTCGAACTAGAAATTCATTCAGTTGAGATTTCAAAATTATAAATTAAATGTAGAAAAACAGATTTCATTAACTTTTAGAATCTATAATAATGTCATAAAGGCTAATCCAAAATCATCCTTCCATGCTTTTCCAAATGGTTTCGAATCAAATTAACTTGGGCTCGTGGTCATTAATTACGAAACATATCTCATGTGTCCCTACCAAGTGCATCTCGAGACGTTCTCATCTTCTTCGCGAAGCCCGTTACTTAATTCGTATCCTCTGTCGTATGCGATAATAATTTATCAATCGAAAATTATCGTTGACATACATACTTCTCCACGCGACCTGCTGGTCGCCCTTCGTCAAGCTCAGCATCCCATCGCGCCACTTCATGGCAGGGGTGGATGCTGCGCTGCCCTCTCCTTCATCGCCATTTATCTCCGTCTTTCTTCGAAAGCGACCTTCTTGACACTCATTATGCCGACCAAGGTCCGAACAGGCTCGGGGTACCTCGAGGTGCTTTTTCTTGCACACAAGGATTTTTTAATTTGTCGTTTTACTTTTTTTTATTTCACTTTTTTGGGAGGTCAAGCGTGCGGATCTTCTTCCAACGAACTTTCGATTTCATGTCAATTTCACTTTCGTTTCCCACTTGTCGTGTGTGTTGTTTTTCTTTCGGGTAATTCCATTTTTCATTCCGGTCATTTTTTTTTTCGTTAATCATACGCAACAACCATTCATTAAGATTTCTTTGCACAGATTGTCGGAGCCGTGTGGTGGTACTACTTCTCCAAGGTACTGGAATTCACCGACACGTTTTTCTTCATTTTGCGCAAAAAGGACAACCAGCTGACGTTCCTACACGTTTATCACCACAGTACCATGTTTTCGTTCTGGTGGATCGGAGTCAAGTGGGTTCCCAGCGGAAGTAGTGAGTATTATATAAATCATGTAATTTGATACACCATAGTAATTGGGTCTCCAATTAGCCTTGCGAGCAGAGGTGCAGGATTACGATATCACGAGCTCGATTCTTGGTCGGGTCAAGGGTTTTTTTTTCGGGTGGGAAACATTCTCAATTGCAGAAGATGAAATATAAAGCGATGCTTACTCCACAAATCTAAACCAATAAGTTGACAGCGTGCTTCACAAGTTGGTAAATAATTTTGATTATTCTCCCAAATTTGGATAAAGCAAGTTTAATATTTCATCTTAAAAACTGATTATGGATTTTGTATCCGCCCGACTTTATGTCCCATATCGTACAAATACAGTGTTCCAAAATCTTTGAGTTTCTTCATCTTTTTTCTAGCAAATAAAATAATGAATGCAACGAATTGTTTTCCAATTTTCATGAATATTTAGAGCACACTTATCCATACCTGACCATCGCTGTTTTATTAGAATGCTTTAAATTCATCACTTCGCAAAATCTTCTATTCCGATTCTAACCGATTTTGAAGATTTTGAGATCAATGGATCGACGAACTCTTTAAGATTTCGCCCAACTATTAAAACACAATGGATTAAAAGCGCTAAATTATTGAAAAATTGAACTTTGCCAAGTACTATTAACAATCGGTAAATCAACCAATCCCGTACATGCATCGCAAGCACAGATATCAAAATCGTGCAAGTTATGGGCTCAAATCCTCAGATCTATCAAGACTTCAGGGCAGCGGACACGAGGGCAACACAGCAGCAGTCGAAACGATGACGCATATCAGTGGTCCCTGCGGAAATAGAATCATCGATTGGCTCTCGCCGACAGCAGCATTCAGCAGAAAATAAATCGACGGTCTCGTGCAATACTGTAAAAGATACAACTCAAACAAAATCTGCAAATTTTCAGAAACGACGTTTTAAATTTTTGCCTCAAAAAATGAAACATCTATAATAATGTGGTTTTATCGAATATCGCGGATCTATCTGCATGTGTCGATACAAATGGATTAGTGCCGCCATCGGGGGTGACAATGGGTCTGGGGGGTGAGAATGGGTCATCGCTCTCACCGGCAGTCTGGAGGTCGTAGAGCAAAATCGTTCAAAAAGGTCTCTTATATTTTGGTCTTCTTGCCCTCAGATGCATTCAATCTATTCTACAAGCATTCTAAGTAGCTGAAACAGTGACCCATTCTCATCCCCATTTGACCCATTGTCACCCCCAACGACGGTGCTTACGTAAAATGTTTTTTTTTATAGAGGAATGAAGGCAAATCTGCAAACAGACACCTGACTCAGGGTGTGGGGATGGAAAAAGGCCGACCCACTAAACCCACCCATTAGGCCATTAAGCTCTCTACGTATTCGCAAGCTACTCAGATAGTCCCCGGCGGCGGATCTATCCTTTTCCGACGGGAAGTTTCCCGACGTTAGAAGCTCCCCCGTAACCGAATACCCGTCTCACCGGATGACCGAGCGAGTGCCGAGGTCGATCCAAAGATTCCGGGAGGAGAGAACTTCCTGTTCAATGGTGCCCGACGACCCGAAGCCGATGTATTCGTACGTCGCGGTCTACTCAGCTGATCCCCGGTGGTGGGCCTAGCCTACTCCGATAACCGACTTTCGATGCGCTTGAGTCATTTAACACCCACCACCTTATTGGTTGAGCCATTTAGCTCCCGCCTCGGTCGCGATAGCGAAGGAATCGAATAGTCCCCGACGGCTGATCTAACCTACTCCGACGAGAAGTTCCTCAAAAGTGGGAACTCCTCCGAGTCCCACCGTTTCGCCACGTTCTGCAGCTACGCAGTCGCTGCAAGCTGACATAGCTGACACTGGCGTTCCCATACATAATCGACATATATTTTCCGCGGCGGAGTGCTCATGGTCCGATATCCGCAATGGCGATCTGCTGCTGCTCCCTGCGTCAACTTCGTTGTTGGATGTCGGCTATCCTGGACGTCACACTTGCGACCGCTCTCCACTGTTCTGGGTTCTGGCGCATTCTTCTGACGATGTTATCGGTGGTAGTGTCCATTCCGCATGACTCCAACATCGCACTCCTTTCCGTTTCGAACCGGGGACATGTGAACAGGATGTGCTCAGCCGTTTCTGTCACGTCTGGGCATTGCGGACAGGCGGAGGAAGCCGTCAAGCATCCGTGACCTGTTAAGAACTGGGTCAAGCCAAAGCTTAGCTCTCCGTGAGGTCTAGCTAATCCACGCAGACACACTTGGGACTAGGCGATGGGTCCACCTTCCCTTAGGCGAGTTGTTCCACTCCCTGTGCCATTTTGCTACCGTTGCTGCTTTGGTATTTATGCGAGCATTACCGGTGCCCCTGAGGGCTTAGCACTCCTCGTCTTCCTCCACCACCAGTTTAATAGGCATCATGCCCGCGAGTACACATGCCGCCTCGCGAGATACGGTGCGGTATGCGCTGATGACTCTCAGGCACATCAGCCTATCTGTACTCTCCAGCTTTTGCACGTTGCATTTTGCGCTCAACGCCGACACCCAGACTGAACCTCCGTATCGCAGCCTGCACTTGCTGGAGCACACCCTAGAGCCGTTCGTTATCATCCTCGATTGTGCCGCTATCGCCTTCGCCACGCGCTTGCAGACGTAGTCGATATGACTTTTGAAGCTTAACTTATCGTCGAGCATCACCCCTAGTTGTTTCAGAGATATCTTGGAGGTGATGTCGCAGCCATCGACTCGAATTGTCGCCTCCTGCACCGATTTCCGGTTGTTGGCAAATATCATCTCCGATTTTTTGGTGCGCCAACTGTAGAATCCCTCTAACTAGACTCCTGGCTGAAGCTTCAATCTCAGCACGCCATCGTACATTACGTTCCACAGTAATGGACCCAAAATCGATCCCTGTGGGACGCCGGCCGTGATAGGGGCGCTAACCAAGCCCTCATATGTCTCGTAGATCAATACTCGATTCGGGAAGTAGCTTCCCAGAATCTTGTACAGCCCTACCGGTACTCCTAGTTGAAGCAACGAATTCGCGATCACCATCTAGCACGCACTGTTGAATGCAATCCGCACGTCGAGTATTATTACTAGTAACGTATACCGCGTCGCTTGCATTCGATGTCGACCTCTGCAGTGTCCACCACTGATTCGATGGCACCCAGAGTAGACCGTCCTCACTGAATAATCCTCCCGCCTCCTCCACGTACGGCGACAGCCTGTTTTGGATCAACTTCTAAACTTCCCTACCATGTATATTAGACAGATTGGTCTGTACGCTGAGGGGTCTTCTGATGGCTTGCCCGGTTTCGGTAACAGGACCAAACGCTGTCTCTTCCATATATCCGGGAATGCCCGCTCGTCGGATTTGTCATTATGGCTGCCTTTAACACTATGTTTGTGATCCCGATCCGGCCAGGTGCTTTACTCGGGTCGACGGTCTTTGCCACCGTCATTAGCTCCTCCACCGTCACCATCGCCACCTTTTCGTCTTCTGCTCCTATTCTCGCTGCTGGCGGCCACTGGGTTGAGCCGTGATGCGGGAAAAGTACCACGATAATCGTCTTCAGTCTCGTTGGCATCGCTCGGGAGGAGCCAGTGCCCCTCTTGTTTTGGCCATCACCACCCGATAGCCGTCTACCCATAGGTTCGAGTTGGCGCTCTGGTACAGTCTGTCGAAGCAGTCTTTCTTGCTCTCCTTGATGGCATTGTTTAATGCCAGCCTCGCAGCTTTGAATATCTCGATGTGTTCTTCCCTCACTTCCACCTTTGCAGTATTCTTCTAGCCCTGAGGCCGGTTGCTCAAAGGGCTGCAATTTTCTCTCCTTGCCTCGCTGCTTATCCTGTACCGGATAGCCAAATGGTCACTGTGGGTGTAACCGTCGTCGATCCTTTACTGCAAAGCACCGACTAAACTTGGACTGCAGAACGTTACGTCTATTATTGATTCCGCTCCGTGTCGCTGGAAGGTACTTCTTGAGCCTTCATTGCATAGCACGACATCCAGTTTGACTAAGCGTTTGTTCTCTCCGATTAGTACAACGACTTCCCCACTCTATCGCCCACGCGTTGAAGTCTCCTGCAATGACTACTGGCTTGCAACCCAAAAGGTCTGATGTCGGCCGATCGACGATCTGGGTAGTACACTCCATTTATTTTCGCTATAACTGTACCCTCCGTTCTTGTGTTCGTGACCTCCTGGATCGGGTATCTTCCCGTCGTATAGATCGCCGCTGAGCTAGATCCATCCGCTACCCAGTTCCCGTTATACGGGTACGGGTTTGCCAGGATAGCTACGTCCGTGCTCGCTTCTGCTACCGACTACCACAGTACCTACTGGACGGCCGCACAATGGTTGAGGTTGAACTGCGTTACTTGCACGGCTTTCTCGTATAACCCCTCAACAGGCACACAGGTCCACCCATGGCGTGGTTGTGTTCCTGCTTCCTGCTCGCACATAGCATACACGATGGTGCTTTATCGCACGTGTGCGCTTCATGGCTATCTTCGCCACACCGCCTACATAGGCTACTCCTATCCGGCACTTTGCAAGCCCTCAACTTGTGTGCCGCTTCGAGACAGTGGAAGCACTTATCGATTACCGGTGGTTGGTAGAGGCTGACTGGACATACTTTCCAGCCGACTTTCAGCTTACCAACTTTGATCACCTTGTTGGCGTCGGTGACCGGTAGCCTCACCGTAAAAATCTGCGTCCCTTGCGGTCCTCTTCGCAGGCGGATGGACGCCTTTGCCACCACCACTCCACCTTGGTCCTAGATGGCCGAGGCGATCTTTTCCGATCCTTCGTGACCTCATCCAACTCCTTACATTGGAGGGTCACTTCGTCATGTAGAGCCCTCACTTCTACACTCTCGCGAAGGACCTCCTGGACTAGGGCTAAGCTCACCTGTCACCTTAAGACAAGGATCATCTCGCCCGCTCTCGTCCTCCTTATACTGCGAACCTCTTTACCGAGGTCCACCAGTTTCTCGTCACTGCGCATCGCCTTGAGCACATCGGCGTAGCGCTCTTTCTCTGTTTTAATAAGCAGTGCTTCTCCCTTCTCCCTGGCTCTCGCCGGACGCGCGTTTTCCGCTTTCTTCCTCGATTTCCTGGCTACCGTTTGCCAGGAACCGTCCGACCGCTGGTTTTCTTGGTCGACTTGCTTCCCTCCTCCGGCGACCTACTGGCTTGTTTCGCCCTTGCTTCCTTCTTACGCCGTTCTCCCTTGCTTGGGGGCCGTACACTAATTACGTAAGCAACTTTTCTGGGTTTTCAACCCCCTTCCCCCATGTAACATTTTTCCCATATAAATCATTTTGTATTTATATGAAGCGCAAAAAAATGGCAGACCCCCCTCTCCCCATAAGTGCTTACGTAATTAGTGTACGACCCCTTGGATCTTTCGTGGGCCCGCTCTCCTGGTTTGCGCTCTCCTAACGCCTTTTCCAAATTGCGAAGCTTAAGCAGGTTCAGCTTCAGGTCTCTTGACATATTGCCCCGTCCATTGATTAAGTCGATAATGTCATCGAGTTGCACCATAACGACGGTCAAGCTCTGCAGGACGCCACTCGACACTATCTCCACCGTATTGTGCTGCTGCTTTCCGACTATTTGTAATTATTGCTTTGCTAGCCCGCGGCTATTTCTCTCAGGATCGGCGCTCTGTTTACTTCGGACTACTTACCCTTAACTCACCTAGAAACCAGGTCCATCTTTGCATAGAATAAGTGGCACAAACACATGAAAGTAGGCTTTACATTATTTTTATATTTAAACATTAGGTTTGGGTTAGTAGAGGGAGGAAGGAGGAAGCATCCTTGCGGCCGTACCAAAGCACCTTAACTCAACTGAGCAGAAGAGGATCGTCATGCTTGCGTCGGTATTGCTGAACAAGGCAGCCACCACGAGTGGCCTTCGATGGAGTGCTTCGAGAACAGCGGGCAGGGCCGCCGGTTCGGTGTTTACTTGTCGGCCCACAGGAGGCCCTCCACGGCCAGTTGGAATGGTCTCGAGTATCTCGGTGAACTGTTTCGGCAGGGTAGCAGTATTCGGTGGTCTTTCCGATGTCCAGGAGTAGCCTGACACGGCTCGATGGGATTCGGTGGATTACTTTCGGCATATTGGACTTATTTTATATTTTTTTTATATTTTATTCTACGAGATAAACATTCAGCTCCGTATCTTTCGCTCCCGATACATTGGGTGGAGATCTCTCCACACCTCTTATTGCGAAGGGGTTCACTTCCGTTTCTTTTGTTTGTTGGTTTAGCTGTATTCATGACTGTTGGGTCTCCCTTAGGGCTGCCATCGAACCCAGCTGGCATAGTCGCCTTCTTGATCCCATGGTTATCTTTGCTGATGCAGTGAGGCCATGTGGCCATGAACACCTCCGCCATTTCAAGACGGTGTCACCTTTACTCAAGGAGTGGAATGACACAACTCCCTTTATTCATTGTATCTATCTCGATTTCCGCTCGTGTCCGTTGACATTGCCGCTTTCGAAGCTCCTGGGCTGGAGTAGTGTGCTTTGATCGGCTTACGGTCGCTTTGATAGGACCTGCTTGTGAATATATGCAACTTTTTGTAGAGGTTTAACAGGCCCACTGTCAAACCCCACCTCATCCTAGGCAGGCCTCCTGACTCGTCGTGGCCATAGGTAGGGGTTGTCACGCCCTTGAACAAAGTCCCTGCTGCCCGTAATACACCCCTAAAGTGTCGTTGTGTTGCGGAAAACCTTGATTCTCAGTAATTTGTCGAGCCTGAGATTAGCAGAGAGTCTCTTGTGTTCTGAGTAAATCAGTTACTGCTGGTTGTTGTTTAATTTTCAAAGTTTTGTTTGATGGTTTAGAAGCATTTGAATATTTGCTTTGTATAGTAAACGGCAAGTGCTGTTTCCCTGCCACACATTTCCCCTCTTCTCGGGATTTTTTCAAGTGTCGTTTGTTTTTTTTTCACGTGAAAATTTTGCTGTTTTATAATGCTCTATTATGCTTATGAGAAACCAAAATATCCATCCGCTAATTATATTTGACACCACACCATACAATCACTGTAGAGACAAAGTTGAATGCAGCTTGTCAAATTATCAACCTCAGAACTTAACTTACATATTAATCAAAATATTTTTTTTGCTGTGATTATATTCCAAATACTTACCAATTAGCTACTGAATCTTAACTGAGATCTCCAAATATATAATATATCCCTTTCCTTGCATCTCTATTCTTAACTTACCCCGTTTATTACAATTTGCATCAATACTGTTCGGATCGGACTAGTCGAAGACAAAGTACATGATAGGAAGAGGTTCAAGAGACGACAATGTGACGACAATGTGAGCCACCCACCGCGAGTTTGCATCGGTGGTGACGAAATCGAGGTGGTAGAAGAATTTGTGTACTTGGACTCACTGGTGACTGCCGAAAATGACACCAGCAGAGAAATTCGGAGACGCATAGTGGCTGGAAATCGTACGTACTTTGGACTCGGCAAGACGCTCCGATCGAATAGAGTTCGCCGTCGTACCAAACTGACAATCTACAAAACGCTCATTAGACCGGTAGTCCTCTACGGACACGAGACCTGGACGATGCTCGTGGAGGACCAAGGCGCACTTGGAGTTCTCGAAAGGAAAGTGCTGCGTACCATCTATGGTGGGGTGCAGATGGCGGACGGTACGTGGAGGAGGCGAATGAACCACGAGTTGCATCAGCTGTTGGGAGAACCATCCATCGTTCACACCGCGAAAATCGGACGACTGCGGTGGGCCGGGCACGTAGCCAGAATGTCGGACAGTAACCCGGTGAAAATGGTTCTCGACAACGATCCGACGGGTACAAGAAGGCGAGGTGCGCAGCGGGCAAGGTGGATCGATCAGGTGGAAGATGACTTGCGGACCCTCCGTAGACTGCGTGGTTGGCGACGTGTAGCCATGGACCGAGCCGAATGGAGAAGACTCTTATATACCGCACAGGCCACTTCGGCCTTAGACTGAATAAATAATAATAATAATCAATACTGTTTTCTTCCAGAAGTTTGGAATAGGCACATTGCGCCTTCGAGCATACTTCTGTATATGTACAATGGTATTGATTCAAGCCCTTAGCGACACCACATGTCACTTGGCATTGTACATATTGCAATTATAGTAAATTTCTACTATTTTTCAAGGGCCTCGATTGGCATTTTTTCTTTTAAGCTCAATCAAAAAAATTACAATACTAGTTCGAAGCAAGCACTTTTCTTCGAAAATTATCAACACTAAGTTTCACTGAGCATGTTTATGCAACAATAACTTGTACTGAGCACTCAATGCGAACACCACTCGCGCTCTTTACGAAGATTAACAACAGTAAGTCGCATTGAGCACTATATGCGAGCACCACTCGCGCTCATTAAAAAATTGCAACAATAACTCGTACTGAGCACTTCATGCGAGCACCACTCGCGCTCTTTACGAAGATTAACAACACTAAGTCGCACTGAGCACTATATGCGAGCACCACTCGAGCTCATAAAAAAATTGCAACAATAACTCGTACTGAGCACTTCATGCGAGAACCACTCGCGCTCTTTACGAATATTAGCAACACTACACGCTTAAAGTAAATTACACATCGCATGAATAATTTTCACACATGACGACGATGACACGAGAGAATAGCAATATGTGTGAAAATTATGTGTAAGACATGCACAGTCGCTGTGTAATGTCTTTTATTATTTTAATATGTGTAAGAAACTTTGCTTCGAACTGTCAAGTCCATTTTGACCGCCATGATGACGGTTGCGTCCGGCATGCACCGCAACGAAAATGACTTTTTCTGTGGATTTTCGTTAAGTTTCGATGCGATACAACTAAAATGTGCGACTATAAACATCGCACTTTAGTTTGGTCATATCGAAACAAATGGTGACTCCTTTGAAATAGTATAAAAATGTTGCGATAATTTTCAATTTACATGAAAAAAATATAATTGAGGTTAGGTCCGTTTTCCGACCGCTCTCTCACTGTGTGAAATGAACTCATCAGAAATCGTTCACCGTCAATTACACTAAAATGAGTAACATGGCAGTTACTCATAATATGTGTTGTTCCAGGTTAGGCCCGTTTTGTGTGAACGAAACACAAAATTGTGTGAATGACTTTAAGCGTGTAAGTCACACTGAGCACTATATGCGAGCACCACTCGCGCTCCTAAAAAATTGCAACAATAACTCGTACTGAGCACTTCATGCGAGCACCACTCGCGCTCTTTACGAAGATTAGCAACAATAGAGTAGAGTGGGGCAAGAGTACGCACTTAGTTTTCAATCGATCATGTGGCTCTTATGAAGCAAGCTTCTGCATATCAAATCAGTGTCGATGATTCATATACTCTTCCTTTATGTTACCCAGTGAAAAAAATATTGAAATTAATGAGATCCGTTTTAGTAGAACCCTTATTGCAAGACAAGTGAAAAACGCACTCTTACCCCACCGGTGGGGTAAAAGTGCGCATCGGGTGGGGTAAGAGTACGCATTTATCCAATCATGTGCTTTAAGTATATATTAACACAAATAAGAGTTAATAACATTTAATTGATGTTCAATGAGTATATATTAGGGAATGTTTAAAGATTACGTAACTCTTAAAGGGGGAGGGGGTACTAAAAATGTGCACTTTCATACGAAAAATTTTTTTTTTTGTATATACTTAATATATATCAGGTTTCGCGTGGCGTATACAAAGGAATTTTCCTTAAAGAAAGTCCAACAATCACGTAACGTAAAATTTGGCTATTTCATCTCCTAAAAACTTGTGATAATTTCGAATTCTGTCCCTTTTTTCTTAGTTGTGGATCTTTACGCTTTGGAAGAAGTCTTATTTCGGCCGGAAATACGGGTTTGACGTCAGAACTTGAAGATTCATATGCGTACTCTTGCCCCACCGGTTCCTGCGTACTTTACCCCACAGTCCCAAAAAATATTCAAGTAATGGTTTTGACGTCTTGGAAAACCAACCGGATTGGTGTTCTGTACCATAAAGTACTCTATACAATAGGTTATCGAAATGGTATAATGTTCACCTGATTGAACGTTTATATGGTAATGAAATACTAGTTGCGGAAACCCAATTATTTTTAGCAAAATGACCAAAAAATTATCTAACTCCATATCTCCCTTGTTGTTTATTCAAATCGTTTACAATTACACATGATAATAGTTGGCCAGAATACCTGTCAAACTGATGCAGTGCTGCTAGTTTATCTTTTTTTAATACTTCAAAAAATCGAAAACGTACTCTTACCCCACGCGCACTCTTGCCCCACTCTACTCTAAGTCGCACTGAGCACCATTTGCGAGCACCACTCGCGCTCATTAAAAAAATTGCAATAATAACTCCAACTCGTACTGAGCACTTAATGCGAGCACCACTCGCGCTCTTTACGAAGATTAGCAACACTAAGTCGCACTGAGCACCATATGCGAGCACCACTCGCGCTCATTAATAAATTTGCAATAATAATTCGTACTGAACACTGCTAAGCATGTCTAAGTTGAATTAGCCAACGCATTTTATTAATTCTGGTATCAAAATTGATAGCACTATCAGAAAAAGTTTCATTTGTTGACCATGAGACGCTTTACACGTGTGCTTGGGGCAATTTTTTTTTGATAAATCTTGAAGCGCAATTTTGAGGTTTAGTTGAAGGATTCATAGTTTTCTATGCGAGCGTCTCTCGACACATCGAGACGCCCAGTCAAAATAAGAACCCGAAGCACAATCACGCGACTAAGATGCAGAAATGAATCAAATCAAGCAGCAACACAAGTGGGGCACACTGCAAAGACCCTCCACACGCTAAAATTGAAGAGAAACTGTTACTGTACATATTACTCTTTCATATCAACAGCCTCAATGGCTATCAAACTGATCAGTTTTCAACGTACCGTCGTCGGGGGTGACAATGGGTCAAATGGGGGTGAGAATGGGTCACTGTTTCAAGTACTTAGAATGCTTGTAGAAAAGATTGAATGTATCTGTGGGGAAGAAGACTAAAATATAAGAGACCTTTTTGAACGATTTTGCTATCCGACCTCCACGCTGCCGGTGAGAGCGATGACCCATTCTCACCCCCCAGACCCATTGTCACCCCCGATGGCGGTATACTACTTATTTATTTATTTCAAATGCACTCACTGTAGTCCAAATGTATCCATTTTATAGTTGTCACAAACTGGATCACATCACTCACTAGTTTAGACGAACAACTTAACTTTCCAATGTGTGCTCCCGCTTGCTTGATTCTATAGTTTTTTTGCTTTTTTTTTGCTGTCGTTTAATCTTTCTATTTCAATCGCAAAGAAAAGATGTGATTGGTTTTCATCGGAAAATGCTTCGGAAGCGTAAGGGTCTGTTCACAAATTACGTAACGCGTTTGGGGGGAGAGGGAGGTCCAACTTGCGTTATACTTTGTTACACTAAAAGGTGTGGGAGGGGGTGGGTACTACCAAATGTTACGCATAACGCGAATAAAAATTTATTTTAAAGGTTTTTTTTAAATCACTGATTGAAGTAATTGTTAATATGTCTTAATCAAGACGATGAATACGTATCAATCTTTCCTCTTCACTACCATACTACGCATAATTGTCCCATAATAGTCTCTGTAGTTAATTAGTGCAGGCTATTTTGATGTATCTTTTTGGGAAAACAGAGAGTTTTGTTCGAATAATTGTTGCTTAATTTCGAGGCATTTTTGTTTCACGATGAATATTCACGATTTCTACAGATTATATTATTTTGTGGAACGACGCTTTTATTGGTATTGTATTTCAAGATTAGATTATCCAAACCAAGCCTAAGCAATTGCATTTTAGCTCAACCACTTCAACCATAAAAACAGTCCAACTTAAACATGATTTTTTTGGCAAAAAAAAATTGAATGGCCTATTTTCCTTTTTACTAGCTGCATTCTTGGAATTCTTGGTTTTAATCATGTTCTAACAGTGTTTCATAAATGCCATGCTTCTGAGAAAGAAAAAAATGTATTTGAAATTTTCTCTGTTACGCGTTATATAGGGCGGGGGGGGGGGGGGGTTGGTGCAAAAAATGTTACTTTTTGTTACGTGGTGGTGGGAGGGGGTCAAAAACTTGGATTTTTGCGTTACGTGAACAGACCGTAAACGGAAACAGTTCAAGAAACCTCATTGTTCCCCGATTCGCATACTTTTAGAATATATCTCCCAGAATGACAAAACAAGATATTCATAATAAATGTTAATATAATTTAGCGATTCCCATTCATTTTGAAAAAATATTTCGACAAAGTTATAGCTATATATGTGGACCTCTCTTGTTTTATTGTATTTTAGTCATTTTAACTACGAGACTAAATTTTTAACAAAATCTGTTTCAAAAATCCACTAGTTATAAATCTACATTACTCTACTTGAAAGGCTTTCCAAATTTGGTTACCACAAAACGACAATCTGCAAAACATTCAAGAAATGAAACTAATTGAATCTTGTATACTTGACTTACAATATTTCATTTTATTCCCCACAGCTTTCCTCCCCGCCATGGTCAATTCATTCATCCACGTACTTATGTACACCTACTATGGCTTGTCCGCTCTTGGACCACACATGAACAAATATCTCTGGTGGAAGAAGTACCTCACCATACTACAACTGGTAATGCGCAATATTTGTCTTTGATTTTGACACACATATGATAATCATCTTTCCTGTTTCAGATCCAATTCACCTGCGCATTGCTGCTGGGCGTCAACGGTATTCTGGTGGGTTGCGAATTTCCACTCTGGATGCACTACACCCTGATCGGATACATGATTTCGTTCATCTTGCTCTTCGGAAACTTTTACGCCCAGGCCTATCTCAAGGGCGAAACCATCAAGCAGTTTGAGATCAATGCTAACTGTTTGGATCTGCGGTCTAAAAACAAGGCTGAGTAGGGTTCTGTTGGTGTAGTCATACGTACTTAAGTGTTCATGGGGTTAAACGCCAAATAACTGATCAAAGTGAACAGTTTCAGTTATGTTTCGTACCGGTTTAATATGGAAGAGTGGATTTGTACAGTAACTATCTTGATTCTAAGTAAAAACTTCTTATTGTGAATAGGAGAATTTCTATGTTAAACTTTTCTTCAGCGACATATGAGACTTTCATCTACAAGAGATACAAATAAAGTACCATAACATAACTCATTATCAATTAATTTTCTCGACAAGGTGGGTGCATTGATTTATTTAAAAAGGAGATTCAAAACAAGCAGGTAAGATTAAAAAAGTTATCACGGTATGTAGAGACCTATGTTTAAATCAATCGGATCCAAGTGGACGACCGTTTCTGAGTCGATCGATGTTGGCAATTCCCAGTGTGTTAATAAGCCTGGAAAAAAATAAAATCAAATGAAATATGCATTCAACAAATAATAAATCCGTCGTACAATCGTCTCACGTTCGGGTAGTAACAACCGATGTAGAAAATGAAATTCATTGGACGGGTACCGGCCCAGCTGAGTGGGGTTTTATTGGCTAGAGCTATCGCATACAGCTCGGCACACCGTTCACTGGTAAGGCGACGATCATCGGCGTTGACAGGTTTGTTGAATTTCTTAGCGAAAGGATGAGGAAACATAAATATTCACAAACAATTCAAATGACTGGAATAAGAATCTTACCTCTCCAGATGTACTCGTGAAACATTCCTGTAGAAAATTCGTAGCCGTCGGTCCTGGGCAGAAAATGGATACGTCAACTGGGAATGACTCGTTCTGGAGTGTCTCGAAATAGCCCTGAAATATAAATCAATTGCATTATAGAGAATAGTAAAGATCAGTGATGTATTATGTTACAAGTGTGTAACAGTCTGAATTTTGATAAGACAGTGGTCTATGGCTAAAAACATACGGAAATTGATCTAAAGCATTCAAAAAATCTTCAAAGCCAATAAAAAGAGACAATTTTTTAACGGGTGATTTTTCGGATTATGCTATATAAATGACATCAAATTTTGAATAATAACATAAAAACCCTAATTAATCCACCTAGGGGCCTTTCACAAATTACGTAACGCAGAAGGGAGAGGGAGGGGTCAAGCCAAGCGTTACGATTCATTAAAAAAAAATTAAACCAAATTTAGCGTTACGTAATTAAAGAAAGAACCCCTAGCAGTATTAGTATCTTTTTCGTGCAAAAAATACTCAAAAATATGAGTTAGGGAACATCCCAAAACACGTAACGCTTAGAGGAGGAGGGTTGCCCGAAGTGTGACAATCCTTACAATTTTTTTGGATGCTTTATACAAGGGGCCCTCCTTGCCGTGCGGTAAGACGCGCGGCTACAAAGCAAGACCATGCTGAGTGTGGCTGGGTTCGATCCCCGGTGCCGGTCTAGGCAATTTTCGGATTGGAAATTGTCTCGACTTCCCTGGGCATAAAAGTATCATCGTGCTAGCCTCATGATATACGAATGCAAAAATGGTAACCTGGCTTAGAAACCTCGTAGTTAATAACTGTGGAAGTGCTTAGTGAACACTGAGCTACGAGGCGGCTCTGTCCCAGTGTGGAGATGTAATGCCAATAAGAAGAAGAAGAAGATACAAAAATTGCGACATAGGACGGAGAGGGGGTTGAAAATTACCATTTTTTGCGATACGTAATTTTTGGATCTTCCACACAGTATTTTGGCCATAACTTCTAATCCCATAGTCCGATCTGGCCAATTTTCAATAGCAAACATTGGGACAAGATTCCCCGTCGAACCTAATGCGAGTGATACTAAGTTCCAAAAAGTGTATCTACAAACAATTGTACGCAGACACGCATACACGGATACACGGATATACGGAAGATGGGGGTCCAAAATTTAACGTGGACAGGCTTTATGTGCAAATAAATATTTTCCGTACATCGAATTCGTGGTGATTTGACCAGCGATGCTAGATTTGAGGACATTTGAATCTCTCTGAAGACATTTGTTTTGACATTTTGAAGACTTTTTCAATTTTTTTAGAAGACTAATCAACTTATTTGAAAATTCTTGAAGACAATCAACTAGCAGGCGAATAGAAAATATAATTTATTATTTACAGATTATATAAACAAACTGCAAAATGGTAGGTTGACATCAAGGAAGGAGCGCCCAACAGAGCTCTGGTCCCCACAAGTCCCTATCTCACGCTTCCACTGGTCGTACGATGACAAAAGACCGCCAGCTAAGAGTTGTGTACTTAGCTGATAGTGCATCCTGGGCACTGTTGTCCTTCTGACATCAACTAGAGTGAGAAGGTACGCCTCTATCGTCTGTTCACCAGGAGGTGCGGCTCAAACAGCGTCTGCCTGGCTTACTGAAGCCTCTCAAATACCACGAAAAATGGAGATAGAAGAAAAAGAAAACGTTTTTTTTTGGCAACCGACCCGGCAACGAAATAAGATCTATGATTGGAAACTTGGTCCGTGGAATGTCAGGACCCTAAATGAACCTGGACGAGTGAGCCTTCTGGCTCGCGAACTGCAGAAGGTTGGAGTGAACGTGGCCGCTATTCAAGAAGTCCGATGAGCCAGATCCAGAGAACGTGAATTCCGAGCCGTGGACCCCACGACCAATACTGCATTCAAGTATAACATCTATCACAGCGGCGGCGGAAAACCAGAGCATGTGGTTGGTTTCGTAGTGATGGGCAAGCAGATGAAGCGAGTGATGCGGTGGAAACCCCTTAGCGAACGAATCTGTGTGTTGAGGATACGGGGCAAATTCTTCAATTGCAGCCTAATCAACGTTTACGCACCGACAAACGATAAATCCGACGACGTGAAGGACACGTTTTATGAATGTCTTGATAAATCCTATGAAGAGTGCTCAAAGCATGACGTGAAAATTGTGATCGGAGACGCTAACGCTCAGGTCGGTAGAGAGGACTTTTTCCGTTCCATAATCGATAGGGAGAGCCTTCACTCCGCTACCAATGACAACAGCCTACGACTAGTCAATTTCGATGCTGCCAGAGGGATGGCCATCAGAAGCACCTAGCACGAAAGAATATCCGAAAACACACTTGGAGACACCCAAATGTTGAAACTTGCAACAAGATAGACCATGTTCTGGTGTATGGGCGCAATTTCTCGGATGTTATCGATGTGCGGACGTAAAATTCGATCACGGTTGTCAACTGTATCGAACGAAAGATCACAGCGAACGATGCGTTACAATATCCAGCGATTGTCGGCGGAAGGAGTATCGGCTGAGTACCGCCAGAAACTCGACGAACGGATAAGTGCAATCAACGTTAGCGACAACATCAACGATCTATGGGAGTCGATCCATGGAGCGGTGAGCCGGATGTTGATGTCGGGTACCCGATCGAATAGAGATCGGTACAAGGAAGCAAGAGCAGCCGAAAAACGAACCCACCGCAGGAAGAAAAAAGAGTACGAAGAACAAGTTATTAGTGAGGCGCAGGAAAAAATGGAGCAGAACGATATGCGGAGGTTTTATGAGTCTGCCAATGGCGTGCGGAGAAAGACAGCGCCATCTCCCGTCATGTGCAACGACCAACAAGGAAATTGGCTGACAGATAAAACCGAAGTGGCTGCCAGGTGGAATCAACACTTCGAGACTTTGTTGAATAAGGGAAGTGAAGGTGCATCAGTGAACAGAATTAATATTAGCGATGATGGACAAACTGTGGAGTCACCTACACTAGATGAGGTTAAAAAAGCTGTTAAAGAGCTGAAATACAATAAGGCTGCGGGGAAGGACCAGCTCCCGGCTGAACTTCTCAAACATGGCAGTGAGCAGCTTTATGAAGTTCTGCACCATATTATGTCGAAAATATGGGAAGACGAGGAAATGCCTGCTAGCTGGTTGGACGGCCTCATTTGCCCTCTATTTACGAAAGGGCGCAGACTGGAGTGCGCCAATTACCGAGGAATAACCCTCCTTCATTCGGCATACAAAATTATGTCCCGTATTCTGTTCAACAGATTGAGACCGCTTGAAGAGTCCTTCGTCGGCGAATACCAAGCAGGTTTTCATGAGGGCCGATCAACGACGGATCAAATGTTTACCCTGAGACAAATCTATATAATAAAAATAAAATGGTCTGTGTTCGTATCCGCATAACTCGAAAACGGCTGGATGGATTTTCTTCATTCCTTCAGCAGCTACATTCGTTATAGTTTCCGACGGGTTTATATGACATTTTCTCATGCGAAAATTACGAGTAAGGTTGAGTAAATTGTGAAAAACTAAAATAGAGATTCGTATGGAAATTTCGCACGCGCATTTTCGCCTACTATGCAGGACAACGTCTGCCGGGTCGACTAGTCCTTGATAAATTCCGGGAGTACAACTTGCAGACACATCATCTGTTTATTGATTTCAAGGCGGCGTACGATTCAGTGAAACGGAATGAATTATGCCAAATTATGCTTGAACATGGTTTTCCGGCGAAACTGATACGGCTGATTCGTATAACGTTGGACGGATCGAAATCAAGTGCAAGGGTTGCGGATGAAATATCGACGTCATTTGTTACCTTAGATGGATTAAAGCAGGGTGATGCACTCTCGAACCTACTGTTCAATATAGCGCTCGAGGGAGTGATTAGGAGAGCTGATGTGCAAAGAAGCGGTACCATTATTACAAAATCGCATATGCTCCTGGGATTTGCGGACGATATAGATATTATCGGAATTGATCGCCGTGCCATGGAAGAGGCTTTTGTGCCTTTTAAGAAGGAGACAGCGAGGATTGGAAACTCACGAGCACGATCAATACCAGCAAAACGAAGTACATGGTCGCTGGCAATCAACGTGGGTTCATTAGTGGTGGTGGTAGCGAAATGGTGCTGGATGGTGAAAAATTTGAAGTGGTAGAAGAATTTGTGTATCTTGGAACATTAGTGACGTGCGATAATGATGTTACCCGCGAGGTGAAAAGGCGTATTTCAGCTGCAAATAGGGCTTATTACGGACTTCGTAACCAGCTTAAGTCCCATAGTCTGCAAACGAAATCAAAACTCGCGCTGTATACTACTCTGATTCTTCCGGTGGCTTTATACGGCCATGAGACATGGACGTTAAAAAAGGCTGATCGGAATGCTTTCGGAGTGTTTTAGCGTAAGGTGCTGCGAACAATACTCGGTGGTAAACAGGAAAACGGTATCTGGCGGCGTCGCATGAATCACGAGTTTTACCAGGTGTATAAAGGGTTGGATATTATTAAGCTTATACAACACGGCAGACTACAGTGGGCTGGACACGTTGTTCGTATGTTGAAAGAGCGCCAAGTGAAGATAATATTTAGTAGATAACCCGGAAGAGGTCGCAGGCTTCGTGGAAGGCCACGTTCACGATGGCTTTTTGCAGTTGAAGAGGACCTGAGGGCGCTCAATGTTCAGGGCGACTGGAAGCGATTGGCCTAGGATCGAGTCCAGTGGAGAAGGATACTCCATATTCGGCGTAGGTTCATCGAAGAGCTAGTGCCCATCAAGTAAGTATATACACACATTACAAAAAATGTAAGAATAATACTGATTAATTCCATTTGTAAAAGAATGAATTAAAGTGTATGACTGTTTTGAGTCGGGTTTGAAATCTCACAAGCACAGAGAAACAGACGTCTCACTCGAAAGTAGCTCTTTCGTCACTCAAAGTTTTCATTCGGACATTCTACTTTCTTAGTAGAGCCGGGTGACACTAACTCGAAATGGCGAATGGGCTAATGGTCTTCCGTCCCCTAAAACCGTGGCGGGCCTTGTAGCTAAGCATATGCGGTATTTCTAAAAAATTCGTATTAGGTGATTCGAAACGAAATTCCGCGGAATTTCGCGGAATTTAAGCATGGCGAAATCTGATTTCTTGATTTCGTTTCGTTTCGTTAAATTCCAAAAAATTCGGTATAAAAAACTAGTTTCTAACAAAATTTTACGGAATTTCGCGGAATTTCGAAACAAATTTAAACTTATACCATACTTTATATTATCAAAATTTTCGGCTGCGCCGCTGAACTAACTAAAAAACTGTTTTCAAAACTTTATGTTATGCAAATTTTTCTACTAACACCTACTATATAATCCCATTCTGGGCTGACGAATACATATTTAGTTTTCTTCTATAAAATGTCTTCAGTGTTTTGTTTGAAATATTTGATAGAAAACAAAAAGTATCTTCTTCTTTGATTTCTCTACATTCCAAATGGGACCTGGCCTAATTTTCAACAAAATATTCTATTAGCATTTCCTTAGTTATCAATTGAAAGCTTTTCTATGCCCACCATTGCATGAGTATGTATCTTGTATGGCAAGTACAATGGATACACTATTCCCATGGTGTCGAAAATGTTTCCAACCCGAAAGCATCCTAGACCGAACCGAGAATTGAACACGCCATTCCCGGATTGACAATCCTACACCTTTGCTCGCAATGCTACTGGAGATCCCAAAAAGTATCATAACTCAATTTTTGGGATATGGGCTTAATATTTGAGACGTCAGGCTTAGAGTGTAAATGTAATAAGATACGAAGTCTTTTTCTAGCGCTTCTTTCCTTTTAAAGGCCGATTTGTCCACCTCCGTTTAGGACTCAAACCAGGTTTAAGTTAAGAAGGCTTTTAGGAAATCAAAAAGCAACATTGGAGGTTTCCGCACTTTTCTAGGGATTTATGGCAGTGTTTTATGGAACAATCAGATTTTTGTTTATGAATCTTTTTTCCTTTTTTCATGGATCATTCTTTATTGTTTATATACAAAAGTATGTTTTGCCTTCACCTCATACTGTAAATAGCAGCTGTTTCTTGCACTGAATTGAAAGCGTACTTTAAGGCGAAACCCGCTAGAATCCAACTTCAAATCTACCCCACGCTTTGGGGGGCACACATCTCAAAATACATGATGCTTGAAACACGAAAGACAATTTTTTATCTTCGTTGCGTTGTAGAATGCATTAAGATTTGTTGATCATCTTTTTACATAATAAGAGTTTGGTCAGCTGGCGCTTCAGCTTTGGTTCTAAGTTTTACAGTTTGGCTTTAAACGCTATTTATTAATTTTCTAATATAACATTTTATCCTTCAGGAGGCATTGAGGCGTCAAATGATATAATATTTCTTCATGGAAAAATCAATATTGAGGTTGAGTAAATTATGAACAACTAAATTTAAGATTAGTATGGATCTTTTACATGGGTAGTTCATAACGCACATTTTCGAATACTATACAGGGCAACACCTGCTGGGTCAACTTATAGTATAGAAAAAATGTCATAAAGCGCTGTAGTATACCAACAAAATTACAACTATGGTAATCATCTTCCAAGGGTCTCATAGATAAGCAAAATTTATCCGCATTACAAATATCACGTGCTATCAAAGCATTCACTGCCAAGATCAACTACGTGCCTACCAAATTAGGGAAAGACACCCAGAAATCGCCCTCACCCCAGTTTGCGCTCACCAATTTAAAAATCTACATTTCTCGAAAACTAGTTGTTGGAAACAGATAAAGTTCTAATTTTTTCCACACAATTATCGATCAATTATAGTAAAAGTTGAATTTTAACTCGTTGTCGAGAAATGAATATTTCCAAATTGGTGGGCGAAAACTGGGGTGAGGCGATTTCTGGGTGTTTTACCTATGATTTTCAAAAATATCAAAGTAGCTTTATTCTGAAGGTATGTCCTTCTTAGGCGACTAACTGGCTCTGATTTTTGGTTGCGATTGAAAATAAGCGCAGGAATAGATTTTTTACACGCGCGCGTATGCGGTACAATATATGAAGGCTGGGTGGTGCGAATAGAATCGATTTAGTAGTCAAGCTGAAGCCAAAGCTTTCTATTGTACCGGAGCCAAACGTTTTAGATCTTATATTGAGATTTTTTGTTATTATTTGGGGAAAAAATAAAAAATTAACTTAGTTAGAGTTGTGTATTATTTGTAACAAAAACTTTCACTATTTCAAGTGGAAAATTAGTAGGAATGCAACTAAAAATCACTCGAACTTTTTACGAGATTCAGCAGCTGATTGGAGCAGGAATAGATGTAAACCATCGTAAAATCATGTAGAGTCTCGCACATTTGTGCGACCTCATACAGCATGGAAAGAGAAAGGATTTCAAAATATCCCTCTACTCGCTTGAGAGCAGAAAAGCGGCTCTTTTTGCAGCACCCAATATGAAGGTAGATTGAGTATTGTTGTTTGAAAAAAAATCGAGCTACTTAGTACGATATGCTGCTCAACTCCTCTATAAAATTTAAATTTTTCCATATTGAAAAAAAATTCTTTTCTCATATTTAGCTATAACACCAACATTTTCAGTACGAATCACCATTTTCTCTATAACTTTTGAACGCGATGGCCGATCGTATCCAAATTCAATAGTGATCAACAAAGATCTGGTCCCTATCGAATGCAATTTGTTGCCAGAAAACCGGTTGATGAAAATTTTGCAATAATTGTTGAATGCATTATATGCAGAAACACATATACAAGAGCAAACAGACAATAGCTCAGTTCGGCGAACTGATTGTATATCAGAATTTGGAGAATTTGGATTGTATATGATTTTGGAGTAAAATAATTGCCTTTTGGTACATTTCTTTAATTACTTCTCAAAATTATTTCTCTATACCTGACAAACTGCTGATGCTGCCATGGAAACTTTGCTATCACATTTCTGAAATACAATCAGAAATTGTTATCTTTGTGCATTTTAGAAAGTTGCAGAGGATTTGTCAAGTGAGTAAATGTATGCTATTATCAATTATTTTTTAGTCATTACTTAATATTTTGAACGGAGGGGTTGGTATGTCCCCGTTCTATGGCTTGAATGTGAAATCAAATTATGAATTGATTTTCACTGAACTTCTCCGAAAACGCTGCACAGTAGGCTTTTATCTTTGAACTACATTCATGATATGCTTCGTACACAAATATGGACAGAAAAAGTAATAAAAATAGTCGAGTCTATCATTTTCCATGATTCTTCCAACTGGTGGCAATGTGTATGCAGGCTAGCCTTACTGATATAAAACTGAACTAATATAAAATAGATCAAATTCGGGAGCACACGCTCCACGATGAATTTCTTTGAAAGCGATACAAATACTGGTGTGGTTGTATCTTCTTCTATATACATACAAAATAATTTCTGTCTGTTTGACTCTTATAGGTAGATTCGGAAACTATTGATCGGCCGATCGGCCTGAAATTTTGTATACAGAGGCTTCTCGGGCCAGGAAAGGCTCATAAGATGGTTCAAGACCTCCCCTATTTGGAAAAGGGGGTTTCCATACAAATGAAACACAAATATTTGCATAAGTCAGGAACTAATCAAACAAATGGAACCAAATGTGGCATATGAGAGATTTTGATGACAAGAAATGTTTCTATGATAGGTTGAGACTCCTCCCCACTTTAGAAGGAGGGAGGGTCCCATAGAAATTAAACATAGAAATTAAACAAGAACGAATCAAGCAAATGGAACCAAATCCGGCATGAGGAGCTTTTTAAAGATAAAAAATGGTTATATAATGGTTCGAGACTCCTTCCCGCTCTAGGAGTTTTGACGTATCGTAGAGCAAACATTCAAACTTATATTGTGAAAACAAAATAAAAGTTTGTGCTAACTAATCCATTGTGGGCAAGACGAAGTTCGATAGGTCTGCTAGTGATATATAAACGGAAACGCGGCGATTTATCACAGCCTGCTTCTTCTGTTACTATAACGCTATTGGTCCCAAAACCTTTTTTCAACTTCGAAAAAATGAAATCAATATATAACCAATTCAATAAAAATTCCGCGGAAAAAAAATTAAATTTCGTTTCGTTCCGTAAAATTTCGAATTAAATGGACCTTGATTTCGTATCGTTTCGAAGTCTCGAAAGGAAATCTATATTTCGTTTCGTTCCGTTTCGAATCAACATGGACATTTTATATTTCGTTTCGTTTCGTTTCGTTAGATAAAAGTGTGTTATCGCATACCCTTACTTGTAGCACGCTGTCCAATCCTGGCACCAAGCTTTGCCCTTTCCTGACTTGCGCTGACTTGGCTCTGAGCACGTAATTGTCAACCCTTGCAAAGAGGCATGCAAAGATAACCATGGGATCATTGAAGGTGACTACTCCAGTAGGATTCGACGGCAGTCACAAGGGGGACCCAATTGAAATGAGTGAATTAAAAAATAATTGTTTTGACGATGCCTTAGGCATAAACGTAGTAAATTTCTTTGCCAAGGGGGGTTTGGCGAGGTCTCCTGCCAGGGAGGCGGACAGCGGAGTGACGGAGGCTGTGCAACTCGATGATATCATCGAGCTCGCAAACGCAAGACACAACATCAGTAAGGAACTGAAACAGAGCCTTCGGAAGCTGCGCCAGGCTGTTCGAGTCGCAAGAGAAGAACAGGATGCGTTTATCGGAAGGGTGGTGGGAATAAAGAAGGTCGACAAAGGTACCCAAACCAATGCCATCTCCTTCCTTGGAGGAGCGACCATGGCCCAAAAGGTGATTGATTTCAGCATAAGCAAAGCCAAACGACGTGCGACCATTAAGGCCAAACGTCGTCTGGACGGAGCAGATCGGGGTGCAGAGGATCCCGAAGGGCGTCGTCTCGAGAAGGTGACTTCTCGGCCCAAACAAGCAAAAGGCACTAACCAGACGCTAATCGTCAGGCCGCAAGAGGGTACCTGCCGGCCTGTGCCATCGACACAAAGGACCGAAAATCCCTGGCAACTGGTCAGTAGAGCAAAGCTGAAGTCGAACGCACTAAATCGATGCAGATGGCCGAAAAGCTGGCCCGAGAGGTATTGGGTGACGACGCCGAGGTGAGGTGGTTGGGGACGGAAGTGACCATCCAGTGCAAACAACTGGACGAGGTCACGAACGCGGACGACGTCGTCTCTGCTGTCAGCGATCAGTGCGGTACAGAGGTCGAGAAGACCTCTGACTAGCACTGCAATAACACACGGACAACAAATCCACCAGACAGGGCTGGTTGCTCTGTCGCTCAAAATAGTGACAAAATAGTGGTCACTAACCAACGCTGTCGAAAAAAGAGACCAAATATTGATTTTAAAATGTAGAAAAAGTGACTTTTACCTGTGCTTTTACTTCACGAAAAAGTAACAAAACAAAAAGTTCAGCCCTCTTTATAAGAATTTGTCATTTTTTTAATTTATCCCTTTTAAAAAAAATGTTAATTACACTGTAGTCACTATTTTTCGCAAGGTTCAATGTTTCCTAAAATTCTCGTCAGAGTATGTAGTTTATGTTATATGAAACATATTATATTATTTTCATCAATTCACGTTTATTTGCATTCATTTGAATGCATTGCAGCAATCTCTAAGAAAAATCGAAATTCATTGAGTTGTACGAAACCGTCGCTTTCATGAAAATGCATGAGACCCTGAAATAAATTGCGATTGTCAAAAGAATAAATCAGGTCGCCAAATATTCATTAATTTTTAATCCTTAATCATGATTACATACACTGAAACTGAAGTTCTTCATATAATGTACTGCTTCTGGGAATTCTGAGGTAACTCTTGAGGCAATTTCTTGGATTTTCTCCCAGCTATTAAATCTATATCTATATACATAAAAATGAATTTCTGTCTGTCTGAACCTTATAGACTGGGAAACTACTGAACCGATCGACGTGAAAATTTGTATGCAGAGGTTTTCGGGGCCGAAACCTTCTTAACATGGTTCGAGACCTCTCCCATCTTAGGAAAGGGGGCCTCCCATACAAATGAAACAAATATTTCTTCATAACTCGAGAATTAATCATGCAAATGGAACCATATCTGTCATGAGGAGCTTTTGGAAGGGAAGATATGTTTCTGTGGTGATTCGTCCCCCTCACCCTTCTGAAAAGGGGGCTCCCATACAAATGAAACAAAAATTTCTGTTAAGAAAATTATTTTGAGCTTTTTAGTGGAATGTCTTCACTTGTCATAAGACGAGTTTGTACAATCCCATTTAATTCCACCACTCAATTGTACCTTGACAGATACGTATTTCGACCTCAACAGTAAGGTCGTCCTCACTGTCTCGTGATGTCGAAATACGTATCTGTCAAGGTACAATTAAGTGGTGGAATTAAATGGGATTGTACAAACTCGTCTTATGACAAGTGAAAAATTTCTGCATAACTCGAGAACTAATCAGAGAATAAATAAATTTTAGGTGAAATGAAGTTCGTCGGGTCTGCTAATAGTCAATAGAAATATCTTGTTCTAACTAGCGAATGCCGTTCACTAATTGGGACGCTTTGACAAGCGTCAATTAGGTACAATAATTCTACTCGATTAAAAAATGTATTGGGAGGTAACACCTTTTATTCAATGGGATTCAAACCTACAATCCTTAGTAAGTGCCAATGTTATTTACTTTCTACATTTGAATAAAGAAAAACTGCACAGATAGAAAGATTCACTGAAATTTACGCTAAAAATCATGCACATAAATGGAACACCATTATTAGCGTAATTGCACACGGGATATAGTCTGAATGTATACAATATTTGACGTGAATCGTCAATATTGCATACAACTTGTAAGCAATCTTGTTAGGAAGAAAACAATTTCAGCGTAGAATAGCGTAAATTTCCGCATGTCAAGTTTTACGCGCTGTTTATTTTTAATAATTTTTTTGTGTGTATACATCCATTCCAACATGTATCGATCCCTATAAAAGCGATTTAGAGATTTGGACAGCATTTTTTTTAGATTAGCTGCTGTTCAATTATGTTTCACCACAATTAGCGAACACTAAAACAAAATGCATCCAAACTAAAGAAAACTCAATTGGCGGATGAATGCTGTACCACACACAAAAAAATTATTAAAAATAAACAGCGCGTAAAACTTGACATGCGGAAATTTACGCTATTCTACGCTGAAATTGTTTTCTTCCTAACAAGATTGCTTACAAGTTGTATGCAATATTGACGATTCACGTCAAATATTGTATACATTCAGACTATGTGCAATTACGCTAATAATGGTGTTCCATTTATGTGCATGATTTTTAGCGTAAATTTCAGTGAATTTTTCTATCTGTGCAGATACTTGAAAATACATTCTGAGAATAATAATCATAAAAATTTCTTTATAGATACCAGAAGTTTTCAACGATACTTCAGCTTCATCATTTATGATTTAATTTAACTCTAGCGAGATTGAGGAATTTTACCAAGCTGGGTATTTTGATGTCAAAGTTCACACATCTTATTTTTTTATAGCATTTCATCATCACATGATTTAATTCAAGCTATAATCTTAAGTATATGTATTCCATAAAACCGTTATATTTGCATCAGAATTGTATTTATACAGAATACACCAAACCACGGATTCTTGCCAGAGCTTTCAAATCTGGATTCCGTGAGGATTGTTCACAAGATCAATAATTATTTTAAAATTTCGATTCGATTTCGATTCGATTTGGGTTACAGAAAACTTTAATCAAAAGTTTCTTCGAAATACAGTCAAACCTCCATGAGTCGATATTGAAGTCCCAGCAAACACAAGATCGTATATCATAGCAAATAAGTGTACAGAGTGTAGGCCATATACGTGCATTTTGCACGCAGTCAAATTGAGGAATGCATATGCGATTTTGTGTTGGCTGGGGTGACCATCGACTCATGGAAATATTGAGATGTAGAATAGGAAATCCTTGGGAAGCTAATTGGAGGGACCATAACAGTAGCCCAGAAAATATGTTTTTAATATGGCATAATTTGCTTCCATGAGTCGATATCGAGTCATGGAACATCGACTCATGGAGGTCACAAAAGTTTTGATGTGTCAAATTCAAAATAACCAAAATATTTTTAAAACGATTTTTCCTATTGGGATCTCCAAACTAACTTACTTACTTATGGATCCTGTACACCTCCGGTGGTGCAAAGGGCCGACTTGAAAGATCTCCATCCTGAGCGTTGCCCGGCTATCGCTTTAACCTGTTGCCAGGTTCGATTTCGGTCGACTTCTTTTATTTCTTTATTGAGGCTTCGCCGCCATGAGCCTCTGGGTCTGCCTCTGCTGCGATGTCCCGCTGGGTTCCAGTCTAATGCTTGTTTACAGATTTCGTTTCCGCCCCTACGTAGAGTGTGGCCGACCCAGCCCCACTTCCGATCCCGAATTTCTGTTGCTATCAGCCTCTGGTGACAACGACGATGGAGCTCGTTGTTTGAGATCCAGTTGTGAGGCCACCAGGCCCGAATTTTATACCGCAGGCATCCGTTAATGAACACCTGCAGCCGTTGAGTGTTCTTTACTAATACACACCATGTTTCGCTAACGTATAACAGCACAGATTTCACGTTAGAGTTGAAAATTCGTATTTTGGTGCGTTCACTTATCTGCCTGTTTTTCCAGATATTTCTTAAACTCGCAAAGGCAGCCCTTACTTTCTTGATCCGTGCGCTCATGTCGATCTTGGTACCGCCGTCTGACGCCATTTGGCTACCAAGATATTGGAAGCTTTCAACATTCTCCACTGGTTGCCCGACTACTGTGAAACTGGAAGGAGTCACCGTGTTTACATCTAACGATTTGGTTTTGTTGACGTTGATGACTAAACCTGCCGAAGAGGAGTGCTCGGCAAGGTCGTTGAGCTTACTCTGCATATCAGAGCACCGTTGCGCGAGGAGTGCAACGTCATCAGCCAATTCGAAGTCGTTTAGGTGCTCCATGGTTATAGGCTGCCATAACAGCCCGCGGTTTGGTTCACGGTCAATCGCATCTACCAGAATCTCGTCGATTACGATGAGAAACAGTAACGGGGACAGAATACATCCTTGCCTCACACCAGCTACGACCCGGATAGGGTCGAACATAACCCCATTGTGCAGCACTCTACACGAAAAGGCCTCGTACTGTGCTTCGACGAGGCCGATGATTTTCTCCGGAACCCTCTTGTGTCTCAGGGCGATCCACATATTCTCGTGATTGAGACGGTCGAAAGCTTTTTCGTAGTCAATGAATAGCAAGTAAAGGGACTTTTGGAATTCGTTGACCTGCTCCAGAATTATGCGGAGCGTGACAATATGGTCCACACAGGATTTTCCGGCACGGAATTCGGCCTGCTGCCGCCGGAGAGTCGCATCGATCTTCTCCTGAATCCGGGCTAGAATAATTTTGCATAGAACTTTGAGAACGGTATACAGCAGTCATGGAGCTTCGGTATTGACGCGTGTTATATGTCGGATCCTAGGCAGATCATGCCGAGGTGGTGATGGCCTGGTTGGCACTTGAAAAAGTTGTTCGAAGTGCTCAAACCAGCGTTTCAACTGGTCAGTTGGGACGGTCAATAACTGATCATTCGCGTCTTTCACAGGCATCGTTGCATTCATCTTCGCCCCGCTTAAGCGTCGTGAGATATTGTAGAGGAGGCGAATGTCCCGGGTTGCGGCGGCTCTCTCTTCTTCGTCGGCTAGAGAGTCTGCCCACGCTCGCTTGTCCCGTCGACATGAGCGTTTTACTTCCTTCTCAAGAGCCGCGTATCGTTGACGGGCTAAGACTTTGGCTCCTCTGGTTTTTGATCGCTCTATCGCGGTTTTGGCTTTTGGCTTTTCTTCGCTCCTCTATCTTCCTCCAGGTCTCATCGGTGATACATTGTTTTCTCTGGGAGCGCAGTTCGCCCAGATTGTTGTCGCTGGTGGCGATGAAGGCATTCTTGATGGCGGTCCATTGGTCTTCCACGCTGCCACCTTCCGGAGTATCTGCAGTACGAGTCTCCAGTTCTTCAACGAAGAACCGTTTCACCGTGGCATCTTCCAGTCGGCGTCTGTTGAATCGTCGTCCAACTCTTTCCTCCTGCCGACGAATCCGCGCAATGCGCAGGCGTATTTCGCCGATAAGCAGGTGATGATCAGACGCGATATCGGCACTACGTTTATTCCGTACATCAAGAAGGTTCCGTTTCCATTTGCGGCTGATGCAGATGAGGTCGATTTGATTTTCTGTAAAGCCGTCACGGGAGACCCACGGATCTCCAAAGGTATAGATTTTTGAATGTCCAAATTATCATCAGAATATAGTTTGTCGCTTAGTACGTTGGTCCATCTTGCATACGGTTTCACAATATACAAAACCATAAACAATGACATACAACCCCTCCATTTAATATTTAATATTTTATATATTAAATATCACTGTTTAAAAGCTTATAAGAAAATCGAGTCAGAAGGCTAGCCAAGTTTTAGTTGAACCACAGATAACAGATATTGAGGCTGGCATCCAATATGTGTGTAAACATTCGCAACCGTTATTTCAAATGTATTTTAAATTGGCACCGCGTTTGGCAATCGATTGCAGATGGCGCAAGGATCATAGTTATTTAAAACGCAGCCCGAATGCGGCTGTCAAATACATTGGCTGCGTTCGATGGTTGTTAATCAGCCGCGTCCGTGTGTACTGCCGCAATCAGTTGAGTAGATGGCAGTAGTGTGCCAACGTATATCAATTCAAAAGTTTACACAGGATTTTCAATAAAATTTGTTCTAGCCTAAATATCTGTTATCTGTTGTTGAACTTTGACTTTTAAGCATTCAAGCTTTCATTTTCCCAGATTCGCCATTTGATTTGAGCAAAAAATTACTCGATTGGTGCATTTCAGAGATTTATATATTTTGTAATGTATTTTTCATCCTACAATGATGTCCATAATGAATTCTTGGATTTTGATCAAAATAGTTGGAAATAGTGACTTTTTACGAGAAAAACTTACTTTAGTGACTTGAGCTCGAAAAAAGAGACTTTTTAGTGACTGACCCGAAAAAGTGACCCGCTACCAGACCTGCACCAGACAGTTTGTTCGATTGGTCCAATTGAATCATGTCAAATTACTTACTGTCAAATCCAACTCGTACACTTAGTGCGCATGAAAAATGAAAAACAATGATCTCATTGGGTAGAACGTCCTATCGTTGTTGGTCCTAATGTTGCGGTAGTGTTAAAATAGTCCATTCTAGATATAACAGCACTAAAAAACGACTATAACAGCTTTTGTTTAACAAAATTCCATTCAAAATGATGAAAAATCAACATTTTGCATTAAAAAAATGAATTATTTGAGCCTATTATTGCGGTAGTGCTAAAAGTTTCATGCAATACCGCAACAATAGGAATGACCTTCAAAAAATATAGCAACGATAGACAACTGCGTCCTATTATTGCGGTAATTTGTTTCAACTGATGTAATATTTACGAAGCTTTAGTTAACGAGCATCCTATTCGACTACTACAATGTGAAAAAAGACCAACAGGTAATTTTTAAAGAATTTTTGAAATCAATTTTATTTTGATACGGTGCTTAACCCCTCCATAATAGGTCGTTTTACCCTAAATAATTACAAGTAATTTAATTCATGGTCAAGTCTGAAACATTAATCGGCAGTAAAAAAATCCTCCTTAATAAACCAATCAATAATGATGACTTCCTCGTGCATTATTAAAAAATATTTTGTCCATAACTTTTACGCTCATTGGCCAATCTGGCAATTTTTAATAATAAACAATAGGACAGGATTGTGTAAGTATATACATAGTGTTCTGTCCTACTACGCATTATTGTACCATGTTAAAAGTTATGGAAAAATCCAAACCCGAGTCAATTTAACCCACTGAAAAATGATGTTGTTACCTAACGCGTCGTAAGCTGGAAAACGTTTACATAAAGTGTGATCCATCTGATGTTCCAGAAAAGTGTTTCCTTCGCTTGTAAGATACCAAAAATATTGGGAAACTTTTCAGAACTATGTATATAAAATTACCCTTCTTAGATCATATCCCAAAAGAGACAAAATTTGTTTCTGCTTGTCTCGGTTGCCAACAAGCAAACAGGTTCTCTAATTGATCGACACACCAAAAGCCGTCCCATACTTACATGTAACGCATGCTTCGCCGCAGTGTACGTTGCCGAGTTAGGGAACCCAACAAGTCCCGTGATGCTACTGGTCACGGCAATGTGACCCTGTACGCCTTTCCTAATGAAATAGTTCAACGCGATCCGGGACAGGTTGACCACGGCGAAAACGTCCAGTTCGAACAGCTCCCGATCCACGTTCAGCTGAATGGTGTTCCATTCCGCGCGCTGTGATCGCCCAGCATTGTTCACCAGAATGTCCAGCGTTTTGAAGTGATCGATCACCTGATCGAAGTACTTCTGGTGGCCATCGATATCGAGCATGTCCATCGGCATAACGAAGATGTCGTTGCCATGCAGATATCCTCTTGATGCCTGCAAACACTCTTGCTTCACTTTCATGAGCTCCGATTGTTTGCGCGACGACAGACAAAGCCGTACGCCATGCTTCGCCAGAATAATGGATAGATCACGACCAATTCCACTGGACGCTCCAGTGATCCATATTACCTTTCCACGCAGGGATTCTATTCACAAAAATAGCAGTTGAAAAATATAAACTTCAATCTACAAACAAACCACCGTGTTGATTACCAATAGGCTTTCCCACTTTTGAGAGTAAATACAACTCCAAATCACAGTCGAGGAAATAATACACTAACAACTGAATCACATAGTAGATAACAACACAAAGTCCAATAAGCGAAAATAGGAACATTGTTTTGAGTTGCAATATTTATAACCCAGATTAGACAATCGCAGAGTAATCTTCAACCGTCAACGTTCTGCCGCTAACTGAGGAATTCAAAACAGCACATGGGTGAGCATATGTAGGTACTTCCATAGACTACGAACAGACGGAAAAACAACAAACTCGTTCGGGGACAGAACAGCCCAATCAAAGATGCACTTTCTTCGGCCGTTCTTGCTTTTATGGGGATTGTTTCTAAGGCGTGTGGAACCCGTTGAGCGAGAAACTCGTTTGATGCGGCAAAGCTGTTGGTAACAAGAAATACAAATATTTTGCTAAGTTCTGCTTGATAGACACAATACAATCCTATACATACAATTCCATCAAACACGTTTAGAATATCTATCAACACTTATCACATAAATATTTATAGACAATATATGAGAAGAATGGTAAGAGTAAAATTTCATTTTAATGGAATTATGCAAGTTTAACATTTCCCACTCTTTAATCTCTCTTTGTTTCTTTTTCATATTTTTGTTACTTCATTGCCCCTTTTTTTTATTCTTATTCTTATAAATAATGTTCAAATAAAAAAATATGGGAAAATTCGTCATTAATTCTTAGCTTTTCAAACTATTAGTAACTGTTAATGTTAAATCATTTAGTATAAGTTTTTTTCATTTAAAATTTTTGAGGTTTGTATTTTAAGACCGCCTCCATTAAAAACTTCATTGGAAGCTCACTAACTAGGTACGTTTCAATCTGTTATTATTGATTGTAATGAGGTACAGTAATATCCCGATTTTATCACCCCCCTGGTGAATTTTGGGGTGATAAAACAGGGTATGTGACAAAATTGGAAAAAAAATATTTTCATTTTTTTTAATTCATTCCACAAATATGAATCATTTTATGCCTTGAAAGGCCAAATGCGTGAACGGTACCCGTTATTTCTTGTTGAAATTGCTTACAAAATGTTTCCCATATACTCAGAAGTCGATCGTAATAAACTACAGGCGGTGAAAGTTATTTCATGAAAATCAGTGTTGTTTTTGATATTATTTGCGAAAATAAAAAGAATGACAAATTTTTTTGGGGTGACAAAATCGGGTCGAAAACGTGACAAAACCGGGACGTGATAAAATCGGGTCGAAAACGTGATAAAATCGGGGGTAGACAAAATCGGGGAGTGACAAAATCGGGTCAACACTGTATTATTAATGCGAGGGAACATCAGAGCATGTAAAGACGCTTGATGATTCTCTTCCATCTCTCTGCCAGCTGTTAGGCTTCCTTATCGCAAAAAACCTATATGCAAGGACTTCTTCATCAATCGCTCTATATTCCATTCCAGTAGGAACTTGGGGGCCGTACACATATTACGTAAGCACTTTGGGGGGAGGGGGTCTGTTGTTTTCTTACGCGCCATATAAATAAAACATAATTTGTATGGGAAAAATCTTACATGGGCGTAGGGGGTGTCGAAAAACCCAGAAAAATTGCTTACGTAATAAGTATACGACCCCTTGACAGCTTTTCAACATTGGTGTTCTATTTGCATATTCACAGTTCACTAATTGCAAGCTTGCTGTGGGGAGATGCACGATTTCATTATTTTAACGCTTGGTTGGTGTTAAATTCATTTGAAAAGAACAGCGCTTGAACGTCAAATAACGGACTCACACCCAACCGGCGATTGTTAGATTCTCTTACAATTCAAATTACCTACCGTAATTTGTATAAGAACTGAGCATATGAGAAATTGCTAGATTTTAATACAAATGTTGTATGAGCCCTTACAATTTTGCAATCTTTTCTAACAATCTTTGTGTGAAAGCCTAAATTTTTGACGTAAACTACGTCTAAGGGGAAGGCTCGGATACAGGGTACAAAATAAAAATTTGAAAATTGGGGACCGTCACTAAATCATGTAAGATTTTGAACGTTAATAGCGCCTCTATCCTTCGATGGATTTTCTAGATTTATTAACTCTCCACTAATTTGTAAATTTTGATACTTAAAACTTTTGAATAACTATAACTAACGTTAAACTATTGAAATTTCCGTTTATGCATCCCCAACACAAACATCAGTTTGATGTAAGTTACTGTACTATTGGCCCACCGCTTAATTTTCTCTATGCATAAAAAGGCCCTAGTTCCGGTCGCGCGCATCATTTTCGTACGAGCATTCCCGGATAGCTGACATGACGCTCCATCGGTAGCAATTTGTCAGCATCGGAGAGCAGACTAGGCGTCGGATATTCAAAATGCGCATTATTTATCCAAGATGAATTTTCTTCATAGTGCAAGACAATCGCTTGGCAACGACAGATAGTTCAATCTTAACGATGCCGTTGGTAGCAAAATCAAAGGCGCGTGTCGGAGGGAGACGCTGCAATAAATTTTCGGCTGGCACGCACTCGTGATTCTGCTACCGACGGCAACTATCTGCTGACCCGATTTATTTCCAATAATGTGCGTTTCAATCACAAACAGCAACAACTTGATTGCTACTGACGCCAGCATCAGTAACTCGATGAACTGCCATGGAAATACTAAAGACGCCAACCATGTGAATACATTTTACAGCGACTCCCTTCTACATGCACCTGTGATTCTGCTACCGCCGATTCTGGGACCACTCTCCGTGACATCTCGAACTTTAGTAGTAGTAGTAAAATTCTTCTTTATTTAAATCATTTTTTGTTCTACAATCATTTTATACATGTACAGTGATCGGCCGGCATGGCCCTCCAACTTCAATTTCAATTATTGTTATTATTATTATTATGCTATTACTTGATTTTTAAAATATAATGTATCATGACGGCCTTTAGGAGGCGCTGGTGTGTTTTTTTTTAAATTTGATAACCTAACTACTATGTACACTAATATTTACAATAAGAAATTTGATAACCTAGATTGGAACTAGCGCCCTAATTGGAGCCTGATCCGAATGCAAGCAACGGACCCTAAACTTTTCTTTACACTCACCAAAGCGTTCATGTAAGGTTTTTATTCCGGCCAGACGGTGGACCTCGGATGTTCTTGTCCTGGGAGGGGTGTTGAGGATCATCCTCAGGAATTTGTTTTGGACCCGTTGAAGTTTGAGGTGGTGGGTTTTAGCGCAGCTCTCCCAGACCGGCATGCCATATTCGATCACAGGGAGGATGATTTGCTTGTAGACAGCAAGCTTATTTTCCAGGGACAATGACGACCGGCGGTTGATCAAAGGGTACAGTAGTTTCAACAAGACGTTACACTTTGTCACCGTTTTGTCAACCTGTTGCCTGAAAATAAGCTTGCTGTCGAGGGTCAAGCCAAGGTAGCCGGCCTCATTGGCCCATTCCACGGTCGTGCCATTGAGGATGATTTTACAGTCCCCAGGCGGAACAAGTTTAGGGGATTTGGAGTGGAGGAAAATGATGACCTGGGTCTTCGCCGCGTTGATACAGATCTTCCAGCTGGTGAGGTACTCTGACAGGGCATCCAGGCCTCGTTGGAGTTTTGCCACTAGTGCTCTGATCACTCTACCGTTGTAGACGATGGATGTGTCATCTGCGAACAGAGACAGAATGCCGCCTTCTGGAGGTTCTGGCATGTCGGAGGTGAACAGATTGAAAAGCAGGGGCCTGAGGATACTGCCCTGGGGGACGCCTGCGACGATGTTGTGCGCATTGGAACTCGCTCCGCTGATTGAGACCCGGAATGTCCTTGCCGACAGGTAATTGTTGATGATTTTCACCAGGTAGCTGGGAAGATTGTAGCGTTGTAGTTTGTACACCAGGCCATCATGCCATACATTGTCAAATGCCTTCTCGACATCGAGTAAGGCCATGGCGGATGTTTTCGAGACAAACTTGTTCCGTCTGAGGACGTTGGTAACTCGGGTCAGTTGGTGTACAGTTGACCGACCGCGTCGGAAACCAAACTGTTCCTCGAGCAAGATGTTGAGATTTTCGGCAGACTCCAGTAACCGATGATGAATAGCTTTTTCGAATAGCTTGGATAACCCTGAGAGAAGGCTGATGGGTCGATAACTTTTGGGGGAGGAAGGATCCTTCCCAGGCTTCCGGATGGGGATGACTTTCGCTGACTTCCAGGACGATGGGAAGTAGCTAAGCCGGAGACACTGATTAAAGATCAGCGAGAGGTGCTCAAAGAACGGAGCACTCATGTGTTTGAGCTCGAGATTCAGGATGCTGTCGAAGCCTGGGGCCTTCATGTTCTTCGACGATTTGATATAGGCCGTCAATTCGTCAGCTGAGATCTCCAACTCCTCCGAGAAGTCGTTGGGAATCAAATGGATGTTGTTAGCATGCTCGTTGACGGCTGCTTCGTGTGGACTGACGATGTTCTGCCCAAGATTGTGTGAGCTGACGAAGTGACGACCTATTTCAGCGACCTTCTCTGCAGGAGTTATCAAGCGATCCTTAGAGCCATTATTGTCTAGTGGGATCAAAGGTGGAATGGGCCGAGGCTTGGATTTTAGAATTTTGGTCATTTTCCAGAACGGCTTAGCATAGTCTGGGAGAGTGCGGATCTTATTCGAGAAGTCATTATTTTTGAGGTCCACCATTCTGGCCTTGATAATTTTGTGATTCGATTGCAGCGTGTTTAAGCTCAGGCAGTCCAGTACGCTGAAACTGCCTGCGAGTGACATTCCGCAATCGAATCAAATCTTTGGTGAGTGTATCGATGTTTAAGGAGTTGCTTACCTGCCGAGCCGTCGGTACGTGTAGCTCTCGTGCCGCCGTGATCGCCTCCTCGATAGCGCACAGCTGGCGGTCGATACTTTCCGGCGTCTCCGGACGCACCTCGTAGTCGACGGTGTTATCGACGCACTGCTGGAAACGCTGCCAGTTCACTCGGTGGTAGTTCCGCCGTAACTGCTGGTGCCGATTGACCGAGGAGCCCAGTTCCGCCACCACCGGATAGTGATCCGAACTGAGCTCCTGGTATACAACCGGCTGCGAGACGTGGTCACTCAGGTTTGTTACGTAGAGGTCGAGCGTTGAGTGGGCACCGGACCGACTCAGCCGAGTGGGGGAATCCGGGCTCAGGATCGTGTAGTGGCCTTCCTCCATGTCGTTGCTCCAGATGGTGCCGTTTCGATTGCCGCGACTGTTGCCCCAGGCTTGATGTTTGGCATTCAAGTCGCCGGCAATGATATACTGGCCTTGCCTCCGCGTCAGCTTGACGATGTCTCTCCGAAGGGCAGCCGATGATCCATCGCCGGCTTTGGCTTGCGTTGGACAATACGCCGCGATGAGCGCGATTGTGCCCACCGAAGTGGTGATTTCGACACCGATGGCCTCGATGACACTGAGCTGGAAGCTTGGAAGCAGACGACAGTTGATGTTGTAGCGAAGAGCGATGGCCACACCACCTCCCCTGGTCGGCCGGTCGAGTCGCACGATGCGGAAGTCCGGGATGTTGATGTTCACCTCCGGTTTTAGGTGCGTTTCGGTGATGAACGCCACGTCTATTTCCTTCTCCTCAAGGAAATCCTTCAGCTCGAATGTTTTGCTCTTTAGCGAGCAAGCGTTCCAGTTGACCAGGCCCACCCTAGCAGCCATTTTCAATGATGAACATGCCAAGTGTGAAGACCTGGTCGAATCGGGTTTTGCAGCCGCGCAGTCGAGTGGCGAGCTGCGCGAAGATCGGCATCAGTTGCTCCGGAGTGTACAGCGGGGCAGATTCTTCCGGTGGGACGGCTTCGTTCTCCGACTGCCGACGGAACCCAGGAGGAGGAAGCGGGGCCATTCGCTGGTGGATGGTGCCGACGATGCTGGAGCTTGGACCGATGCAGCTGCCGCTGCCAGTCGCTTGTGCGGCTGTAGCGGTGGGAGTATTGGAATCACACGACGGGGAGCCGGGATAGCTGGAAAGTTCACCTCGTTGATTACAGGAACACGGTTCTTCTTCGGAATGGTCCTGGTGGAAGCCTTCTTCCGGATTTCCAGGAACTCGGCTCGCTTTGGGCAGCCCTTTGTGGTGGTCCGATGTTTGTCGCCACAGTTGGCGCACTTGGGATCGGCCACCTCCATTTTGTCGCACTCGTCAGTCGGATGGGGTTCGCCACACTTGTTGCAGCGCGGCTTCATGCGGCAGTTCCTGGTGCCGTGCCCGAAATTGAAGCAGTTGGTGCATTGCGTGACATCGCGGTGCACTGGCCGATATCGCTCCCAGTCAACGACGGTGTAATTTATAACGCCAACCAGCTTCAGGTCCTTCCAGGTAGTGGAGCCGTGCTCCAGATGGATCAGGTAAAGCTGGTCGCGATATTTCCTCGCCTTGTCGTGACGAGCGATCTTGTGGACGGCTACTGGCTTCAGTCCGCAACTTTCAAGCTCTGCTTGGAGCTCTTCCTCCTTCATGTCGTGAAGTCCTCGCAGCAAAGCCTTGAGCGGCTTCGTGCCGGGGTGGTCATGAGTGTAGTACTCATACTTGTGGACCTCGAGGAACTCCACGACGGATTGATGATGGTCCCTGTTGGCCGGCATCACTTTCACGCCCTCGCTGCAGAGCCGAAAAGTACATTTCAGCCCCTTAGCGATCAGCTGGCGAATGTTGGGCGTAAATCCGGCGGATCGCCCTTCACAAACACGGGCGGGCACTTCTCCTTCCGCTCCGGTTGCACCTGCGGCAGCTGCGATTGCTGCTTCTTCCTCTTTTTCGGCGGATTGCCGGCGTCATCAAGCGGCAACGGCGAGAACACGTTGCTCTGCAAAAGCTGCTTGGAGGGGTTACCCGCGCCTCCAAGAGCAGTGCGCTTAGGCACTTTTCCAGCGACCGAATCGGCTACCGAGTCTCCCATGACGGGTCCGGGAGAAAATAACGCCAACGCGACAAGCGAAAACGTAAACAGCGAAAGAACGAGAAAAAACACTTCGAAAAAATGCGCGAGCAAAAAAAAACACGTCCGTACGTGTTGCTGTCTCGAACTGGAATGTTAGCGACATCTCGAACAGAATAGCTCGCGCTATTGTAGTCAAATAAGAAGGACCATTAGCCCCGCCTCTTTGTTAATCGCTATGGTGCAAATATTATGTGCAACCATAACACTCACCAAAGGGGCGGGCTACAGGTTTCATTTTCTTTATGCATCAAAAGATTCGTGCTTCAGGCACGCGCGTCATGGAGGATCGTCGCATCTCATCGTCATCCAGATTGGACGCATATCGTCAATCTCCTGGTATCACCAAAGAAATTTTAGAACTTGCTCCTGCGTTCCGATCCACAATCAGATCCTTGCGGGATAGTCTGGTGTGGACACCGGTCCGCATCGCACATGGGCAAACTATCATGTCTTGGCTTGTTGGCCATTTGATAGTAAATTACTCAGACGATTGCATATTAAAGTGTATTCTTAAATCGCGTATCAATTGGTCAGAAGAATTGATTGAAAGAATGGCAGTCCGTCTGCCAATGTAAGCCAACGCCTGATCTGGACAACGCAAAGAAAAAAACTGCACGTGGAAGAAACACTGGCCATGACCAGGGTTTGTAGAAATCGCTGTCAATAGATAACGAACAACGATAAAAGAAAGGCAAAAACCTTTTCGAATCACAACAAGCCATGAAAACAAAACTATCGCACTTGTATACAAGTTTGTTATCTCTTTCTTATTGGTTTACGTTTTATCTGGGGCACCAGAACTATCGATAGTTCCTGGTGTACGGATAAATTCAAATTTCGCAGCCCCTACCGAAAAATAGAGGGGCGATTTAACATAAAGTTGTGACAAAACGTTCTATGCTAAGACAATGTAACAATAAAACGGGACTTAGTTAACTCCTTGATAAAGGTACAATATATGTAACCGAAACGTCGGATAAAAACGTAAAACCCGTTTTTGAGCATAAGAAGACTGAAAGCCATAACCTCAAATATCACCACCATAGTCGATCTCTCCTAGCAAGTATACAAGAGCAACCTTAGGGAAGATCGGGTAACCAACCCCGGTGGGAACTATGGTCGTATGCTGACAGGGAAGGGGGGGTTTGCTCCTCTCCGGAGGTGCAAATCTTATTGAGCGTCTGTTCTCCATGTCAGGATCGGCTCACAACAGCGTCTGTTCTCCATGTTAGGGGCGGCTGATCATCGTCCGAGTGCCAGCGAGGGACTCTAAGTGAAACTGTGCACCATGGTCCACCGGAAATAAGAAGGAATGGTCCTCCGGAAATTTAGTGGGTTTGGTGTCAGGCCCTGCAAGCCAGCCTTTAAAAATCATAAGCAACGAACAATCAACAAGAGAGTACGGACCGGAACCATCGGCGAAGACCACTGCGACGAAAAGGGACTAGCGATTGGAAACTCGGTTCGTGGAACTGCAAATCTCTCAACTTCATCGGGAGCACACGCATACTCGCCGATGTGCTCAAGGACCGTGGATTCGGCATCGTAGCGCTGCAGGAGGTTTGTTGGAAGGGATCAATGGTGCGAACGTTTAGAGGCAATCATACCATCTACCAGAGCTGCGGCAACACACACGAGCTGGGAACAGCTTTCATAGTGATGGGCGATATGCAAAGGCGCGTGATCGGGTGGTGGCCGATCAATGAAAGAATGTGCAGGTTGAGGATCAAAAGCCGGTTCTTCAACTTCAGCATAATCAACGTCCATAGCCCACACTCCGGAAGCACTGATGATGATAAGGACGCATTCTACGCGCAGCTGGAACGTGAGTACGACAGCTGCCCAAGCCACGACGTCAAAATCATCATAGGAGATTTGAACGCTCAGGTTGGCCAAGAGGAGGAGTTTAGACCGACTATTGGAAAGTTCAGCGCTCACCGGCTGACGAACGAAAACGGCCTACGACTAATTGATTTCGCCGCCTCCAAGAATATGGCCATTCGCAGCACCTACTTCCAACACAGCCTCCCGTATCGGTACACCTGGAGATCACCACTGCAGACAGAATCACAAATCGACCACGTTCTGAATGATGGACGGCACTTCTCCGACATTATCGACGTCAGGACATATCGTGGCGCTAACATCGACTCTGACCACTATCTGGTGATGGTTAAACTGCGCCCAAAACTATACGTCATCAACAATGTTCGGTACCGACGACCGCCGCGGTACGACCTAGAGCGACTGAAGCAACCTGATGTCGCCACTGCATACGGGCAGCATCTCGAGACAGCGTTGCCGGAAGAGGTGAGCTCGATGGGGCCCTCTTGAGGACTGCTGGAATACAGTCAAAGCAGCCATTAACGACGCAGCGGAGAACAACGTCGGGTATATGGGTCGAAGTCGACGGAACGATTGGTTCGACGAAGAGTGCAGACAGATTCTGGAGGAGAAGGACGCAGCGCGGGCGGTCGCGCTGCAGCAAGGTACCCGGCAAAACGTGGAACGTTATAGACGGAAGCGGAGACAGCAGACCCGCCTTTTTCAGGAGAAGAAACGCCGCCTGGAAGAAGCGGAGTGCGAGGAGATGGAACAGCTGTGCCGTTCTCAAGATACACGCAAGTTCTATCAGAAGCTCAACGCATCCCGCAAAGGCCTCGTGCCGCGAGCCGAAATGTGCCGGGATAAGGATGGGAGCATCTTGACGGACGAACGTGTGGTGATCGAAAGGTGGAAGCAGCACTACGAGGAACATCTGAATGGCGCGGAGAGTACAGGCAGTGAAAGTCAAGGCAGCGGAGGAGATGACTACGTCAGTTCAGCGGACGATGGAAGCCAACCAGCCCCCACCCTGAGGGAAGTTAAGGATGCCATTCAACAGCTAAAGACCAATAAAGCCCCGGAAAAGCTGGCCACTTGCCTGCACAAACTGATAGTCAGAATCTGGGAAACCGAACAGCTACCGGAGGAGTGGAAGGAAGGGGTTATATGCCCCATCTACAAGAAAGGCGACAAACTGGAGTGTGAGAACTTTCGAGCGATCACCATCCTTAATGCCGCCTACAAAGTGATATCCCAAATCATCTTCCGTCGTCTGTCACCATTAGTGAACGAGTTCGTGGGAAGTTATCAAGCCGGCTTCGTTGACGGCCGCTCGACAACGGACCAGATCTTTACTGTACGGCAAATCCTTCAAAAATGCCGTGAATACCAGGTCCCAACGCACCATCTGTTCGTTGATTTCAAGGCGGCATACGACAGTATAGACCGCGTAGAGCTATGGAAAATTATGGACGAGAACAGCTTCCTGAGAAGCTTACCAGACTGATCAAAGCAACGGTGGATGGTGTGCAAAACTGTGTGAAGATTTCGGGCGAACACTCCAGTTCGTTCGAATCGCGCCGGGGACTAAGACAAGGTGATGGACTTTCGTGCCTGTTGTTCAACATTGCGCTAGAAGGTGTCATGCGGAGAGCCGGGTGTAACAGCCGGGGTACGATTTTCAACAGATCCAATCAATTTATTTGCTTCGCGGATGACATGGACATTGTCGGCCGAACATTTGCAAAGGTGGCAGAACTGTACACCCGCCTGAAACGTGAAGCAACAAAAGTTGGACTGGTGGTGAATGCGTCAAAGACAAAGTACATGCTTGTGGGCGGAACCGAGCGCGACAGGGCCCGCCTGGGAAGCAGTGTTACGATAGACGGGGATACCTTCGAGGTGGTCGAGGAATTCGTCTACCTCGGATCCTTGCTAACGGCTGACAACAACGTTAGTCGTGAAATACGAAGGCGCATCATCTGTGGAAGTCGGGCCTACTACGGGCTCCAGAAGAAACTGCGGTCAAAAAGATTCGCCACCGCACCAAATGTGTCATGTACAAGACGCTTATAAGACCGGTTGTCCTCTACGGACATGAAACATGGACAATGCTCGAGGAGGACTTGCAAGCACTCGGAATATTCGGGAGACGGGTGCTTAGGACCATCTTTAGCGGTGTGCAAGAAGACGGTGAGTGGCGGCGAAGAATGAACCATGAGCTCGCCAAACTCTACGGCGAACCCAGTATCCAGAAGGTAGCTAAAGCCGGAAGGGTACGATGGGCAGGACATGTTGCAAGAATGCCGGACAGCAACCCTGCAAAGATGGTGTTCGCTTCCGATCCGGCAGGTACGAGACGGCGTGGAGCGCAGCGAGCGAGATGGGCAGACCAGGTGCAAAACGACTTGGCGAGCGTGGGGCGTATCCGAGGATGGAGAGATGCGGCCTCGAACCGTGCATTGTGGCGTCAAATTGTTGATTCAGTGTTATCTGTTTAGATGTTAACTAAATAAATAAAATGAAATTGTATACAAGTTGGAAAAATCTGATTCGGATAGGCGCCCCACACCGTTGAGGTTTGATAAAACGCCTCGTTATCGCTCATTTTATGTTGGGGACCATATTTATTCGCACAGCTGTGTGAAACAAGTTGAAATGCATCATCAGAACCGGTGCCCACCGCAATGGGGCTTATTGAAAGAAATTGATCATGGGTTGTAGCCCCCCGAATCAGTTCATTATCGAATCAGCTACCGAAAAATGTCTCTCACGGTATGCTACCTATCGAAAGTGTACAGACATGATAAGTGAGAGATTTTCTCATTCTTCTTTGGATTCAAGCCCTGGTCATGACACGAGCCCATCCCAGCGATGCCGGCGATAACGTTACTACTGGGACAGCAGACAACATCAGCGGCCTCAATGGCTTCGGTGAGATCGAGGGTGAGTTCGACCAGCGACATCATCCGATCTCAAACAAAATTCCACCATTGGCAAGATCTGTGGGCTTGGACAAGCTGAAACGAAACCTGAAGACCATCGGGATAAACGCGGCATTCAAAATCTGCCGTATCGGAATCAAGGTAGTGCTCTCATCCAAGGAGGACTATCAGAAAACCAAACAGCATCTGGACAATAGCAAAGCCGAATGTTTCACCTTCGACATTCCGTCGGAGAAACCATTCAAGGCGGTAATCCGAGGACTGCCTATCATGGACATTGAGGAAATCAAATCGGATCTGGAACTTCGATACAAGCTGGAGCCACTAGCGATTTTCCCAATGACTCGACACAACAGCGTTATGGAATATCGCGACTGCCTGTACCTAGTACACTTCCGCAAGAGAACCATCTTGCTAGATGCACTGAAGGTAGCAAGATTAATCCAGGATGTTATCGTCTCATGGAAAGGTTACCGTGGAACAAACAACGATGTTACGCAGTACATGCGCTGCTTGAACTTCGGACACGGAACTCGAAACTGTCGTCTACGGCCAAGGCACAGAGAACAGACATACAAGTCCGTTCTCAATCGTGTGTAAGGAATTTAACGGCCGTTTTGGAACGCAACACAACTGGCAATCTCGTGGCGGCGCTGACATCGCAAAGTTTTTCTCGTCAAGAACCTGTCAAAAATTTAGGCGCCAACACCCACCATTAACATAAACAACAGATCTTCCTCACCAATCTGGTTTCAATTCCATAAGCGATGTTTCTCACACAAACGTAAGCGATTTTGCTGCCGTCAAGGAGCGCATGGTTTGTTTTGTGATGAGATGTTTCGTTGGTAACAGCAGCTACTTACCACCGTTGACTGTATTTTCATTATTGTAATTCTTTTGAATCTGTACCGTCCCTTCCATTACCCACAGTAATCGTCACAGCCATCAGCAGCAAAGCACTAAAAATGAAAAGGCCATAATTTGTGCTCAGGGATATTCATGATTTTTTCTACCATTCGCCTATGTCCCACCTAGTCGTTTCATTCGGGTTGTGTAGAAGAAGCTAACTAGCATTCCCGGTAGTGAATTGTTTCGGAGCACTATACCTCTCTTTGATAGTACATAGTTAACATATTTTACTAATCAAAATCTGGAATGCTATTATAAACATATATTTGTTCAACAATATGGAATTGAGAAGTGGCATAAGTAGCAAAAACTGTGCTTGGGAATTGAATAAGGTTGTTAGAGAAAACGGAATGCATTTCGTAGACTTTGATTTTTTACCTTGTTGGTTCCATAGTGCATGAAAAATAAACATCAACAATTACCCCGTGTTGAAAGAGACGGCAAGCTTGGTATCATTTTGGCGCGCAATATTTGTTTGAGGAAATGTGACAGCTGGCACGCATGACTCCACGAATGACACCTAGCGCCACCAAACGACGTATTGCCACAGTCAGTATTCTAACGTACGTTGATTTACACAGCTTTTTGAGTAAAATTTGTTCTAGCCTGGATGTCTGTTATCTGTGGTATTGCCACAGTCAGTATTCTAACGTACGTTGATTTACACAGCTTTTTGAGTAAAATTTGTTCTAGCCTGGATGTCTGTTATCTGTGGCCAAGGTGCAACATATGTTCCAAAGGTCACCCCTTGTCCCATCGAAGGCGCTACGGTGTACAAGTGCTCAAATTGCGGTGGTGTCCATCGCGCAACGGATCGAAGCTGCCAGAAGAGGGAGGAGTACAAGCAAATCCGAAAGCAATCGTCCACTTTGAATCAACCTGGAAGAAAAAGAAATCATGGCTCCATGCTTGATCTGGAAGAATTTCCGGCGGCAAAACATACTTTTGCATATAAACGATAAAGACGGATCCATAAAAAACTGAAAAACGATCCATAAATAAGATCTGAATGTTCCTTAAAATGCTACCATAAATCCATAAAATAGTTAATGAGATTCCATAAAGAATAATTTTTCGATCCATAACTAAGCTAAAATTTAGCAATTAATTGGGACATATGTTCCATTGACATGGTCAAGAAAAACAATACAATTCTTGCTATTTTCCCATGAAAATATGACAAATGATCCATAAAAAACTATATTTTGATCCATAAAACTTCAAATTTGCGCATTTTTTATCGTGATGATGATCCATAATTTCAGTAATATGATCCATAATTCTGGCCATTTGATCCATAACTTTGTTCAAATGATCCATAGTTTTGGTGATATGATCCATAAATTTTGATAAATGATCCATAGATTTTATAAAATGTGTGGATAAATTAATATAGTTTCATTGGCTTTCTTTCCAAGCATTATGGATCACATTATCAAAATTATGGATCATATGACCAAAATTATGGCTCATATGGCTGAAATTATGGATCATCATCAGGATATGAATTGCGCAAATTTGAAATTTTATGGATCAATATATAGTTTTTATGGACCATTTTTCAATGTTTTATGGATTTTATGAAATCTCTCGAACTATTTTATGGATTTATGGAACATTCAGATGTTATTTATGGATCGTTTTTCATTTTTTATGGATCGTTTTTCCACATTGAACGGTGCAAAGTAAGGGCTGCCATTTCCGGCTCCCACCCAAGAAGTCAAAAACATTTCGCCACCAGTGCGGCCACAGCTTGGAGCAGCGATGTTGAATAGCAGACACGAAAGACCATCACCTTGCCGTAACCCTCTGCGCGATTCGAACACCCAACCAGCGGATGGCAGATTTTAATACAGTTCTGCATAAGAACCTTACAGAAACTGTATAATAATTGGGCATATACAATTTCGAAAGATTTTAATACAATTGTTGTATTGAAATAATACAGATTTGTATTATTTTAATACAATATCTGTATAAAAAGCTTACAGAATTGTATATGCCCAGATTTTATACAATAATTGTAAGATTTGTTTTTTGGGTGAAGGGACTCGAAAATGCCCCTGAACTACGCACATCACCCGATCCATCGTCCCCTTGATCAACCGTATCAGTTTATCCGGAAATCCGTTTGCGTGCATTAGCTGCCATAGCTGGTCCCGATTGAATGTATCTTATGCGGCTTTGAAGTCGATAAATAGATGATGTGTGGGCACGTTGTATTCGCGGCATTTCTGCAGTAATTGGCGAATGGCGAACACCTGGTCCGTGGTGGAGCGTTCGCCCATAAAACCCGCCTAGTACTGCCCCACGAACTCCCTTGCAATTGGTGTTGGTCGGCGGCATGAAATTTGAGAGTGTACCTTGTAGGCGGCGCACAGCAATGTGATTGCGCGGTAGTTGCTACAATCCAGCTAACCGCCCTTTTTGCAAATGGGACACACTACACCTTCCATCCACTTCTGCGACAGAACCCCATCCTCCCAAACCTTAGTAATTACCCTGCGCAGCGCTCTAGCCAGTGCCGAGTTCAGTGCGAGATTTCTCTTGTTTCGGACAGCAGAACGATCGCGCGATCGGCCGAAATATTGTGTTCTGCATTGCGCGGCCGGTAATAAAAATCATGTGATAGATTTAGTTCGGAAAAGGTATTGGAGGGTAACCGCCCCTTCGGTGGGGTTTGATCCCACGACCCCAGTTCGCTAGACAGGTGCTTTCCCTACTAAGCTACGAATGACCTCCGTCGTCCACCGCAGCTTAGCGGGTACTGATGAAACCAAATTCCCAGCACCAGGTACCAGCAGATCTTTCGCAATACATTTTCGGAACTAACTCTCTCATATGTATTTTTGTACACATGCCAACCAAGTAGGATGAGTATTTAGTATTGTCCGGCTCCTACACACTTGCTTCATCAGCAACGGCGCTCAATGAAGTAGGGTTGTGTGAGGTTTTGCCAGTTGGTCGTCAGATCCCGACCCGACCACACAAGCGAAGAGAGATCGCCAGGCAATCGAAAGGCAATTAACTTTGAATGTACTGAACTCGAGTGGCGATCTGTCGTAACCAAAGATCTGTCCGTCTGTTTCAAATATGGTACATGCTCTGAGTGACTCATAGAATAGATTGTGTTCAAAGCCTAAGTTCTTGGTCATCAAAAAAAATCCTAAAGCAAGGCCTTTAGATCTACACGCGTAACCAAAGATCCACCCGCCTGTTTCAGATATGGTACATGCTCTGTGTGACTCATAGGATAGATTGTGTTCAAAGCATGAGTTATTGGTCATCCAAAAAAATCCCGAAGCAAGGCCTTTAAATCTACACGCGTAACAAAAGATCTGTCCGCCTGTTTCAAATAATACTTAAGAAAGATGCTCTGCGTGACTCATAGAATAGATTGTGTTCAAAGCCTAAGTTCTTGGTCATCCAAAAAAAATCCCGAAGAAAGGCTTTTAGATCTACACGCGTAACCAAGAATCTGTTCGCCTGTTCCAAATACGGTACATGCTCTGTGTGACTCATAGAAAAGATTGTGTTCAAAGCATAACTTCTTGGTCATCCAGAAAATTTCCGAAGTAAGGCCTTCAGATCTACACGTGTAACCAAAGATCTATCAGCCTGTTTTAAATATGGTACATGCTCTTCGTGGTTCATAGAATAGACTGTGTTCAAAGCATAAGTTCTTGGTCATCCAAAAAAGTTCCAAAGTAAGCCCTTTACATCTACACGAGTAACCAAAGATCTATCGGCTTTTTTCAAATATGGTACATGCTCTGTGTGGTTCATAGTATAGACTGTGTTCAAAGCATAAGTTATTGGCCATCCAAAAAAGTACCGAAGTAAGGCCTTGAAATCTACATGCGTAACCAAAGATCTATCGGCATGTTTAATATATGGTACATACTCTTAGTGGTGTAGTATTAGCTTTATTATAAGAATTAGCATTAGTATGGACTAATGTATAAGAGTAGCACTTTCACATTCATCCGTTACCACAGATATTGATTTGGGGCTTATCACTATCTCTTATATGGAAGCAATGCACTCTCCAATATTCGCGATCTGTCTTGGCTACGTCCCTGCGAATGCTGAGGAAGGGGAAGGATGGTATGTTGAACACCTACTTAAGAAAGATGCAGCGACGACCTCCTATGTGTGTCACCCCGAGCAGCACAAGTTAGACGAAAATGGTTGCAGTAACTTGATTGTAACTAGATCTGGTCTCATATGAGTTGCAGTTACCTGGGTGAAACATGTGTGCTGCTAGGGAAGTGAGGTTTTTGGAATTGTTAATGTGGAAGATTATAACAGTAAGAATCGTTTTGGTAAAACGTGAAACACAGAAACAGTTAAGATAGAAATACAGTCGGAAACGAAGGAATCTGGAAATGAACCCATGACGTCCTGCTTATAAGGCAGAAGCGGTAGCCACTAGGCCACCCAGCTCGTCTTTTTGTGGTTCACAAAGTATTGTATGTACACAAAATCCATCTACATTCAGTTCGGTCAGTAGATGCACGTCGCCAGCCTTACAGTTCACGGAGGGTCGTCAAATTATCTTTAACTGATCGATTTATCTTGCTCGCTGCGTACCTCGCCTTCTTGTCCTCATAGTGATGGGCGATATTTAAAGGCGCGATCTGGTGGTGACCGATTCATGAGAGAATGTGCAGGTTGAGAATCAAAGACCGGTTCTTCAGCTTTAGCATAATCAATGTTCATAGCCTACACGCCGGAAGCACTGATGATGATAAGGATCCATTCTGCCCCTACCCTGAGGGAAGTTAAGGATGCCATCAAACAGCTAACGACCAATAAAGCAGCTGGTAAGGATGGTGTCGGAGCTGAGCTCATAAAAATGGGTTCCAGAATCCAGAGATCCAAAGGTCTTACTTCTTAGAAATTATGACGTTTGAGTGGGTCGCATAACGAACGCAAAAAGAACTTTTGTTCGAGTGGACGACTCGCTCAAATGTCAAAATTCATCGGGTGAGTGAATTTGATGAACTTCTGCATAGGTCTATAGCAAACAAACGATTTCCGTACCTTGCGTAAAAATTTCACTTTTCTGCTAAATAGCCACTATTAAGAAAACATTTTCAGTGGCACCACTGGTATCCGGGGACCGTAGTCAATGCCATTTTTGCAATCAACTCTTTCTTCTCATATAATGTTGGTCCTGAGAAGAACCGATTTTCTTTCCACAATGCGCCACTAAAAGTAACTAAACGATAGTCCGAAGATTGTTGTTTTTGACAATGGCCTCTCGATGTTCTGCTTTCTGCTGAGACTGCTGATACGGGCGTCATCGTTGTGCCCGCTCCCCGAGAAAATTTAATTGAACTGAGGATTGGAGTCGAGTCCGTAAGTTGCACGATTTTGATGTCTGTGCTTGCGATGCACATACACGATTGGTTGGTTTACCGATTTTTCAGTGCCTAGTAAAATTCAATTTTTCAATAGTTTAGCAGCTTGAATGCATTTTTTCGATAGTTGAGCAAAATCTTAAAGAGTTCGTCGATCGATTAACACCAAAATCTTCAGTTCGATCAAAGGTAATTGCCTATTTTCGGGGATTAAACCACCCGACTTTGACGTTAATTTACAATGTTATGAAAACTCATATGTGAATATGTACGTTATGTGGAAGATATTGATTTGGAAAATGTATTGGAGGTAACCACTTTCCCTTCGATGGGACTCGAACCCATGACCCTACAGTACGCTAGTCTGGTGCTTTAACCAACTAAGCTACGAAGGACCTCCGTCGGCCTTCGCAACCTAGCGGCTACTGAACGAGCTCGAGATTCCCAAATCCCAAGTAACAATTTCAAGGCTTCATGGATTTATTTAAGTTTTTTGACGGTTTTATCGCTGCTTTGTTCAATGCTGCAAGATTAGCTTTGTTTGAAGACTTATAGCTATCTCCAAAACCATAATAAAACGTCTAATAAAACCACAAATGTCAACAGCTTCATAAACTTATGAGTGGGCTAATGATTATCTTGAAGACTCCAATAAAACCAATTCTGAAAACTGTAATAAAACCGGATATTTTGGTCATATACTTGTCTTACGCATAACCTCCATAAAACTTAGTGTTTTTTTTTTATAGATTTATGATGGGATTATACAAGAACATAATGTTTATGTTGAACTTCATGCACTATGGCGAACCGAATGACCAAAAACAAATGTTTCTAACATAATGTTTATGCTACAAGTTTCTCGAAAACATAAACAAAGAAAACAATAAATAGGGGAAATGTCTCGATCTCCATCTCACTGAACATATTTTCATCTCATTATGAAACAAAGAAATACGGCACCAATTTCGACGCTTCCTTTTGTAAACATGCGTGCTCACTACTGAGAAAAATTACAAAAATTAGAAGCAAATCAAATACCTTTTCATTGCATTGTTTTTGATGAGAAGAACATCCCTCAATGAATACGTAAACTGTGAAAATTCGACATTCGCATATTTGAAATTTTGTTGTTTATTGACAATAAAATCCATAGGTCAAATCCCACTCCTGAGAATGGAATAGGGAGTGAGTGCTAGTAATGGACCCCTTAACGACGGAAACTTACTTCAATCGCTTCGCTAGGGTAAGACTCATGACGAATTGCCATTCTGCAGCACTAGATGATAAGCAACAGGTATCAGCATCGCGTTTTGTAGCCAGGTTGCCTATTATGGCCACCCCCGGGTCCATAATACGCAACATCGGGTTTGTTTACATACGTATTATGGTTCCCTCATTTGATTTACATGTTCCATTTCCACATGTTCCTGTTGCCTATTATGGACCCCCCAACTAACATTTAATGTCAATGTAAATGTTATTTCAACTCGTCTATACGGCTTCAAGCTGAATATGTGTGCTATACATATGATCAAGAACTTCTATTCAATGCTTTTACCAGCAAATCTGGCGAATCTATTCAGCTGTTTTTGACGTGTCTGCACAACTACTTTACAGCATGTTACACAGTTTTTTCTCAATCTTTACTAAACCATTTAGTAATATAATTTGCTTCAATGGCGCTTATTCAGATTTTTTGAATCTGTTAAATAAGTTTTATACAGCCACTGAATTCAATTTGATTAAATATTATTTGAGAGGAGAGTAAATTTGGGGAGTTTATTCAATGTTTTTTTTTGTGAAAACACAAATATCAATTTTGTTCCTACCTAGATTCGAACTCCTGATCTCCTGATTCAATGGCCGCTGCTCTGTCATCACCGTCACTTTGACATATGTAAATAACAAAGAAAATTATGGATGTGCTTCTTCGCATACCCTATAGGTTGTTTTACTAACGCTATTTTCAGATTCATGCTGTATAAACGTTAGAAAGAGGCCTACATGCTGCTTTCAGCACATAAGCTTAAAAATTATGCTTTCAGCATTATTTCAACCATTATTCAAACATCTATCAGCATGTTCTGTTGGCTAACTTTTATCCATCATCAATCGCTGAAATTGTTTTTAGGCAACATTTTCTCGACCTGTATAGATGCTACTTTGCTGCTAATCGTTTAACAGTAGCCGTCAACAGAAATATCGCTCCTAAATGGCTTGTTTTCTTACGCTATCTGCTACCATTAATGACAGCGCTTTGTCAGTTGCTATAAGAGCAGGTGAATATCTTTGTAGCTGCATTACAGAAATCAATAGCTACTACACAGCTCCGGCAACAAAAATCAAATGTAAACATAGCGGTTTTGACGTTCCATACTGATATGCTATTAAAAGAAGCAGTAATAGGTTTACTTAAACGTTGTGTAATCTTCAAAGGTACAGAAGTTGCCTAAAAGCTTCGTTAGTTCATTTATAGCGCCATTAGGGTAAATGATGTATCTTGGACAAGCGCAGGACATTCATTAGAAAATATATCGAGATTGAATAGTATAAACCAATTGAAAACCACTAGGTTCATCCAAATACATAACCTATGATTAGTCTTGTGTCTCCATTACCCAATTTTTGAGTAAATTACGTTTACTAGGTGGAAACTGTGATATACTGCGAACTGAAATATTTTCTTTTTGGACATCAAATATATAATTTCGACATGGAAAATGAATATATTTTGGACAGAGTAATTTTCTCCTTATTTAAAAATGGCCACCTACAGATCTCAATGGGATGACTTACCTACACGTACCCACATTCATTTAAATGCATTTATTTGTTTAACTGACATAAATTAAACCAGAAATTAACATTGTTTCGCAATCTTATCGATATCATTGAAAACAGCCTGAAAGTTGGCAATTAATGGTTCATCCATGTACTGTACATGGGGTGACCAATAAATGTCTGATGCATTAAAACATAACTTCATTTTGGTCACTCCTTTTTCATCCGTCTCAAGTTCATGTTAAGCGATTGGAATATGTTAGTATCTCAATTACAATCAAACTTTGGCCGCAGGACCTCAAGATTGCCGTTTGAACCAATTTAAACGTGTTTCAGGTGCATGTTACGAAGAGTCCTATAATGCATGTTCTCCTGCATACTGACGTCCAGCAGGCACTTTGGTAGAAAGCTTTACATTTTAGATAATTTTAACGATAAATAATAGTTGATTTGTGAATTCTCATCAGGAGCCGCTAGAGTTGAGGTAAAAGTATGCAATGATCATACTTTCGATAAAAAAAATTCCTACACATTATCTAAAATTGATCGAAGAAGCTCAGGCTTGTCCAAAATATGTACATGTCCAAAATATATCATTTACCCTACGCTATGTTGTTAGTGCTATAACAACAGCAAAAACGTTTTCATTGTGAATGCTACTCACCGTAATATGGGAAGTTGCTAATAAGCAACTCAGTTACATACATGAGCTCTTAACCGATAAGCTTTGTTGCTAAATCAGACAGAGCTGTTTTATGACTATATGAAAGCTGCATAAACGATAAAAGATTAAATATATTCGGCACACTGACTAGCTGATAGATATTTGGGTAATAGTCGAGTTGAAGTTTAAGGGATTATTTGCGGAGGCTTTTCTTTTATTCAGCATTGGCTGCTTTTATTCAAATATTATACAGCCAAAGGCTAGAAGTTGAAGCTTTTAGCACCAAAAATGTTAGTTGGGCCCTCTCTTCTGTGCTAGTAATGGACCCTTTAGTGCGTTTACTTTTATAAATTAGTTAATATAATTAAATTTCAGTCTCCCAGTGCAAACAAATTGTATGGAACTACTATCCTGATAAGTGAAGCAACTTTATCCTATGGAAGTTTGCAGAAAATTGTAGATTCAAGCGTAAACTCTTGGGTTTTGTTCAGGGGGTCCATTATACGCACGGGGTCCATTACTAGCACTCACTCCCTAGATAATGAAAATCGAGTAGAGAATATGTCATTTTATTTCCGTTAAATTAGTATTAATACGAACATGCAACAAATGGTGCGATAACCAATATTTGAGATGTTCTACTGCCGCTGTTGGAAGCATAACTTCAGTTCTCGCTTAACTTTTCAAAAGGACCTAAGTAACATTTTTTTTCATAAATTAATTTGAATAGCGCAATCAACAAGAAAACACGAAAGAAATTGGTTGCAGTATTCAAATTAATTCATGAAAAAATATTACATAGGTCCTTTTGAAAAATTAAGCGAGAATTGCAATTATTGTGGACTCCGGTAACGCATAATCAGAAACAGAAACTGTTTTATCTGATGCTTATACTGCCCTTCTACGCATTTGATGAAAAATCTCAAACTCGAGTCAATTTGTCCCACTGAAAAAATGAAGTTGTCGTTTGATGATAATACAAAAAGTTTACAAATGCAGTAATCCGTGTTATGGTCAGGAAAAGTGTTGCCTACTCTCATTACATTCTAAAAATATTGTTCAATTAGCAGATCCAATCGATTTTAGAAATTAGTGGGACAAACCGACGCTATTTTTTTTTCATCTTAGGTAACATGGGACAGTTATGCGTAGAACGGCAGTGTATAGTTATTAAAAGTTCGAATTAGAAATTATCGCCGTTAATTTGATTGAAGTACCATAAGTTACTTGGAGTCTACGTATCGAACTTGGTTCCTCTCTCCATCTTCTCACAGTACTTTTATTGCATTCATTTTCCTTGTACAATGAATTAATTAGCAATTTCTAGCAAGTACTTGTTACACTTGAAAAATACGCAAAACTGTATTTTGACCATCACAACTACCCACGGTGTAGTAGCAGCCATTATGATAGTAGAGAATTGATTTCATATCGGCAATTTTTTTTGCTATATTCACTACCATATGTAGCAACCACCGCATTTCAGAATGATTTGTAAATCTAGGAGCACGAGAAATTTTTCGGTGCGAATCGAAATGCCACAAGTAAAAAAAAAACAGTATATTGCTTAAATATTTGCTCAAATTTAGTTTCAGTAAATCGCGGTATTGCGACGGCGCATTTAAATAAACTGCTTTTCTTACCTGGTTTCACCAGAAATTCGAAGGCGCATCAAATTTGTATGCACGCGAGCGAATTCTGGAGCATCCAATTTCCGATGATTCCATATTATTTTACATCCATATCCATGAATGTTGTTTTTTATCCTTCCATTGAATGTTGTTTTTTTTCATTCTTCCATTCCTACGATTTTCCTTTTTCTCCAGTTTAATAACAAAAGAGAAATTCCCTTTTTTGACAGCGGTTTTATGGCAGCTTTATTAACAACCTCGAGCTTGCTTTGAAGACGTTCTCAAGAGTGGTCCACTTGGTCATAACATAATCTTGTAGTGGTCTTCAAGAGGTTGTCATGTAGATCTTAGTTTTATTGCTAGTCTTCAAAATTTGCTCTCCAAAACTGCTAATGGAGTATGATAAAACTCAAAATGTTACTTGGGATTGGACGCATAGTCAAATCACTCGCAATCCATTTCTCAAGCCAAGCTTGACGACCGACTGGCAAATAGCTTACACAACCTCACTTGATCAGTACCGTTGCTGATGAAGAATGTGTATAGCCGCCAGACATTCTAAATACTCACGCTCCTCTAATGTGGACGTGTACAATACACATGTGGAAGTATTGGCTTGAGAAATGGATTGCGAGTGATTTGACTATGCGTCCAATTTGGGAATCTCGAGCTCGTTCAGTAGCCGCTAGGTTGCGAAGGCCGACGGAGGTCCTTCGTAGCTTAGTTGGTTAAAGCACCAGTCTAGCGTACTGTAGGGTCATGGGTTCGAGTCCCATCGAAGGGAAAGTGGTTACCTCCAATACATTTTCCAAATCAATATCTTCCACATAACGTACATATTCACATATGAGTTTTCATAACATTGTAAATTAACGTCCAAGTCGGGTGGTTTAATCCCCGAAAATAGGCAATTACCTTTGATTGAACTGAACTTGAGTTGCGTGCTCTTGCCTACGCAATGCGGTCGGGTCTGAGCTTGACGACCGACTGGCAAATAGCTTACACAACCTCACTTGATCAGTACCGTTGCTGATGAAGAATGTGTATAGCCGGCAGACATTCTAAATACTCACGCTCCTCTAATGTGGACGTATACAATACACATGTGGAAGTATTGGCTTGAGAAATGGATTCGAGTGATTTGACTATGCGCCCAATTTGGGAATCTCGAGCTCGTTCAGTAGCCGCTAGATTGCGAAGGCCGACGGAGGTCCTTCGTAGCTTAGTTGGTTAAAGCACCAGTCTAGCGTACTGTAGGGTCATGGGTTCGAGTCCCATCGAAGGGAAAGTGGTTACCTCCAATACATTTTTTAAATCAATATCTTCCACATAACGTACATATTTATATATGAGTTTTCATAACATTGTAAATCAAAATCTTTAAAATCGGTTGAAAGACGGCTGAGTCATTACCCCATACTTCCTGACCACTTTTCGTGACGGTCTCAGATTTGAAACTGCAGAATGACCCCCCTATGTTCCGGAAAGACGTAATCCTACGTCAAAAAACACGGTTGAATACTTAAATAAACTTTGAGTAACAAAAAAAGCTTTTTTGCAGCTGTAGATTTCAAGTCCTGAACTCAAGGATAGTTTGGATGGCCTATGACTTCCAAGGAAGATTAAAAATAGTTTATTATACATCAAGGTAGCTCTACGGGTACGTTTGAAGAAGAATCTTATTTTGAAACAGTACAATCCGCTGCCAATATACCTAATTTTTTCCCTTACTCCGCCGTGTTCATGACGTTGTAGGTTGTCGTAAGGCCTTGACCAGCCATGCTTGATAGTTTTCCCCGATAGGGGAGTTAATTTCAAGCAATTTTGCTGAAAACAGTATTCACTTTTATCCATCGTACGAATACACATTTTTCTGTTGTGGTCATATATGACTCGTGGGCCAGAAGGGATTAAGAAACAGAATAGTAAAAATGTAAATACGAATATTTGAATTAATTTATTAATGCATATTAATAAGTTCAGAAATGGATAAAGAGGCAGTCGACACTGTTCGCGGATAAAGCGACTCCACCCATACCATATCAATCCACCGGTAACGCGTGCACGACTACATTCCACACTGGGCACGAGGTACACCCAACAGGTAGTTTAGAAAATAAGTAACATGCACTGAGACTGAGTAATCAACGCACTCGATATTGCCATTCGGCGTGATTTCTCACCAAGCAATCATCCCAACTATTAAACCGGAGTTTAGTTCAACTCTCTGAGCCTCTCTCTAGCGCAACGTGCGTGCGTTGTTTAGAGTGAGCTTAGCTCTGAAGCGCAGCCTTTTGCTGGCGCAGTTGCATTTGCATTTCCGAAGAAAGTGATATCACACAGTGGGTTTGCGCGTACACAAAACTGTGCCATAAATTCATCATCAAACAACAACCACAACAAAAAAAAGTGCTGGCCTAAGCAGTTTCGTTCAATTCCGATTACGATTCGATGTTCAATTCAAGCGTTGGAGAAGTTTGATGCGGTATAGTCACACATACGCATCGACTAGGTATAATATTTAAGTCGGCGCAGACATTTTCATTGTTGATACGGCGAGGCGATTGTATAGTCAGCTCACAGCTCGGCTGTCGACTCAGCCAACGCGTATTGTCGTCGTTTTGGGTCAGTGGGAACGGCGACGTGTTGTCGTCTACTTCGCATCATCTCATCGTTCGTCGCGGTAGTGTGTTTTTATCGTATGGTTGCTGCTGGAATTTTTCCGAATCATATCAGATTAGTGCGGGGCGTGTGCCTTAGTTTGCCGTGCAGCAGCGGTGTGACACCTTTCTGAAAATGGCATTCTTCTTCAATTTTGTGGCCATCTGCACGATCCTATACTTCCTGGTACGACTCATACTGTGGCTGGTGCTTGATTCGGACATTGAACTTTTCGTGAAGTCCAAATTAGGCAAACCCATTTGTAAGTATCCACATAACTGTCTGCCACCTTATATTGGGGGTTCTCCCCATGCGCTCGCGCCAACGCATTAATAATGGGGGAGTTCCTACATTTTAGCATCACTAAGAGGAAAAGTCGTATGGATCACCGGGGCATCCAGTGGTATTGGCCGTGATCTGGCCACAGCGCTAGCGAAGAACGGCGTACGGCTGTGTTTATCAGCTCGCAACATTTCGGAGCTGCTTAAAGTTAAGCAAGATTGTATAGGTAGGTGCGCTCCTCTCGATGATTTCACCTGATACTGCACAGTGGCCAGACTTCAAACGAAATCAGGACAAAACCAAGTAAAGTGTAGCTTTAGTAAGTTAAAAATGCACGATGTTTGTAATTGTTATTTGTTAGCGAAACGTGAATCTGGTTGTTGAACCTTTCGTCAGGTCAGGAAAACTCGATGTGCATTTTCATAGCATGTGAAAGAATTGATTCGAAACATTATTTTGGTGATAACTGATGTTCACACATTTTCCTTGTTGCCCAGTAACTATCTGGTTTATAGGGCTTAAACAATTAACCATTGTTTATTGAACGATATTTCGACATAAGTGAAAAATTAGCTGAATGCTAAAATTCACAAAAATCAAAAAAAAAATGCTAAAATTCTCATAAATCAATGAATATGCACCAAGTAGATTGATTGGATGTTGCAGCTCGTTCGAGAACTCCCTTGTGGATCAAATTTAGGATCTGCTAATAAAACAGTAAGTTTTCTGAACCGTCCTTGAGTTCAGATTGTACAAAATTCTAGATCCTACAAGGTAAAGTGAGCCTTTCACTCTGTTGTCAAACAGTTTTAGATCATTGACCATCATGTTCTGCTTTGAAGACACGTTCAAGCCCTTCCAATCGATAAGGAACGCGTTTATATAGCGAGTTTCTATCTCTGATCCATGTTAACCATCACACGAGCTCGAGTAAAATGTTATCATCCACACGACCAAAAAAAATTGCATGGTCATGATCAAGGGTCAGTTTTTCAACTTTAATATGATTAACGTGCATAGTAAATACTCCGGTGATAATGATAGCAGCGCAATTCGCGCGCAACTCTATCGTGAGTATGGAAGGTGCTCAAAACCTGAGGCAAATATTTTAAATTTCCCATCATATTGGACATGACGAATTGAAATGAGTTTTACAGGAGATAATCATTGACCTGTCGCGAAAGCATGCTGTGGATTTTATTATCAGTGATTCAAGCTGCATCAATATTTGAAAAATGTTCAATTTGCTTGAATACGATGTTACGTTTGGTCTGCTTTGAAATATGTTATGGTACCCATAGAGGAAAAATCCTCCGCTTCAAGGCACTCGTTCAAGAAAAGACCTTGAGAGATAGTAAGCCCACTAGCTCAGACCATGTAATGAGCTCACAATCAAACATTGAACATTGTGAAGTAACCAACTGCGATCGAATTGCATGAAACGCACTCTATGCTCATCAAGCAAGTCAATTTGTTTTTTTAGCAAAGTGAACGGAACAAGTCCAGTGAATGGTGTTACAAGAAGTGACAGTGCAGTGAACCAACCACAGTCGATGAGTGCAGTGCGCAGGAGTAACGCAGAAGAAGACAGGGTCTTCGAAGGAGTAGCGAATGCAACCATCCCAGTTGCTGACAACTTTATTCTGGAAGTTCCGCCACCGATGTCGAATCAACCACCAGGAATGATTGCTATTCGCAAGTTCATTCCAAGCATGTGACGGTGAGGGCGGAGGACAACTGAATTCAAATCGGCGAAGCTGTTCGCCACCACCTCTCTACCGTTCGAGAGATCGTGCAGCCTGGAACCATCCAGAAAGTGATGCGCAAGGACTGGAAGCAAGAATAAGACAGACGCAGGACAGGGAGCAGAGTATTCGAGAGGAGTACTGCAGAATGCGGGACGAACTGGATCGTCTCATTCGTCGAGAACATCCCCGACCGGTGCGAGAAGAAGAAAGAAGAATGCAGAAGGCTGTGCATAACTGGCTATTCAAGTTCCGAGGAGCTAAAGACGCAGCATTGCTCAACGTTTTCCTTGATCGAGTTGAAACAATTGCAAGGTCAGAGGGCATGAGTAATGCGACCCTGCTTAGGTCTATCAAGCATTTTCTGCAGGAGTACGCAATCGACTGGTATGCTCAAGCCACTACACAGCGACTGTTACGCACGTGGAATGGCTTCAAGCGGCAGATCCGGAGAAAATTTGCCTAGTGGCTATTCGCAGATTCTTCGTCTGGAGGCAAGCTTCAGGTTCCAAGGAAGAGAGGAATCGTTCGCGAAATACTTTCGCGACATTTCTGCGATTTTTCGCTTTGTAGAACCGCCCATTCCAGAGGAAGAAAAGTTTTTTCTAGTGAAGAAGAATATGAACGAGAACTATGCAGCCATAGTAACAGCAGCAAGGCCGCATTAACTCGAAGAAATGGTTGAAGTATGTACCGGATACGACGAAACACAAATGCTTTTGAACAGACAGCGTCGAATTCCCATTCCGCACAGTGCACTACTGGAGCCAAATTTTGCCACACCGGTGACCGCAAACAGGGCGATGATACTTCCGCAATAACAACAACCACATCGTTACAACAGAGTTCACGCGGTGTAAGTTGAAGATAACATTCCACGATGGGAGGCAGAGGAAGATGAAGCTCGTGATAACTAGCAGCATGACATCGACGATCTCGTAGACCAGGTGAATGCGTTGAAACTGAACCTGGAGAAGAACACTTGGCGTTCGAGCAACACGGCTCGAAACTAGGAGCAACCGAGTTTAGCAGACAGGATTTGTTGGCCCGGAGAAGTTCTCCAGCAGGTCGGAAATGCAGAACAACCCAGAACGCACCTACGGAGGCAGCAATTCATGCAGTATCGGCAGCCACAGTAGCTACTAGATCGCTCTCAAAGAACGCAGAACTGCCAAGCGCACCGAGAAATTCCAAAAATCGAAACATCATTAGACCACGTTCCTCAGCAAAGCCATCGATGGCATCCGGAACAAGCCAGACGAGAGGAAATCCATTACAAGGATCAGCGAGAAATTCCGCGCAACCAACGTAGTTTGACACCATTGTTTGCTGGCACTGCGACGAAGACGGTCACAGGTTCATGGATTGCCCAAAACCGCAAGGAATTCTGTTCTGCTACCGATGCGGACGAAAAGGCTACTCACTCCGTAGCTGCATCCCGTGTCGAGCAGATGCGGAAAACGGTCAAGCGAGGAACCGACAATAGAGAGGAACAGTTATCCGCAACCCTTCGGACACCCCTCCAAAATTCCAGAACCTAGACTCAATTATCGTCATTCCCATGACTCCCATGACCCATCATGACTCTATTATCGTCATGCAGTCGTAACAGTACTAGGCGACGAACTAACGGCGCTACTAGTTAGCGGAGCAAACTGTTCCTTGCTTGGAGAAAGTTGGTCGGCCTGGCGGAGAAAGGAACAACTATAGGCGGAATAAAAACAGCGGATGGTACGAGGCATGCTATCTCCAATTTCGTACACCTTCCGATCGAGTACAATAACCGCAACAAGGTTTTACCAGTGCTGTTGGTACCCTCTATTCCGGACTGTATCATCCTTGGAATGGACTTCTGGGACATATGTGGTGTTAAAGCGATATACTGCAAGGAAGCGGATAAAGAGGAATCAAGTATTGGAGTGCAAAACGAGATGAGACAGCTGTCATCACAACAGAGAATGCAACTGGAGCATACGAGACTGTACGAACATCGCATCGATGTCGGGAACGCACCACCACGTAAGCAGAGGCATTATCCCATGCCACCGTGCGTTCTACAGGAGGTAAATAAGGAGATCGACCGAATGATAACGATCGATGTTATTGAGGAGGCACAGTTTTCCCCGTGGAATAACCCGTTGGTTACGGTCAAGAAGAAGATCGTGTCTGCCTGTATGCCCGGCATCTCAACTCCGTCATGGTGAACGAAGGTTACCCCATTCCGCAGATCGCAGCAATCCCCAACAATCTCCGAAGCAGCAAATACATTTCGTCCGTGGATCTGAAAGATGCTTTCTGGCAGCTACCACTCCATCCTGGCTCGAGACAATTGACGGCGTTCACGGTTCCATCCCACGGATACTTCCAGCTCAAGGTTCAGTTTTCCATCCAGACTTCAAGGAAGGAAGTGCAACGGTGCTTAGGAGAATGTAACTGGTACCGACGCTTCATTTCCTACTTTTCGGAGCTAGCGGCACCACTCACAAACCTGACATCAATAAAATTCGTTTCTCAAGCTTAAAGCAGCTCTGGTCTCAGCGCCGGTGCTAGCCATGCCAAACTACTCCAAACCGTTCGCAATAGCGTGCGATGCCAGTGACACTACCATCGGGGCGGTTCTGACGCAGGAGATCAACGGTGAAGAGTATCCGATTAGTTACTTCTCGCAAAAGCTGTCAACGTCGGAGCGAAAATAATCCGTCACGGAGCGGGAGTGTTACGGCGGTGATACGAGCAATCGAAAAATTTCGTGCATACGGGAAAGGGATCAAGTTCATCGTGTACTGCGACCATGCAGCGCAGCGCTTAGCTACCTCAAATCAATGAAAAATTCAACAGCCTCGATGAGCCGATGGTTACTGCGGCTAAACGCGTTTGACTTCGAGATCCGTTATCGGACTAGCCCGATGCGCACTCGAGAATAGTATCCGAAGCTTTATTCACAGTGGATCAAGTGCTGGATCTTTGGTACAAAAATCTGGTGGATATAGTAAACAGTGAAGGAGACAAGTTTCCAGATTTCCATATCGCCAATGACACCCTGTTCAAGAACTGTCGTTGCAAGGATGAAGTCGGAGCAGTATACCACAAATGGAAACACGGCCCCCGCCACCCCGCTAAATCCGGCCCAGCGTGGCCCATCTACAAAAAGGGCGATAAGCTGGATTGTAGCAACTACCACGCAATCACATTGCTGAACGCCGCCTACAAGGTACTCTCCCAAATTTTATGCCATCGGCTAGCACCAATTGCAAGGGAGTTCGTGGGGCAGTACTAGGCGGGATTTATGGGTGAACGCTCTACCACAGACCAGGTGTTCGCCATACGTCAGGTATTGCAGAAATGCCGCGAATACAACGTGCCCACACATCATCTATTTATCGACTTCAAAGCCACATATGATACAATCGATCGGGACCAGCTATGGCAGCTAATGCACGAGCACGGATTTCCGGACACGGTTGATCAAAGCGACGATGGATCGGGTGATGTGCGTAGTTAGAGTTTCAGGGGCATTCTCGAGTCCTTCGAAACGCGCAGAGGGTAATGGCGAGGTGATGGTCGTTCATGTCTGTTATTCAACATCGCTTTGGAAGGGGTAATACGAAGGGCAGGGATCGACACGAGTGGTACGATTTTCTCGAAGTCTATCCAGTTATTTGGTTTCGCCGACGACATAGGTATTATGGCACGTAACTTTGAGAGGATGGACGATACTCGTGGAGAACCAAAGCGCACTGGGAGTTTTTGAAAGGGAAGTGCTGCGTACCATCTATGGTGGGGTGCAGATGGCGGACGATACGTGGAGGAGCCGAATGAATCACGAGTTACATCAGATGTTGGGAGAACCATCCATTGTTCGCACCGCGAACATCTGAAGACTGCAGTGGGCCGGGCACGTAGCCAGAATGTCGGACAGTAATCCGGTGAAAATGGTTCTCGACAACGATCCGACGGGAACAAGAAGGTGAGGTGCACAGCGGGCAAGGTGGATCGATCAGGTGGAGCACGATTTGCGGAACCTCCGCAGACTGCGTGGTTGGCGACGTGCAGCCCTGGACCGAGCTGAACGGAGAAGACTTTTATGTACAGCACAGGCCACTCCGGCCTTAGTCTGGTGATAAATAAATAACGATAGGGGTTAGGACGCCAAGTGTTTTTAAATTGTCTTGTTCGATATCATGAAAAGTGTTGATTGATTGCGCGTATTGGTTTGTTCGAGGCATAATCATACCGGCAGAAAGTATAAAAAAACATGTTGTCGGGAGCGTAGCAGAGTCAATAACTCCGGAACGTAGTTTCTCTGCAATCGTTGCCTGATGAGTATTTTGCTTCAAGTGACTTCATTTGTATAGGAAGCGACAACACTCTTAGTACAGCCGTTGGCTCACAGAATGTTCGTAAAATTGGCAAAACTTAGTAATTTTTCTTGAAAATCCGCCAAATTACTGTAAAACTGAAAAGGTTATGAAAACATCCTCTGAAACCTACTACCTAACAGTGTTATATGCCAATCGACTTAAAGACACAGTTTTCTGAATCTGAACTAGGTATTACCCGTTTGAGCAATAACTGAGCAATGCGACAGCATCTGACGAGGAATCAGTTTTTTACTTTTTAAAATTGATCAAATCGGTCATTGTGTTCCGGATTTATGGCCAAATTCCTGTTTTTTTTCTGCATGGGGATAAAAGTTCTATATATTGTAGGATAGAGATGAGCTCAATTGAAATTAAATCTAATTTGTGATCAGCGATAGTTATAAACTACTCAAATCTGTTCAGATATTCCTAGCAGTGCAATCTGAGTACAGACTCTATACTCCATTGCACAGTGACGTCACGCACGACTTTTGACAGGTACTGGTCCTGTTGTTTACAGACGATTTTATTTTAACTTTGAAATACTTCTATCATTCTTTGAATTTTCTGATCGATAATTACCTAAACTTATCGATAATTACCAATATTTGAATGCGGAATGTACGGAATGTCTTCAACATCGTGAAATATGCAGATATAATTTGAATCAAAAAAATTCTAAGTCCGAAACGTAAACAACAGGACCAGTACCTGTCAAATAGTGAGGTTAGGTTTGCCGCGCGCAATGACCTATTAAAAAGTTATCGAAAACTGAGATGTGTGACCTTCGATAGTCATCACGATGCTCGTGTGGGAGAGGACGAGAGAGATGGAATCTGAGCAGAGAGCCTTTGAGCAGCACGTTCGAGAGGTGTCAGTTTTAAGATGGATGTTGATAGAAATGGAAGTGATTGTGATCAGTGGTTAAAAAATTAGAAAAAAAAGAAGAAAAACAATAAGAAGAAAATAAATAAAAAATAAAAAGAAAAGTGCAATTGTTATGTGTTTTATTGGGAAGAGGCTCCGACAATGGCGATAGTCGGTAGAACGGTAAGTCCGTATACATATATTATTTTTATGTTATTGCTTGTTCGGTTTGATTTGCTCTATTAAAATAATGATGCGTATGTAATCGAAGGCGAAATGGATCACACAAACAAAAATGATGCATATGTGAGAGTTTTTGATTACGTTTACGTTACGTTTACGCGGTTTACGCATATGGACCACAACTGTCATCAGGTGAAAGAGGGCTGTTAAAGACTTATAGTTTAATGTGTTTAATGCAGGGCTATCAAAGAATTATTTACAACTGTACACATGTACAAAAAATCATATTATTTTAAATGATGTATATCTTATAATGCTTCAATATCACTGTATCGCAACATTGAATGCATATGAATTACCACTAGAAGATGGAATTGGAAAACGTTAATATCAGCGAGTAGAGTATTTTGTTCAATGTCTTACGATTATAATGATTGCTTTGTTTCATGGAGCCTGGTAATCTTTTCCAATGAAGATATGGAAGAGGTCAGCAGTTGTCCTGATAAGGATTAGAACGTGTAAGTTATAGCGAGTGGAGTAAATAGTTGATGTAAAATAAGATAAACCTAAAATATCGCAAACATTTATCCAATTTTGATGTACAATTGGTGGTGGCCTAACCAATGACTTATAAACCAAGATCAGCTGTTGCAGTGATTGTAGTTGGAAGCTGTGTACAACGAGTTACAATACCCAAGTTGATGCGTATTTTTATGAATGCGTTTGATTACAGTGAATGACAGAATAAAATCCAATATCCGAGTTGGTTGGTGCGCTTCTGAGAGGATGTTTATTCCGGGTGATCCTATAGAAACAATTTTAATTTGGTGTGATAAGATTTGTACCTGACTGCATAGAAAATATAAGATGTGATATTGCGTATAGAATTGGTAAATGTAATCATGACTGCATTTGTGTAGAGCTGGAAGGTTTAACTAAGATGAACTGAGAATATTTCTAACATTTTCCCGATTGTGAACAATGCGTAAGTTCTACTCATGACTAGAGGCCTGAATGAACAAGATCAGCTGTTGCCATGTGAATAATATTAGAAAGTGTAAACTGATATGAACTGAGAATAATGTTAGATTTTTTTCTGGTTTTGATGCAAGATTGAATTTTGAGAGCCTGGTAAGTTCTACTCAGGACTGCATGAACAGAATCAGCTGTTGCCATGTGAATAGTGTTAGGAATGGAGTAAATGTGAACAATTGTTGTATTTGAACACGTTTGAAAAGAGTGGAATATTTGAAGAAATCCAATCTCCGAGTGGGTTGGTGCGTCTCTGAGTGGACGTTTGATCTAGGTGGATCCCATGGAAGAAAATCCAATCTCCTAGTGGGTTGGTGCGTCTCTGAAAAGACGTTTGATCCGGGTGGATCACATGAAAGAAACTGCAATCTCCGAATAGGTTGCTGCGTCTCTGAGAGGACGTTTGATTCATTAATTTCCCATAGAAAGACGTATAATCTCAGAATTATAAGCTCTGTTTATGACTGCATGTATAATATCAGCTGTTGCCATGTGTATAGTGTTAGAAAATGTAAACTGAGATGAACTGAGAATATTGTTGGAATTTTTCTGGTTTTGATGCAAGATTGAATTTCGAGAGCCTGGTAAGTTCTACTCATGACTGCATGAACAAGATCAGCTGTTGCCATGTGACTAGTGTTAGAAAGTGTAAACTGATATGAACTGAGAATATTGTTGGATTTTTTTCTGGTTTTGATGCAAGATTGAATTTCGAGAGCCTGGTAAGTTCTTCTCATGACTGCATGAACAAGATCAGCTGTTGCCATGTGAATAGTGTTAGAAAGTGTAAACTGATATGAACTGAGAATATTGTTGGAATTTTTCTGGTTTTGATGCAAGATTGAATTTCGAGAGCCTGGTAAGTTCTTCTCATGACTGCATGAACAAGATCAGCTGTTGCCATGTGAATAGTGTTAGAAAGTGTAAACTGATATGAACTGAGAATATTGTTGGAATTTTTCTGGTTTTGATGCAAGATTGAATTTCGAGAGCCTGGTAAGTTCTTCTCATGACTGCATGAACAAGATCAGCTGTTGCCATGTGAATAGTGTTAGAAAGTGTAAACTGATATGAACTGAGAATATTGTTGGAATTTTTCTGGTTTTGATGCAAGATTGAATTTCGAGAGCCTGGTAAGTTCTACTCATGACTGCATGAACAAGATCAGCTGTTACCATGTGACTAGTGTTTTTTTTTTTTTTTATTCGTATATATTTATTTGGTAGGCACTCTGTGTTCTTAACCGCTACTGTGCCGTGATCTACTGTGGTACTCTGCTGTACAGAGTCCACACAGAATCTATTTTTAGATGTCCATAATTCGTTATTGTTGTCGTTACCAGTCCATATCATCGTGAGTCCATTGTGTTCATTTGTCCATGTGGTGAATCCAGTGATCGTTGCTTTGTTCGGTTGCCATTAATCGAAGAACGTTGGAGGAATGCCTCCGAGAAGAACAGTTTTGTCAGTCGTCATCAGGCAGCCGTTTCGGTGAGGCGCGTTCCCCAAAACGCCACCGTACGGACTGCGCTTCTGGCAACTGACAAGGGTTTGGTGGAGGGGCTGGGAATCGAACCCATGACCATTCGCTTATGAGGCGAACGTGTAGCCAACTACGCTACGGGACCCCCAAATGTGACTAGTGTTAGAAAGTGTAAACTGATATGAACTGAGAATATTGTTGGAATTTTTCTGGTTTTGATGCAAGATTGAATTTCGAGAGCCTGGTAAGTTCTTCTCATGACTGCATGAACAAGATCAGCTGTTGCCATGTGAATAGTGTTAGAAAGTGTAAACTGATATGAACTGAGAATATTGTTGGAATTTTTCTGGTTTTGATGCAAGATTGAATTTCGAGAGCCTGGTAAGTTCTACTCATGACTGCATGAACAAGATCAGCTGTTGCCATGTGACTAGTGTTAGAAAGTGTAAACTGATATGAACTGAGAATATTGTTGGATTTTTTTCTGGTTTTGATGCAAGATTGAATTTCGAGAGCCTGGTAAGTTCTTCTCATGACTGCATGAACAAGATCAGCTGTTGCCATGTGAATAGTGTTAGAAAGTGTAAACTGATATGAACTGAGAATATTGTTGGAATTTTTCTGGTTTTGATGCAAGATTGAATTTCGAGAGCCTGGTAAGTTCTACTCATGACTGCATGAACAAGATCAGCTGTTACCATGTGACTACACTACTAAAAATCCACACATATTTATTGGCAAAAATCCATAGATTTAACTTATGATGTATATCAGCGCACACATAACCATTCTCCACGCGAACTACTTATAAAAAATATATCCAAATAAATTTTATGTGTGGTCTCGAATTAGCAATTATTTAATTTATGTGTGGTTCTACATCGATTATATTAGGGTGGAGCTATTGCAAAAATCTATAACGGCCACACATATATCTTATATAGATATTTTTGGCAGTGTAGTGTTAGAAAGTGTAAACTGATATGGACTGAAAAAATTGTTGGAATTTTTCTGGTTTTGATGCAAGATTGAATTTCGAGAGCCTGGTAAGTTCTACTCATGACTGCATGAACAAGATCAGCTGTTGCCATGTGACTAGTGTTAGAAAGTGTAAACTGATATGAACTGAGAATATTGTTGGAATTTTTCTGGTTTTGATGCAAGATTGAATTTCGAGAGCCTGGTAAGTTCTTCTCATGACTGCATGAACAAGATCAGCTGTTGCCATGTGAATAGTGTTAGAAAGTGTAAACTGATATGAACTGAGAATATTGTTGGAATTTTTCTGGTTTTGATGCAAGATTGAATTTCGAGAGCCTGGTAAGTTCTTTTCATGACTGCATGAACAAGATCAGCTGTTGCCATGTGAATAGTGTTAGAAAGTGTAAACTGATATGAACTGAGAATATTGTTGGAATTTTTCTGGTTTTGATGCAAGATTGAATTTCGAGAGCCTGGTAAGTTCTTCTCATGACTGCATGAACAAGATCAGCTGTTGCCATGTGAATAGTGTTAGAAAGTGTAAACTGATATGAACTGAGAATATTGTTGGAATTTTTCTGGTTTTGATGCAAGATTGAATTTCGAGAGCCTGGTAAGTTCTTTTCATGACTGCATGAACAAGATCAGCTGTTGCCATGTGAATAGTGTTAGAAAGTGTAAACTGATATGAACTGAGAATATTGTTGGAATTTTTCTGGTTTTGATGCAAGATTGAATTTCGAGAGCCTGGTAAGTTCTACTCATGACTGCATGAACAAGATCAGCTGTTACCATGTGACTAGTGTTAGAAAGTGTAAACTGATATGAACTGAAAAAATTGTTGGAATTTTTCTGGTTTTGATGCAAGATTGAATTTCTAGAGCCTGGTAAGTTCTACTCATGACTGCATGAACAAGATCAGCTGTTGCCATGTGACTAGTGTTAGAAAGTGTACACTGATATGAACTGAGAATATTGTTGGATTTTTTTCTGGTTTTGATGCAAGATTGAATTTCGAGAGCCTGGTAAGTTCTGCTCATGACTGCATGAACAAGATCAGCTGTTGCCATGTGAATAGTGTTAGAAAGTGTAAACTGATATGAACTGAGAATATTGTTGGAATTTTTCTGGTTTTGATGCAAGATTGAATTTCGAGAGCCTGGTAAGTTCTTTTCATGACTGCATGAACAAGATCAGCTGTTGCCATGTGAATAGTGTTAGAAAGTGTAAACTGATATGAACTGAGAATATTGTTGGAATTTTTCTGGTTTTGATGCAAGATTGAATTTCGAGAGCCTGGTAAGTTCTACTCATGACTGCATGAACAAGATCAGCTGTTGCCATGTGAATAGTGTTAGAAAGTGTAAACTGATATGAACTGAGAATATTGTTGGAATTTTTCTGGTTTTGATGCAAGATTGAATTTCGAGAGCCTGGTAAGTTCTTCTCATGACTGCATGAACAAGATCAGCTGTTACCATGTGACTAGTGTTAGAAAGTGTAAACTGATATGAACTGAAAAAATTGTTGGAATTTTTCTGGTTTTGATGCAAGATTGAATTTCTAGAGCCTGGTAAGTTCTACTCATGACTGCATGAACAAGATCAGCTGTTGCCATGTGACTAGTGTTAGAAAGTGTACACTGATATGAACTGAGAATATGTTAGAAAGTGTAAACTGATATGAACTGAGAATATTGTTGGAATTTTTCTGGTTTTGATGCAAGATTGAATTTCGAGAGCCTGGTAAGTTCTTTTCATGACTGCATGAACAAGATCAGCTGTTGCCATGTGAATAGTGTTAGAAAGTGTAAACTGATATGAACTGAGAATATTGTTGGAATTTTTCTGGTTTTGATGCAAGATTGAATTTCGAGAGCCTGGTAAGTTCTTCTCATGACTGCATGAACAAGATCAGCTGTTGCCATGTGAATAGTGTTAGAAAGTGTAAACTGATATGAACTGAGAATATTGTTGGAATTTTTCTGGTTTTGATGCAAGATTGAATTTCGAGAGCCTGGTAAGTTCTTCTCATGACTGCATGAACAAGATCAGCTGTTGCCATGTGAATAGTGTTAGAAAGTGTAAACTGATATGAACTGAGAATATTGTTGGAATTTTTCTGGTTTTGATGCAAGATTGAATTTCGAGAGCCTGGTAAGTTCTTTTCATGACTGCATGAACAAGATCAGCTGTTGCCATGTGAATAGTGTTAGAAAGTGTAAACTGATATGAACTGAGAATATTGTTGGAATTTTTCTGGTTTTGATGCAAGATTGAATTTCGAGAGCCTGGTAAGTTCTTCTCATGACTGCATGAACAAGATCAGCTGTTGCCATGTGAATAGTGTTAGAAAGTGTAAACTGATATGAACTGAGAATATTGTTGGAATTTTTCTGGTTTTGATGCAAGATTGAATTTCGAGAGCCTGGTAAGTTCTTTTCATGACTGCATGAACAAGATCAGCTGTTGCCATGTGAATAGTGTTAGAAAGTGTAAACTGATATGAACTGAGAATATTGTTGGAATTTTTCTGGTTTTGATGCAAGATTGAATTTCGAGAGCCTGGTAAGTTCTGCTCATGACTGCATGAACAAGATCAGCTGTTACCATGTGACTAGTGTTAGAAAGTGTAAACTGATATGAACTGAAAAAATTGTTGGAATTTTTCTGGTTTTGATGCAAGATTGAATTTCTAGAGCCTGGTAAGTTCTACTCATGACTGCATGAACAAGATCAGCTGTTGCCATGTGACTAGTGTTAGAAAGTGTACACTGATATGAACTGAGAATATTGTTGGATTTTTTTCTGGTTTTGATGCAAGATTGAATTTCGAGAGCCTGGTAAGTTCTGCTCATGACTGCATGAACAAGATCAGCTGTTGCCATGTGAATAGTGTTAGAAAGTGTAAACTGATATGAACTGAGAATATTGTTGGAATTTTTCTGGTTTTGATGCAAGATTGAATTTCGAGAGCCTGGTAAGTTCTACTCATGACTGCATGAACAAGATCAGCTGTTACCATGTGACTAGTGTTAGAAAGTGTAAACTGATATGAACTGAAAAATTGTTGGAATTTTTCTGGTTTTGATGCAAGATTGATTTTCTAGAGCCTGGTAAGTTCTACCCATGACTGCATGAACAAGATCAGCTGTTGCCATGTGACTAGTGTTAGAAAGTGTACACTGATATGAACTGAGAATATTGTTGGATTTTTTCTGGTTTTGATGCAAGATTGAATTTCGAGAGCCTGGTAAGTTCTACTCATGACTGCATGAACAAGATCAGCTGTTGCCATGTGAATAGTGTTAGAAAGTGTAAACTGATATGAACTGAGAATATTGTTGGAATTTTTCTGGTTTTGATGCAAGATTGAATTTCGAGAGCCTGGTAAGTTCTTTTCATGACTGCATGAACAAGATCAGCTGTTGCCATGTGAATAGTGTTAGAAAGTGTAAACTGATATGAACTGAGAATATTGTTGGAATTTTTCTGGTTTTGATGCAAGATTGAATTTCGAGAGCCTGGTAAGTTCTACTCATGACTGCATGAACAAGATCAGCTGTTGCCATGTGAATAGTGTTAGAAAGTGTAAACTGATATGAACTGAGAATATTGTTGGAATTTTTCTGGTTTTGATGCAAGATTGAATTTCGAGAGCCTGGTAAGTTCTTCTCATGACTGCATGAACAAGATCAGCTGTTACCATGTGACTAGTGTTAGAAAGTGTAAACTGATATGAACTGAAAAAATTGTTGGAATTTTTCTGGTTTTGATGCAAGATTGAATTTCTAGAGCCTGGTAAGTTCTACTCATGACTGCATGAACAAGATCAGCTGTTGCCATGTGACTAGTGTTAGAAAGTGTACACTGATATGAACTGAGAATATGTTAGAAAGTGTAAACTGATATGAACTGAGGATATTGTTGGAATTTTTCTGGTTTTGATGCAAGATTGAATTTCGAGAGCCTGGTAAGTTCTTTTCATGACTGCATGAACAAGATCAGCTGTTGCCATGTGAATAGTGTTAGAAAGTGTAAACTGATATGAACTGAGAATATTGTTGGAATTTTTCTGGTTTTGATGCAAGATTGAATTTCGAGAGCCTGGTAAGTTCTTCTCATGACTGCATGAACAAGATCAGCTGTTGCCATGTGAATAGTGTTAGAAAGTGTAAACTGATATGAACTGAGAATATTGTTGGAATTTTTCTGGTTTTGATGCAAGATTGAATTTCGAGAGCCTGGTAAGTTCTTCTCATGACTGCATGAACAAGATCAGCTGTTGCCATGTGAATAGTGTTAGAAAGTGTAAACTGATATGAACTGAGAATATTGTTGGAATTTTTCTGGTTTTGATGCAAGATTGAATTTCGAGAGCCTGGTAAGTTCTTTTCATGACTGCATGAACAAGATCAGCTGTTGCCATGTGAATAGTGTTAGAAAGTGTAAACTGATATGAACTGAGAATATTGTTGGAATTTTTCTGGTTTTGATGCAAGATTGAATTTCGAGAGCCTGGTAAGTTCTTCTCATGACTGCATGAACAAGATCAGCTGTTGCCATGTGAATAGTGTTAGAAAGTGTAAACTGATATGAACTGAGAATATTGTTGGAATTTTTCTGGTTTTGATGCAAGATTGAATTTCGAGAGCCTGGTAAGTTCTTTTCATGACTGCATGAACAAGATCAGCTGTTGCCATGTGAATAGTGTTAGAAAGTGTAAACTGATATGAACTGAGAATATTGTTGGATATTTTCTGATTTTGATGCAAGACTGAATTTTTAGAGCCTGGTAAGTTCTACTCATGACTGCATGAACAAGATCAGCTGTTGCCATGTGACTAGTGTTAGAAAGTGTACACTGATATGAACTGAGAATATTGTTGGATTTTTTTCTGGTTTTGATGCAAGATTGAATTTCGAGAGCCTGGTAAGTTCTGCTCATGACTGCATGAACAAGATCAGCTGTTGCCATGTGACTAGTGTTAGAAAGTGTACACTGATATGAACTGAGAATATTGTTGGATTTTTTTCTGGTTTTGATGCAAGATTGAATTTCGAGAGCCTGGTAAGTTCTGCTCATGACTGCATGAACAAGATCAGCTGTTGCCATGTGAATAGTGTTAGAAAGTGTAAACTGATATGAACTGAGAATATTGTTGGAATTTTTCTGGTTTTGATGCAAGATTGAATTTCGAGAGCCTGGTAAGTTCTACTCATGACTGCATGAACAAGATCAGCTGTTACCATGTGACTAGTGTTAGAAAGTGTAAACTGATATGAACTGAAAAAATTGTTGGAATTTTTCTGGTTTTGATGCAAGATTGAATTTCGAGAGCCTGGTAAGTTCTACTCATGACTGCATGAACAAGATCAGCTGTTGCCATGTGACTAGTGTTAGAAAGTGTAAACTGATATGAACTGAGAATATTGTTGGAATTTTTCTGGTTTTGATGCAAGATTGAATTACGAGAGCCTGGTAAGTTCTACTCATGACTGCATGAACAAGATCAGCTGTTGCCGTGTGAATAGTGTTAGGAATGGAGTAAATGTGAACAATTGTTGTATTGAACACGTTTGAAAAGAGTGGAATATTTAAAGAAATCCAATCTCCGAGTGGGTTGGTGCGTCTCTGAGTGGACGTTTGATCTAGGTGGATCCCATGGAAGAAAATCCAATCTCCGAGTGGGTTGGTGCGTCTCTGAAAAGACGTTTGATCCGGGTGGATCACATGAAAGAAACTGCAATCTCCGAATAGGTTGCTGCGTCTCTGAGAGGACGTTTGATTCATTAATTTCCCATATATATGACAATTATAGCTTTGTAAAAGGTTTTGTCCTGACTTCGGTCACTGTGCCCTTTGAGAAAACATTAGTTACCCCATGTTTTTATCCCTTATTTCTCAACGAACAACAGCGCAATCCAATGGATCCCTCGATCCGAACGATGTGTACGTCCTGCAGATGGACATGCTGGACGTAAACCATCACAATGACTACTTCAACATGGTGATAGACCACTTCAAGACGCTGGACATCCTGGTGAATAACGCCGGACGCTCGCAGCGTGCCGAATGGAACAACATCAACGTCAAGGTGGACCGAGAGCTGTTCGAGCTGGACGTGTTCGCGGTGGTGCACCTGTCGCGCATTGCTCTGAACTTTTTCATTCGCAACTCGATCAAAGGCCATTTGGCCGTCACGAGCAGCACGGCCGGTTTGATAGGGGCGCCCAACTCGGCGAGCTACACCGGCGCAAAGCATGCCCTCCATGTAGGTTGTTGTTTGTTATTGGCAGAAGAAAAGATAACGACGCAGCTATCTCTGACGTAGCGGTAATTGTTTATCGCTTCTGTATTTGCCTTTTTCATTAGTATTTTGTAATTAGATAATTAGTTTACGTCTCTACCCAATACCTCAGGTGATCGCATTCTCTCGTTTGCTTTTAGGGATATTTCGAGACGCTTAGGAATGAACCGTTCGAAGTGAACGTGACGATATTCTGTCCCGGTCCAACTGCTACCAATTTCCTACAAGAAGCATTCACCGATACGCCTGGTGCAGTAAGTACTTAAATTATTCAATGAGTGACTTATTGTTTTTTTCTTTAATGAAATAATACAATATTGAGACAAACAATAGCTGAGCCTATTTCTGGTAATATTTTATTATCTATTCTCTACATTTAAGAAATACAATCAAGCGGTCCGTCCTGAAGACAAGCGCATGACGAGTGAAAGGTGCGGCTACCTCTATGCAGTAGCATTGGCAAACAAAACACATCTCAGCTGGGTTGGCGCCTTCCCCATTAATCTGATATTATACATTGGATGTTACTATCCAAACGTGAAAAGATTGTAAGCATAACTTTCGGTGCTAGCGAACCCACCGAACCATAATCGTTTTTATTTGCAGGTTACTGAAAATTGTCGGCATGCGACGTCTGCGACAAGTGCGAGATAGTCAATAGACGCAGTTCTATCTCCCGTCAACGGTTTCAGCCATCGATGCATATTCCATACCAGATCACCGTTGCACTTTGTTAGCGCAAAAGAAAACCACGTTAGTTGCTAATTAACGTCTCACTTGGCAAAGACGAATGATAAATCAAAGCACTCGAAAGACGCGTAGCACAATTCGATTTATTTATTAGCGCTAATTAGCAAGTTTAATTTAATAGGGGAAAAGACGCCTTTGGCAGGTTTTGTTCTATTATTGTCAGGGGGGTTTTGTCGACCAAATTTTATGAAATTTGGCCACAATATTCTTTAATATGCAAAGAATGTTAAGCCAGATTTGAGCATAGTCAGTCATAAAAAACCCCTGCCAATAATAGAACAAAACCTGCCAAAGCCGTCATTCCCCCTACTAGTAGTGCGCAGTTTGTTCTAATTTATTTTCTCTTTAAGCATGCCATAGTCGTAGAATGCATTTTGTTTTTTTTTGCTTGTTATTGATCTGAGTAGATATGTATGTAAATGGAAATTTGTTCTAATTCACATAATAAAATAACTTTTGAAATTATATTTATCGCTCATGCTAACTCTTTTGACATACTCTGATGACAGTCCGCAGTAATAAAGTACATATCAGCCTTATATTCAGAATGTTTTCCGTGATTCTCCATGCGGATAAGGGGCCATTTACAAAGTACGTCACTTCTCTAAGGGGGAGAGGGTTCAGAGAAGCGTGACGATCTATACAAAAGTTTTTAAAGGTTTGTTACAAGAAGCGTGACAAAGGGGGGGGGGGGTGAAAATTGCCAATTTTTTGCGTGACGTACTTTATGGATCTTTTCTAACATCTATTCAGTTAAGGAAACTAATAACGAAATGCAGTGAAGTGCTCTACACTGTTCCTGACTTCGCACAGGTCACATTGTCACCAAAATTGCGAGAGACCTTTGTATGACCGGCCCGTAATCTCGAGACGATTGTCTGTTCTTTCTGCAGGGATTGGTAGTGCCTTTAATCCTCCTTAACGGTAGTGAGTTGTTGCTGCTCCAAATCCGTGCCCAATTCTGGCCGACGACACTTCTTATCCACTTTTTAACGTCGGGAAGTCCTTCATGTCCAACGCTTGCAAGGGCATGATTCAGGCGAAGCAGGTACTTGGCGCAATGCCGGCGAGAATTTCTTGGATCCATGGATGTTTGGGAGTGCTACTATGGAGGACGGCGACTACACTGGCTGAATCCATGAGAATCGCAATCGGCTTGTTAGTCGGGACCGTAGCGACGACAAAAATTGCAGCGGCTTCAGCCGAAAAGTTGTTGCACTGACTGGCTAGACTCTCTGATTTTGGTATTAAACGCCGCCGAGATGACCGTATAGACTGGATATATGCACTGCTGCTGTGAGCGGAACGAAAAGTATTGATCTTAGCGAATTTCAACTATCCGTGCCGTCTATTATGCAAGCCGCCAAACCGGATAAGTTTTGGCTGTACATGACAGACTATTTAATGATAGCGACGTGCAGAAAATAGTCTCACGTTGCTGCTGAGTTGCTCGGATGCTGCTGAGTTGATTCGCCTTGTTCCCAGAGACAGAGATGTGACCACCTTGACTTTCGTGTCCTACAAAATCGGATTAGATCCTGATTTCAAAGAATTGGCGCTCGAACCATCGTCTTGGCCCACCGGAATCCGGCTAAGAGAGTTGATTTCTCAAAAAACTAATCCTGGAATTTGGAAAAAAAACATAAAATCTACTGTTGCTGATCCGGGACAACCTACGACAAGTATTGAGGATTCCTCCTAACAACGCCCCCCCCATCTCCTTAATTCGAGCGTTCATCATCGTCTCGGTCGTATGGTCGGAGGTGGCGTAGGGGGTTTCCACACTCGAACCTCAGGCGAGTATCCTCAAAATTATATTCTTTCGGTATCTGATGCTTCTCCGGCTTCCAGCTACTCCATACCATTCGACTGTACTGTCAGTGCTCCTGCATCGGAAACAAGCATTTTAGCACCATTTACTGAACTGTGGCTCCGAGACACCCTTTTTTTTCTTCCTAAGCAATGGAGGGGGAATCTGCTCAACAGACATCCTGGGTTGACCAGGAAGTGCGGGGTTAGGGATCACCGAGGGAGGCAGGACTACATCCCCGACCCGCTAAACCGTTTCCATTTCCGCCAAGCCCATAGTCCCTTCGGTACAACCAGAAAGTAATGCTTCAAAGGGGGCCAGTGCACAACGCACCCTCGAGGTTAGCTGCGTGTCCTTGCAGCACCGAACATCGTAACTCGCTTTTTTAGAAGAACACCATGGTATCGTGCCAGCGCGTTGCCGGCTTTCCAGGTGGCCTTACCACGCCCTATGTCCTCGGAAGGTGGGAAGGGTCGACTTCGCGCCTGCTTCCCTCTGCACGACTGGTATCAAGAATGATGATGCCGCGTGCACCCCAAATTGACCTTTCTGCGATAGGGCCTATTCGCCAGCACACAGAGGGACTTGCCGACGCGGTGCCTACGCCTGCCCAAGCCTTGACGAGGACCCCTTTCCGTCCTCGGGCTCGGAACCCGCCCGGTTGACCGACGCCGCGAAAGCGACGATACCATGTTGTTCTTCGCGCGGCCACTTGTTCGATAAAAGGATCGAGTTCGACCACAGAGCATGATCACCGGTATGACCCATGAAGCCGACTCCGATCCCTTGGACCACCTCTTATTTGCGCCTGAACTAGCCATCCTTGAGTCCACACGCCACCTTCTGTGTAGCTCCGAGACAATTTGGGCGATAGCCGATAAAACGGCGTTCCAGCCAATTTCATCTTTACACATCCTCCGAACTAGGTTGTCCGGGGTAGTGTCCAGACCACGTGTGGCAAGCATGTGGTCACGCATTGCGCGAAAACGTGAGCACATGAACAACACGTGTTCCGCCGTTTCCTCTAAACCTGCGCACACCAAACACTCGGGCGAGGCCGAGCAAGCCAGCTGCGTTACCTGCTCTGTGATTTTGCAGCACGCTTAAACGCCGGGCACATCGAACCCCCCATGGGGTGCTTGCTGTTCACAGCTTTGCTGGAACAAATCAAACAATTGGGAGGGTTCGTGCAGCATTGATTGCTTCTGTCAGGGCCTTTGCAGTCCCATTGCTTGTGCCCCGGTTCCAGGCACTTGAAGCAAACTTCGGGTTGCTCGTATATGCCCACAGGGCATACCGACCATCCCACCTTGACGCTCCCTAACTTGACTACCTTGGAGGCGTCCGCTGCAGATAGCCGAACCAATGCTACCTGCGTCCCTGCCGGACCTTTCCGTAGCCGAACGGCTGCGGTGGGCGTCTTCACTTCATACTGTCGCCGCAGTGCCGTGACGAGCTCTTCGACTTCGGTGATCTCGTCCAGGTCTTTAACCCTTAGATTCACCTCCGTAGTGAGTGCCTTAACCTTGACCGTCTCGCCTAGAACTTGCGAGACGCCCCGCTTCAGCTCGAGGATCATCTCGCCCATCCGGGTACGTCTTATTCGACGTACGTCGGCGCCGAGTTCACCGAGCTTGACGTCACTCCTCATCGCCTTCAAAACGTCCGAGTACTTAGCCTCGTCCGCCGTGATGACTAGGGCATAGCCCCTGGAGCGATTGACGCCTACCCTAGACTTCTTGCTACCCTCATTCGCCTGGGTCTTCTTTTCGGCGCTTGACGTCTTCGGTTTCCTCTTGTTCTTGACCAGGGTCCAGGAGGCGTCATCCCCCTCTATTTCCCTAGTCTGGTGCGGCTGAGAACTTTCAGCCTGCCGTAACCCCTTACCACCGTCTTTCCTGAGTGGACGGACCTTTCCAGGTCCTTCCTCCCCCGGTTTTGGAGGTACCTGGCCGGGGTTCAGCTTCCCAGCCCCACTACCCTTGTTCGGGGTAGTAACCCTCCGCGTTTTGGAGCGGCCCCCAGGGAGCTCATCCCCTGGAGACTGCTCCCCCGTTTTTGTGTCTGCTTCGTTGGAGCAGTCACCCCCGACGTACCCGCAAATACTTGAGCCTCAGTCTGGGTAGACTTTGGCACCACCGTCTTTGCTGGCACGCCTTCGGTCGATTCGACCTTGCCCGAGTCCGCGAATCCTTGGGCCTCAGTCTGGGTAGACCTCGACTCCACCGATTTCACGGGTTTACACTTGGCCGTCCCGACCGCTTGGCGTCCAGCATCGACTTTCGAAGTTTCTGCAAGCCCCTCTTGAGGTCCTTGCTGATGTTATGCTTCGATGACGCAAAGTCGATGATGGCGTCCAGCTGTTCCGTCGCCACCTCGAAGGCCGAAAGCCCATCGCGTTTGCGGTTCATCGCCTTCACAAGCCATGGGCCGTCAATAACCCCTACCGGCGTTTTTTTAGCCGAGAGGAAGGTTGAGTGACCTACGCTGGCGCTGCGCACTGAGCTGCCGACTATTGCCTCTGGCCTCCTAGGCGGAGACCTGAACAACCCACCATTTCCATTTTGGTCCCACGAGTTGCTCGGGAAAAGAGGTCTACCACGCCAGAGCCCAGCATGACGCGGTAAGGGACAATTACTGTGGAGGGTGCCCAGGTACCCCACAGGCTCCGTTAAAGGCCTAGCTTATTATTTCACCCCCCCCTGGCCATGCATCCCCTCGGCACGGGTCGCTTGACGCCTTGGGATTAGGGGTTAGGGACGATGGTCCCGGTCTAACTCGCAGTGGCCATGGGGAGGGGTCGTCAAGCCATTGCACAAAGTCCCTGCTGCCCCAGACACCCTGTAACAAGTACTAAGGAAGTCCCTGAGTCTCCCTACCCAGTTGTGCCTTCCAATGCCACCGCCATCGTCGTCGTCCCGGTCCTGTGGTCGATGATGGTATACAGGACTTCCGATCTGCTTCACCAGGCGAGTATAATCACGGTTATGATCTGTCGCTGCCTGAAAATTTGCCGCTTTTCAGTTCGGTTTCAACTTCCGTCATGGACACCGATCCCACTAGAAGTCTACGAGTGTATTACCAAAATACTAGAGGACTTTCTATCAAATTGGACGACGTTTATATGGCTGTGCTTGACGGCGACTATGGTATTTATGTGTCCACCGAAACCTGGCTTGATGGGAGAATCAACTCACTCCAACTTTTCGGTGACAACTTCGTCGTTTATAGAGTGGACCGCAGTATATCTAATAGCTCTCGCGTGCGTGGTGGCGGTGTTCTAGTTGCTGTTTCCAATGAGCTTGTTTCCTGCCAGATCGCCGTCAGACAATTCAATTTAATTGAGACTGTTTGGGCCAAAATAAAGCTCTCTAGACGCAGCGTTTTCATCGGTGCCTCGTATATTCCTCCCGACCGACGACATGATTGCAGTGTAAGGGCTCATTCACAAATTACATAACGCTTTAAGGGGTGGGTGGGTACACAATATTGCGTTACAAATCGTTACGGTTGGTCTAGGGGGTGGGTGGGTTTGTTCAGTTCTGTTACGGGTAACATTTGTGATAATTAAATAATATAAGAAACGAAATTATTAATTAAATTCAATTTCGACTGTATTATTATGTACTATGTAGATAGTTAAGGTAGAGTTCACTGAAAAAATTAATTTATATTTTTTGTGAAATTTTTGTAAGACGTTATGCGTCACAGACGGGGGTGGGTGGGTGTAAAGGAAATGTTACAAACAAGTCACAGAGGGGTGGGTGGGGGTTCAAATCCGTGTTTTTTAATTTTATGAAATTTGTGAATGAGCCCTAATACAACTTCACCTTGGTGCTACAGAATTTGCCTCCGCTTTAGCCTTACCATCGGATGTGATATTCTATATTCTGATATTCTAGCTGTTTCACTTTGTCTACTATTCAACCTATCACTCCAGTAGAGTAAATTTCCTGTGCAGTGGAAATGCTCTACTATGTTCCCAGTTTTCAAGAAAGGCAACAAACGTGATGTGAGAAACTACCGTGGCATTACATCACTCAGAGTGGAGTCGAAAGTGTTCGAGACGCTGATGAACGATAGAATGTTCGCTTCCAGCAAGAATTACATCAGCTCCTATCAGCATGGTTTCTTTCCCGGCCGTTCTGTGGAAACGAATCTTACCAGTTTTACCACCGACGAACCGACGTGTCACTGGCGCTCTCCGATTGTCTCACACTTTTTAACGGCCATTCGCTTTTGCGGGCGATCGCTCCTGTCAAATGAGCTAAGACACAACTCCGCTGTAATGTTAATACACGTAGGTTGGTGGCTGAGCTACGAAAACTTCGCGAGCCATTATGGGGGTGGCGGTAGTGTTCAATGATTTTTCATCATGGCGTCGTGGCGCAGCAAATTTGAATTATTTTCCATTAGGTGACACGTCGGTTCGTCGGTGGTTTTACTTCGTTTTGCATGAATCCATTTATTTTGTTTACATCTAAACAGATAACACTGAATCAAAAATTTGAGGCCACAATACACGGCTCGAGGCCGCATCTCTCCATCCTCGAATACGCCCCACGCTCGCCAAAACGTTTTGCACCTGGTCAGCCCACCTCGCTCGCTGCGCTCCACGCCGTGTCGTACCTGCCGGATCGGAAGCGAACACCATCTTTGCTGGGTTGCTGTCCGGCATTCTTGCAATATGTCGTGCCCATCGTAACCTTCCGGCATTATTAACGCATTTGCCCAAAAGTACGCGGCGCTCCCCAGAGGAAACGACGCACCGCGCTTTTTGCTGCCCGTAACTCGATTCTTATGGGGAGGTAACATTGCGGCGTTTCCTAGGGTGTGGTTGTTCCTTTCGAATAGGAAACGCCGTGTGGAATCTTGTGCAAATGCGCTTTTGGAAACATTACAACAGCCGCGCGGTGTATCGTATTGACAGTACCCTACAATAGCTACCTTCTGGATACTGGGGTAGGGTACTTGCGATTTAACATTCTCTCACTCTCGGCGACGATGATGCAGGTTCCGCCAACTGGTTCTTCACACCACGAAGCATTGATGTGTGACGCACGGGGAGGGTCTCTCTGCTGACCCAACGAACTAATTAATCGCCGGCGCTGGCAGACCCGTGATGGCTACGATGATGGTCTTCGACTAACGATGATCAAGAGCTTTGGCTTCTCCCGGGCAGGGACGATAACGTGCTTGCAGAAGCGAATCAGGCGACGCTGGTAGTGGTCGATGGCAGCTCGCGAATGGCCGCTACAGGGCCCGGTTGGTGGCGTGTTGGCAATGGCCAACACCGGCTTTGTTGGTGGCTTGGCGTGGTAACAATGGTCGACACCGGGCTCCGCTGGTGGCTTTGTGGCGTGGTGGTAATGGTCGATAGCAGCTTGGCAGTGGATACTACAGGCGAGGTCGGTGGCGTGGTTGCGATCACGGTGCGAGCCACAATTGCGATGGCCAGCAGCAGCTGGCAGTGAACCCTACCAGCGAGGATGCGATCCAGGTGCGAGCAACGATTGCGATGGCGTCTCGATGGAATACCGCCGGCGAGTTTTCAACGCGACGGATAATTGCCGACCTCCAGGGCGATGGCGGTTACGTTTTCATCGGGAATGCGGGAAATTCCCGGACTGCGAAAAACTGCCACTTCACAAAAACCACTGCTGCTCTACACACCCGTTGTTGCCGGAATCCAGCGAATTCGAGAACCACTGGTAATTGGCCACTTCTATCACCGTACCACTTTGCTCCGGCTCTGCGATTCGAAGAAAAACGAAAAGAACAGAAAAAGGCCCGCTTTCTGGGCCTACCCCTAACATTAGTACCCTTTAGACGTCACTGGTATTCTCTTCCGTACACATGGGCTACTCAAAGAACAATTTACCTTTTTCTTGAATGGTTTAAACACGATTACCATGTCTTCTCTACGTGCCCTTTTGTTAAGCTATTTACAATTGCCTTTTATAAAATCTAGGATACAATACAACAATAAACCAAAGACAATTAATCGGTTTGCTTACAACAAAACTATTTCACTAATAACTTTTTCACTTTCAGGTACCTACTTTTGGCTCACGAACTAGAAACTTTAAAATAGAAACTTTCACGAATAACTTTATGTTCAAATACTTTCTAGGAGAAAAAACCGCCGCGCACTTCGACTCTTGGTGGAGTCCAGGACAGAATAGATCGCTTGATACTGTAGCTGAGCTGTTTTAACTAGGGCACGACCAACCCGACAAAACCCGAACCCTAATGGTTCCAAATCAGCCTGGCAACCCTTCCACCTAGCGGTCCCTGTGGGCAAGCTTTTTACGTTTGGCAAGTTTTTTTTTTAAATTGTTTTTTCTTGCACTCAAACCACTGTAAGTCCATTCCTGTCGTTGGTGGTGTAAGTGTAAAGTGGTACTCACATTTCTCACTGGCAAGGTGATAACCCTTACCGGTTCAAAACAGTGAGAAGCACAGTGGGCTTAGTGGAGGGGAAATGTTACTTGCGGTGGAGCCAGCAAATACAAAAATGAAACCCCAGGTTACACCTAAGCACCCGTCTCTTGAATACTCCGAGTGCTTGCAAGTCGAGCATTGTCCATGTTTCATGTCCAGTGTGACTAGAGGACTACCGGTGTTATCAGCGTCTTGTACATGACACATTTGGTGCGGTGGCGAATCTTTTTTGACCGCAGTTTCTTCTGGAGCGCGTAGTAGGCCCGACTTCCACAGATGATGCGCCATCGTATTTCACAAGTAACATTGTTATCAGCCGTTAGCAAGGATCCAAGGTAGACGAATTCCTCGACCACCTCGAAGGTATCCCCGTCTATCGTAACACTGCTTCCCAGGCAGCTCCTGTTGCGCACGGTTCCGCCCACAAGCATGTACTTTGTCTTTGACGCATTAACCAGCAGTCCAACTTTTGTTGCTTCGCGTTTCAGGCGGGTGTACAGCTCTGCCACCTTTGCAAATGTTCGACCGACAATGTCCATGTCATCCGCGAAACAAATAAATTGACTGGATTTGTTAGAAATCGTACCCCGGCTGATACACCCGGCTCTCCACATAATGCCTTCTAGCACAATGTTGAACAACAGGTACGAAAGTCCATCATCTTGTCTTAGTCCCCAGCGCGATTCGAACGAACTGGAGTGTTCTCCCGAAATTTTCACACAGTTTTACATACCATCCACCAGACCACCGTTGCAGTCTGGTAAGCTTCCCAGGGTAGCTGTTCTCGATTTTCATGGATAACGTGTGTAAAAAAATCCAAAAAGAAGCCGTTTACACCGATCTTAAATCTGCTTTCGACAAAGTTAACCATGGCTTGCTGCTTGCAAAACAAGAAAAAATGGGCTGTTTTTTGCTTTATGCACCTTGCTCAGATCAAATCTGGTTGGACGCCAAATGTCGGTCAGTATTGGAAATAATTCGTCCGACTGTTTCTCGAACCTTTCCGGAGTTCCACAAGGTAGCACCCTTGGACCATTGCTATTCTCGCTTTTCATAAACGATGTAACCCTTATTCTGCGACGTGGAGGTATACCATATATGCTGCTGATGTTTGCTGATGACCTTAAAATGTATGTAGTTGTCCGAGACCTCACTGACTGCTATGAGCTACAGAACCTTCTCGAAATCACTGGTGTACTCGGAACAGTGGCGTAGCCAGAAAATTGGTCTGGGGGGGGGTTTTCCGAACATTTTTTTTTCGAAAAAAAAATTTCTTATAAATATTTTGTCTCTGGGGGGGGGGGTGTTTATGTCCAAAACCACCCCCGTGGCTACGCCACTGACTCGGAATATGATGGTTCTGAGCATTACGAAATGCTGTGTCATAAGTTTCCGACGAACGACTAATTTCATCCAATTTGACTAAAGTATAGAGCCAATCGCCAGCTTGGGTTTATGTTTAAAATCTCCGACCCCGCGGCTGGAGACGGATCCGTCGGTGTATCGGATCACATGGTTCCGGAGCCGTGTTCTTAACATTTCCAATCTTCCGGTTGGGGATGGCTTCCGTACTGAGGTGGTCAAGCTAACATCTATTCAGGGCACTGCAGATGTGCCCCCGGACACACTTACTGGCGTTCATTACAAAACCGACGGTAAATGGTACTTACTGCCGCCTGAGTTTTGATCCTTCTCCTTCCAGGTGTCCTGCCAACCACGACCAAGAGAATGTCGTCGGCATATACGAATACGTACACATTCGCAGGTAGAACGCTGAAACCTCCGTCCATATCTAAGAGGAAGAGTGTTACTGGTGTTACCGCTAGGACCGAACGCCGGTTTCTTCGGAGAACTCGTCTGATGCAGTGCCATCAATGAGCACTTGAAAAGTTTGTCGGGTGAGGATGATTTCAACGAAAGCAAGCATATTGCCTGTGATACTCCACTCTTGAAGTCCAGGTTCTGCTTAAAGCCTTGGCAATATCAAGTGATACAAGGTCAACATGCATGTCTTCCTCATACGCTTTTTGTAGCACACTGCCCAGCCCAGGTTGGCAAAATATGTGCTGGTGATATAGCCAGGACGAAAAGCGTGTTGACGGTGACGTCGGCTTCCAATTTCCCCCGGTTGTCGCCGGTTGACCTCCCTCTCGACGAGTTTTCATAACACTGTAAATTAACGTTCAAGTTAAGGTTTAATCCCCGGAAATAGGCAATTAACTTTGATTGAACTGAACCTGAGTTGCGTGCTCTTGTCTACGCAATGCGGTCGGGTCTGAGCTTGACGACCGACTGGCAAATAGCTTACACAACCTCACTTGATCAGTACAGTTGCTGATGAAGAATGTGTACAGCCGCCAGCACGGCGCCCCGGTAGACCGTTATTATAAAATAAAAATGTCCAACAAAACCAAGTACAGGGCTCGATTCCTGTGGTAATTCTGCACCTCTGGACCAATTTTTAAAAAAATCCCTAGGAGGAATCTCGAGAAATCTTGATTTGAAGTTTTTATTAAGAAATTTTAAAAGAATCTATATTTTAATTCTATAAGAATTTATAAATAATTGACGGACGAACGTGTGGTGATCGAAAGGTGGAAGCAGCACTACGAGGAACATCTGAATGGCGCTGAGAGTACAGGCAGTGAAAGTCAAGGCAGCGGAGGAGATGACTACGTCAGTTCAGCGGACGATGGAAGCCAACCAGCCCCCACCTTGAGGGAAGTTAAGGATGCCATTCAACAGCTAAAGACCAATAAAGCAGCTGGTAAGGATGGTATCGGAGCTGAGCTCATCAAGATGGCCCCGGAAAAGCTGGCCACTTGCCTGCACAAACTGATAGTCAGAATCTGGGAAACCGAACAGCTACCGGAGGAGTGGAAGGAAGGGGTTATATGCCCCATCTACAAGAAAGGCGACAAACTGGAGTGTGAAAACTTTCGAGCGATCACCATCCTTAATGCCGCCTACAAAGTGATATCCCAGATCATCTTCCGTCGTCTGTCACCATTAGTGAACGAGTTCGTGGGTTATCAAGCCGGCTTCGTTGACGGCCGCTCGACAACGGACCAGATCTTTACTGTACGGCAAATCCTTCAAAAATGCCGTGAATACCAGGTCCCAACGTACCATCTGTTCGTTGATTTCAAGGCGGCATACCTTGTCATAGACCGCGTAGAGCTATGGAAAATTATGGACAAGAACAGCTTCCCTGGGAAGCTTACCAGACTGATCAAAGCAACGGTGGATGGTGTGCAAAACTGTGTGAAGATTTCGGGCGAACACTCCAGTTCGTTCGAATCGCGCCGGGGACTAAGGCAAGGTGATGGACTTTCGTGCCTGTTGTTCAACATTGCGCTAGAAGGTGTCATGCGGAGAGCCGGGTGTAACAGCCGGGGTACGAATTTCAACAGATGCAGTCAATTTATTTGCTTCGCGGATGACATGGACATTGTCGGCCGAACATTTGCAAAGGTGGCAGAACTGTACACCCGCCTGAAACGTGAAGCAACAAAAGTTGGACTGGTGGTGAATGCGTCAAAGCCAAAGTACATGCTTGTGGGCGGAACCGAGCGCGACAGAGCCCGCCTGGGAAGCAATGTTACGATAGACGGGGATACCTTCGAGGTGGTCGAGGAATTCGTCTACCTCGGATCCTTGCTAACGGCTGACAACAACGTTAGTCGTGAAATACGAAGGCGCATCATCTGTGGAAGTCGGGCCTACTACGGGCTCCAGAAAAAACTGCGGTCGAAAAAGATTCGCCACCGCACCAAATGTGTCATGTACAAGACGTTTATAAGACCGGTTGTCCTCTACGGACATGAAACATGGACAATGCTCGAGGAGGACTTGCAAGCACTCGGAGTATTCGAGAGACGGGTGCTTAGGACCATCTTTGGCGGTGTGCAAGAAGACGGTGTGTGGCGGCGAAGAATGAACCATGAGCTCGCCCAACTCTACGGCGAACCCAGTATCCAGAAGGTAGCTAAAGCCGGAAGGGTACGATGGGCAGGACATGTTGCAAGAATGCCGGACAGCAACCCTGCAAAGATGGTGTTCGTTTCTGATCCGGCAGGTACGAGACGGCGTGGAGCGCAGCGAGCGAGATGGGCAGACCAGGTGCAAAACGACTTGGCGAGCGTGGGGCGTATCCGATGATGGAGAGATGCGGCCTCGAACCGTGTATTGTGGCGTCAAATTGTTGATTCAGTGTTATCTGTTTAGATGTAAACTAAATAAATGAAATGAAATATTTTAATTCAATAATATCCCAAAAATACCTTCAAAGCCGTCCAAAAAGTGGTCCAAGTTGTTTTCAACAAGTTTGCATTTGTTGCCTTTATTACAATTATAAATTTTTACAACTGATTAAGCTCACCAAGCTGACTTAGGTATGTTTTTTGTATGGCTTGAAGCCGTCTATCTTCAAGAGTGCTACCTCTCGTTCAGAACCATTCATGAATTCACGTGCAGGCCAGTGATGCCACATATACAGATTTTTCTGTAATGATACAGATTTTTTTAGGCAATTTTGAACCAAGAATCTGTGAATCAGATTACAGATTCTTCAGATATCAACAGATTTTGAATATTGCAGAATAAAATTCATTTCTCACAAAAACTTCGTTTTCTCAAATGGTTCTACATTCCAACTGTAACGTGGCCTACTTTCCACGTTAATGTTCTATTAACATTTCTACGAAAAATATATTAAGCTCGTTTAGTGGAATGTATTAAACCGTCTAAGACGAATTAAGTACTGTCCATTTAATTCCACCAGTAAATTTTCGTTATCTTTGCAGATACGTATTCCGACCACAACTGTGTGGTCGTCTTCAGTGTCTTGTACTTGACTCGACTTGAAGAAAACAATCGCAACTTACACTATTTATACTACGCTAGGTACCTAATCTAATCTTATTTGCCTACTTTATTTACCTATACAGTAAATTACTTTATTGTTTAGGTAGAAACTTGAAGAGCCAAGAGCTGCCATTTCCCTGATCCTTATTCAACAGCGCTGTTTGTACCTGTCGGTGGATTTCCAAACTCTCAGCTACATCGAGTTTCCATGGGGAAGAGACATTTCTTAAGATTTTAATATTTGATGCCGTAATTGGGTGCCACCCAAACAGCGCTGTTGAATAAGGATCAGGGAAATGGCAGCTCTTGGCTCTTCAAGTTTCTACCTAAACAATAAAGTAATTTACTGTATAGGTAAATAAAGTAGGCAAATAAGATTAGATTAGGTACCTAGCGTAGTATAAATAGTGTAAGTTGCGATTGTTTTCTTCAAGTCGAGTCAAGTACAAGATACTGAAGACGACCACACAGTTGTGGTCGAAATACGTATCTGCAAAGATAACGAAAATTAACTGGTGGAATTAAATGGACAGTACTTAATTCGTCTTAGATGGTTTAACATTTCTACAGTTAATATTTAAAGACGTGTATATGCCCATCAATTGCATGAAAATGTATCTTGTGTAGCAAGTACAATGGATACACTATGCCTAGAGAGCCAAGAATGTTTCTCTACCGTACCGAAAGCATCTTATGTCGCAATCCGTTTTTTAAGGAAATTTATGCTCCAATTTTCCATTTATATTTCTCATTCATCAGCGGTTGTAGAGCACATTTTATTGCAGACAATTTTAAACCCAACGAGGAATCACCGAGCAACATAATGGTTTCTAAAAATAATATCGAGAATCAAATCTCACGTCAAACTTTGTAGATAATGCTTTTTCGTACAACTGATTTGTCATCATGAAAAATTATGTAAAAGTATGTACAACCACCATAACATAATCGAAGAAAAGATTGATGTGATTGTTTGAAATTGATAGAAATATGAATAAGTTTACAAATAAAGAAAAAAAAACATAGGGTAAAGTGCCCAATAGTGGACCCCCAACCAATAGTGGACCCTCCAGCCATTTTTGCATTATTACAGCACAATGTAAACATTTTGCTATGAAATTCCATCGGGAGAACCTACCTTACAGTCTTATGATTTGATTACATGCATTGGAAATGCTATGGAAACTAAAATTAGATGATTTTTTACAATTCTATAAAAAATAAACACGAGAGTGTCCATTATAGGAATATTTTGGGGGGTCCATAATAGGGAAGAAGAACGTTTCGAAACGGAACATAAAAATCAAATGAAGTGTCGACTATAGGGAAGCAATTTCCTATTATGGACCCCCAGGGGGTCTACTATAGGGCGAATTCAGTCAGACTTTGAAATGTTAATTTCAACGAATAACTTCGAGTATTTGAGTGTTTCATGTATGTACCGTGAAGAGGAGATACAGAGCTTGATATTAGATATCACGCAAAATTAATATTTTGAAAATTTCCACTCCTTATGCCAGGAAGAGCAAAATTTCGCTACTAGGGGGTCCACTATCGGGCATTTTACCCTATTTAAACCCATGGATATTTTTTTTGTATTTTTTGCAAATTTTTATCATACAGATTTTACATACAGATTTTTGAATTATAATACAGATGAAAAAGATTTTTTAACTCCGAAATACAGAATTACATGTGGCAACACTGGTGCAGGCTGCAGATTCTTTGTTGAATGCCATTCAGATTAAAGTTTGTATTTTTTTACTGTATTCACAAATGTATTCGAGCATCAGAAGTAAAGTTTGGAGTACGGAAAAAAATGATGAAAAAACCAACACCTTACAGATTTGTTCAAAGTAGTGTAGTTGTTAAGCATTAAGGTTCCCCCAAACACACGCGACGCGACAGTCGCGACGCGATTCTATCGCCTTGCGACTGCGATTCTGTCGTCGTTGGTATGGAAGGATAAATGGAACATTGCCTGCAGCGACCCAGCGATAGAATCGCGGCGACTAGTTGTCGCCGTCGCGGCGATGAAATCGCTTAGGTCTGGGGGAGCCTTTATATAACAGGTTAGATCTTCGTCAGATGCTGTAACAATTGAATTGACGGAGCTTTATCATATTCTGAGATTTCCCCGCAAAAGGATCATCGGACTGGTAATAACTCCAAAGATGGCGGTAAGGAAAAGCTACGATTTTCAAGTGTGAGCTCGGCATATAGAATGAGATCTCGAGAACCAAGGAAAACATCAGGAAAAATGCACAAGAGAAAGAAAAAAAATTATAAACTTCGTGCATATTCTTTTTGGGTTTTCGGTTACGACGAAGATAAAATATTAAATTTTTGAACTTTTAAAAACACTTTAATAAAGAAACAAAATGAACCTTTGCTTATCTCCGTCACTACACATCTAGTTCGGAATTGTTAATACGATTTTAAAGTTGCTCGAGAAGCGCCATGTTGAGCCAAGTACAGATGAGGCATCAACAAATTACATAGAGTTCACTATAGAATCCCGATCTTTCGGATTACGTCATTACTCTGCTTAAACATTAAAAATTTTCTAATTAATATTTCAATCAGCAGGTTCTGAATAATTTCAAAAAAAGTACACGCAAGATACAGCTCTTTAAAACTCAAGCATGGTTTTGAGGAAGCAATTGATGGCTTTGCTAGCAGCTGGTAAAAGCCGCAGCTTCCATTCACGTCAAAGTACCATATCTTGAATTATCATGTTTCAGAGTTCTGCAGAGGTACCGGAATAGGTTTTGGCTTACATATCAAACATGCTTTTTCTTGTCCGTTGATAAGAACTTTGACGAGATTTGGCAGCAAAGATCGATTCATAAGTGCTGTGATCGAGTATAACAGCTTCTAACTACTATTATTCTACACGAACTCTGGTCTTACTTCTCTCCATTATGAACATAAACACTAAATTAAAATTAATTTTTACCTTTCATTCTATTATACATTGAAAACAACACTTATACTAAACTCGAGCAAGTTAGCCATATAAAAACATACTTAAGTCAGTTTGGTAAGATAAGTCAGTTGTAAATATTTATAGTTCTAATAACGGCAACGCGTGCTTAGGGCCATCTTTGGCGTTGTGCAAGAGAATGGTGTGTGGCGGCGAAGGATGAAACAAGAGCTCGCCCAGCTCTACGGCGAACCCAGTACCCAGAAGGTAGCTAAAGCTGGAAGGGTACGATGGGCAGGGCATATTTTAAGAATGCCGGACAGCAACCCTGCAAAGCTGGTGGTTACTTTCGACCGGCAGGTACAAGAAGAATTGAAGGACATCTATCTAGGTGGATTAATCAAGGTTTTTGGTGATATTTTTGGATTCTTATATGGATTCTTTTGAAATTTCTTAACTTTAAACTTCAAATCAAGATTTCTCGAGATTCCTCCTAGGGATTTTTTTAAAAATTGGGCCCGAGCTGCAGAATTACCACAGGAATCGAGCCCTGTACTAGGTTTTGATGGACATTTTTATTTTATAATAACGGTCTACCGGGGCACCGTGGCCAGACATTCTAAATACTCACGCTCCTCTAATGTGGACGTGTATTATACACATGTGGAAGTATTGGCTTGAGAAATGGATTGCGAGTAATTTGACTATGCGTCCAATTTGGGAATCTCGAGCTCGTTCAGTAGCCGCTAGGTTGCGAAGGCCGACGGAGGTCCTTCGTAGCTTAGTTGGTTAAAGCACCAGTCTTGCGTACTGTAGGGTCATGGGTTCGAGTCCCATCGAAAGGAAAATGGTTACCTCCAATACATTTTCCAAATCAATATCTTCCACATAACGTACATATTCACATATGAGTTTTCATAACATTGTGGTTTAATCCCCGGAAATAGGCAATTAACTTTGATTGAACCGGATCTACTTACCGCATGGACATCAATGGATGCGGCAGAGTGCCCGTTGAGAAAAGTGGGTGACCCGCCAATGAGAGTGACGAGGTCACCTTCCACGAACGCTTCGACTAAAGCAGTGCTTCGAGGGTCGGCCCTGCACCCTCCCCACATAGGATGATGAGCCTTCATATCTTCAAGGAGGGGCCGGGCGGAGTAGCGTTCTAAATCAAATTGCTTACCTTCCTACTGATGGCGGGGAAGACGCCACAAGGGATGTAAACATTTATGATGGTGATCGGCATACTTCCATATAGTCAGACACCGGTAACCGGTAAGTCTTCATTTATATCGAGGACATTGAAGAGGACCTTGCTGGTCCAACGATATTTGCATCCTACGGTACATTCCATGATTGTGTCGGACACACGGGTGACCTCTTGGAGGGCGATGGTCGAGGGTAAGCTTTGCTGCATCAGCATTTTTCTAAACTTCTTCACTTGCCAATGTGGTAAATATTTGGAAAATAATTTAATCGTATTATAGGATTTTTGGAAGCATGTTCCTAATAAGCGTGCTATTGGGAGAATCTAGAACGCACTCTCACAGTCAGTGTGGTAGTACATATCTTACATGTAACCAAATCAGAATCCACGCTCAATAATATGTTTTGATTTTTCCATTCCATTTTGCATGCTGCCTTTATTCAACGCTATTTTTCGTATGTTCGAATTCAACAATCACTTGTTCTCGCTCATTTCATGTTGGGGACCATATCTTTTTTCGCACAGCTGTGTAAAACAAGTTGAAATGCATAATCAAAACCGGTGCCGCAATTGGGGCTTATAGAAAGAAATTTATCATGGGTTTTAGCCCCCCGGATCAGTTCATTATCGTAACAGCTACCGAAAAACGTCTCTCACGGTATGCTACCTATCGAGAGTGTATACAAACATGATAAGTGAGAGATTTTGTCATTCTCCTTTGGATTCAAACCCTGACAATGGGTCATTTTGTCCATTTCGTTCGGGACATTCATCGTGGTTTTTTGCTGTTTGGCGTCAAAACCAAAAGTAAGCAATCCGGCTGGAGGAATAATCCATAAGGATGCCATTAACTATGGAAAAAGACATCGAATTGTGATTCTGTAGGAAACCTGGGAGAGATTGATTCTTAGTCAACGCAAAAATAGGAATAGAGAATTTTCTTTCGTATTGAAAGTACAATTACTGTTTTATTTATTCTTAAACTATTTATTTTTAGTTAGCATTTTCTCTGTTGTGTATTTAGATGAATTCATATTTTCCTCATAGGCAATACCACAAATTTAAAATTACTCACTTTTAATTGTAGTAGGTAGAAGTATTAGACCACCCTTACGACGGGCATATCTAACGAACGCGTTTGCATGGGATGTGATTAGATAGCCTTTTACTCTCCACTGCGATAAGTAGAATAGTTTCGACAGTTCAACCGTTCGTCTGCCTGCGGTTTACTGATGAGAACTCTGTGATTGCGGGTCAGGATAAATTTGTGTTGATCATCGAGTTGATCGAGGTTGTTTCTATATTTGCACGTGTGGCCCTCAGGAACAGCACAATCCAGCCGGTACTTTTGTCAGATTGCAGGCTTGCAGTTCTTCCTCGGAAGCGTTTGATGTTCAGAAGATCGTGTCGAAAGAATAACAAACAGGGCTTTGTGAACTTAGTTAGCTTCAGACAATAGCTAGATTGTAATTGGACAAATTTTACACTGAATAATGTACCTTAATAAGAGAATAGTCTCTACTGTTAGCACAATCTAATCAACTTACACTAACTTCTAGTAATTGTTGTATATTCAATAAATATTTTATTACGATAATTGTTATAAATACCCTTTTACTAGACTTTCATGTGTAGAAACATTCTACCACAATTACGAATAAATTTGATGCGTGATCGTGAGTTCTAATTTTACTTAACTCTAGACAACAACAAAAAAAACTAATCGTTTCATTCGTTAAGGAATCCTTACGCTTCAAATAGATGTGTGTTTTCCACTTTGCTTTACTTAATAAATTTGCTCAATCATTTTTTTACAATCATTCGCATTCTTGTCTTCTTGCCTTAATTTAAAAAAATATTCTTCCAAGAAAGGAAAACCGGTTCACAAGATCTTAAGCAATCTGTCGTCGAACTGATTAAAACGCGTTCCATTGCGCAGTAAGTATTGCCAACAAGCGGTACACTTCCCTTGTTTTAAAAAATACGCCTTGCGTAAATATTGATCCTGGGAGAAACAGTAAAAACCTAAGCAAAAACAAAAACGTTTACCAAATTTTCACTTGCTTGCACTACTGCCATGCAATCCATCCCGTGGAGTCAGTACGGGAATGCAGTATGTGTGTTGTTGTGTACATCTGTAAGGGTATGTTTGTAATTGTGTAGGGAAGCTGCGTGTATTGCTGATGTTCCGGATGACGTTATCTCGGCCGTGTACTGGTGAAGGAACAGTCGGCAGCGGTCAACAATCACGCTTAGATGATTATTGCATTTGTCGCGCCGGGAGCTAGAAGCGGACCGGGTCCACTGCTAAGATTCCCCTTCTTTGCCAAACGCCGTCTAGCTCGAACCTTGCGCACGTACGCCTTGATGAGCTTCTGGATCTTGATCGGGTTGATTTCCCCTGTACGGCTGTGGCAAATCTAGGAGAGAAATGAAAAGAAATGGATTAGAAGCTTCTAATAAATGTGCTAAGCATGTGGGACTAAAAAAGCCACAAAGACATAAAAAACCCTTAATCGGGGTGAAAATTAATTACTCTGTTTGAAAATTCGATTAGTGCGTTTTATACATTTTTGTGGTTCTTTACGTTAAGCCAGTCACTGATCACATATGAAGCTTTTACACTAACTGCTTAACTTTGGTTCAATCAAAGTTAATTAGGTATTGATTATTTTCCGGGTATTAGACCACCCAACTTCAATTTACAATGTTCTGAAAACTCAGATGTGAATATGTACATTATGTGGAAGATTAATTAATTTTGAAAAATGTATTGGAGCTAACTACTTACCTTCGATGGGACACATGTAGTAGTGTCAGCTTGACAGATGGACTGTAAGTGATTCGTCTATGCGTCCAATCTCGGGCTCATTCAGTAGCCACTAAGTTGGGAAGGCCGACGGAGGTCCTTCGTAGCTTAGTTGGTTAAAGCACCAGTCTAGCGTACTGATGGTCGTGGGTTCGAGTCCCATCGAATGAAAGTAGTTAGCTCCAATACATTTTTCAAATCAAAATCTTCTATAAGGTACCCCGGGGCAAGTGGGACCTAAAAAAACGCTAGTTCAGCAAAATCGCTAAAGCATACTTAGAAAACAGGGTATTTCAGGACATTAACCACGGATACATCATTATATGCTTCCGTTGTTGAAGTGTAGACGTGTTGTAAGCCATTTATTCAGTTACAAAAATATTGGTAGTGACATAAATAAATTTACCTGTGGGACCCACTTACTTCTTCAAACGGGGCAAGTTGGACCTATTCTACTCTATACTGTCGAACGAAACTAATTTGAAAAATGTAACTACGCCCTCGACTAAGGAAATTCGGCATCGATCTAGTATTCTCCAGTAGAAGCAACCAACTCAAGTCTCTATTGGGTTCAACGAAGGATAAAGTAGAAATGTTGAATAAGGCAGGCGTTTATAAGATAAGTTGTTCCCAATGTGAAAAAATCTATGTAGGCCAAACAAAAAGATCATTAGATATAAGGTTCAAGAAACATATGGCGGAAGTGAGTAAGGCGAAAAGAGAAAACGATAAGGGATTACATTACGAATTTAGATCTAAGGTAGCAGAGCATGTGTATAAGGAAAATCACCCAATTACGGCATCAAATATTAAAATCTTAAGAAATGTCTCTTCCCCATGGAAACTCGATGTAACTGAGAGTTTGGAAATCCACCGACAGGTACAAACAGCGCTGTTGAATAAGGATCAGGGAAATGGCAGCTCTTGGCTCTTCAAGTTTCTACCTAAACAATAAAGTAATTTACTGTATAGGTAAATAAAGTAGGCAAATAAGATTAGATTAGGTACCTAGCGTAGTATAAATAGTGTAAGTTGCGATTGTTTTCTTCAAGTCGAGTCAAGTACAAGACACTGAAGACGACCACACAGTTGTGGTCGAAATACGTATCTGCAAAGATAACGAAAATTAACTGGTGGAATTAAATGGACAGTACTTAATTCGTCTTAGACGGTTTAATACATTCCACTAAACGAGCTTAATATATTTTTTTTGAAAAATGTAGATATAATGCTCATGTAATTTCTGAGTTGTAGTATTTCAGATCATGGATGGAGGTTCATTGCTTGTCAGACTTTTGTTTTTGGCAAAAGAAAGGGATTACAATGTTAGCAGATATAAAATCAAGACAACAGCCGGTTTACCGTTTAATTGTCTGTTGTCTGGCTTTACATTAGCTTACTTTCTTACCAAGTGTGTTAGAAGGAAGAGATTAGCAAATCTTTGTTCACTTTTCGAATGAATGTTTCTCTGTTTAACACAAATTATTACATACATTAGAACTTCAAAAGGAACGTTTTGATTCAGGCGGTGTTGTAAATTTGTAATAGAACGAAATGGCCAATTTATGTCTTAAGAACCTAATTTATCTTAAAATCTGTAAATCTGATGCGAAGTTTAAAAATAACAAAACACAAGACAAAACCTGTTGATCTATTGTAGAATAAGTAGATTGTTTGCACTGTAAACGGAAAAAAATGCATAGCTATTACTATTGCTCTTTTCCATGAGGGAGATAATTTTCAGAAAGTATAATACACATTTGGTAAATCAACTGTACACTACTTCTTAACAACTAAACCAACGAATTAACTGCATTTGATTCAGATCCATATGATATATGAGTGTCGAAGTTATTTTTCACTAGACAACAATCTAAAAACAGGTAAAATGGCTCTATCAAAAATGTTGTTCAAATATGTCCCACTTGCCCCATGTATGTTAAAAATCAAGGAAAAATGAAAATTGCAGATTTTGGCTTTAATCAAAACTTTTAAATCGTTTTTGATGTCACACAATTATTTAATTGCTCAAAATATTCACTTTCCACATCAATGATGAATTCAGAAGCGACTATTTTGTTGGAAATCCATTGAATTAAAATAAAAGTGATGGATTTTGCCGGTAGTTTAAAGTCATGATTAAACAATAACATTAGTATGGTGCCGCAAATGGTTTTGATTCCAATTTTTTTGTGTCAGGCGAATTCGTTGATAATTCTGCTTCATCTTTCTAGAACATTGTTACCATTAAAAATGTTCACCGATTAATCGGCAGCCATAGTACCCACTTACCCCGCATTTTCACTTGCCCCGGGGTACCTTATAATGTACATATTCACATCTGAGTTCTCAGAACACTGTACATTAATGCTTAACTTTGTCAAACAGTGTGAGCCATGAAACCGATAATCAAAAATGTCACGGAATGTCATAACATTAATGTCATTTGACACTAATTAAGCTCTAAAAGCGTCAATATTAGGTTTAAAGACCTATTATAAAAAGTTATAGAGTACTTTAAGGGCTACATTTTTATATGAAAAACACAATTGTAAATAACTTGTGAAAAAAGTTACCGTGGACCCCCGGTAATTTGATCGTTTTTAATCTGAAACACTTTTTAATTTGAACCCCGTTCGTTCGTTTGAACCCCGTTCGTCATTTAGCACGTGGAATCGCGAAAAGAGAAATGGAGCACCGTAAAACGAAACGCAGAATCAAACCAAACCAGCAAAGAGAGCAGCCAGAAAACAGTTTTTCTGTTGCTCATAGAATAACCAGAAGTTTAAATTAAAAATAAACCCCGTTAATATGAATGAGGTACCGTTCAAATAACCGAGGGTCCACGGTATCAGCTAATTAGTCCCATGACATCGATTTGACATTTTCCGTCACTGGTGCGTCATATTTAGAATGTAGTGAAGTTTAAAAGTAGGCTCTGGTGAATTTCACTACATAAAAGTGTACAATGCGCATGCAGGCCCTACACCAAAGCGACCGCTCAAAGCACTGGCCTAGTCCTGGCGTGGGGGACTACAATCAAACCTGCATGAGCGTCTGTTTTTCATATTAGGGGCGGAGAAAATTTGAACGCATTGGGGCAACAAGTCCGCAAGGAGCGTCTTCTAATGAAAAAGCAAAAACATCAAATAATGAGACTGAACCTAAAGCATACTTAGGGTTCATGAATTATTACAATAAGTTCATACCCAATATGTCTACAAAATTGAGATGCTTATACAATCTTTTGAAAAAGGATCAAAAATTCATTTGGACAAGGGAACGTGGAGAATCCTTTCAGCAAAGCAAAAGAAATTTATTATCTGCCAAAATTCTTGATTTTTATGATCCGACTAAACCACTAGTAGTAGTTACAGATGCTTCTTCATATGACATGAGAGGCGTTTTAGCACAAATAACAAATGGAACTGAAAACCCAATCTGCTTCACTTCATTTTCCCCAAATAAGGCACAGAAAAAGTATCCTAAAAAGGAGACGAGCCAGCCTTGGGCTGAAAGTCTCCCTAATAAAGAAATAAAAAAAACTATCCTATATTGCATCTAGAGGCTTTGGCACTTGTTTGCGCAATCAAAAAGTTCCACAAGTTCCTTTTCGGTCAAAAGTTCAGGTCAATTTTTTTCTTAGTTGCAAAACATTCGTATTTTTTTCTAGGATGTACAACTTTCGTTAGTTTCTGATAGTGCCAAGTGGTTCTTCCTTGTTAGAGCATAATGTTCACAGAAAGCATAAAGTTATAGTTATAGTATAGCCACGTATAGCCGACATATTTTTAATGTTCAGCTCTCGGTTTGATCTTAATCAGACTATTTCAAAGAATACCTCCCTGAGTAACTGATGGAGCTTTTTTAAATTATCGCGAAATTAAGTGAGGAAAGACACAATTCTTTCTTATAAAGTAAATTAAAATCAATTACATTTTTAAACTTAGGAACTTAGCAATGAAATATGTAATGCGCTAACTTCATCGTGGTGATTGGTTTCACTTTTCTAAAAATTTAAAAAAATATTAAACAACAGTTATTCAGTTTTCTAAAAAAGATTTAAACACATTTTAAGGCAATCAAAACATATTCGATTCGTAATTAATTAAACTTTACTTTCTTAATTTCTAGAATTATGTCTAGAAAGTAAATCTTGGATTTTGTATTGAAAACTTTGAACGTCCTCATTCAATATTAGTATATTGAGATGTTCTTAGCTTGGGAATCTATTTATTATTCCGTGTTACAAATTAGAAAACTATCTTAGAGTAGCTTTTTCACCATCATAACCTTTTATATTATTAGGTTAGTTGTGAAAAAATAGTAGGGTTAGGCGGGGCAAGATGGGTCACGGGGTAAGATGGGTCAGGGCCGTTTTTAAGCATCGTATACATTTTAATGTGGAGATTATGACTTTGTAGGAGGAATAATTTGGTTCTACTTTATTGTCACTCGATTTGATGATAAAATTTCATTTTGGTAGAGTATGACAAGGTAAAATATTTTTCAGCATTGTTTCTTATGCGAAACACATTTTCTATAAAACGTGAAATCTCTCACATTTTTAATAATAAAGTAGAAGTATCATAAGTAATGTAGGCGATGTTGTACTACCTGCTTCGAAATAAATAAATTTTATCGAAAATTAGACATTCTAACTTGAACTTGCAAATGGGGCAATATGGGTCAGCACATACCAAAGGGCATAGTTCGTATCCAAAACATATCTTCCATTGCTATTTTAATCATTTTAAGGCTACTTTTGAGCATAATGATGTTAATTTGTTAATTAAAAATGTATATTTTTATCTTTCAGAAAGCAATACACGGACGGCTTGTTTTCATAGTAAATTGCAGAAATTTTTAAATGTAGTGTCATTTCTCAATCCAAAGCTTTAAAATCCTTTTGTTATTGAATAAAATAATTGATAATAATAAACTTATCTATCTGTGTGTAATTTAATATTGTGAATAAAAACAATAATATATATTATAATTGCAAAATTTAAAGGTGACCCATCTTGCCCCGCTGTTTGACCCATCTTGCCCCGGCATTTTTTGATTGACAGAAAAATAGACTTCTACTTTAATGACTTGAAATGGAATAAAAAGTGGAGTTTTTGTTATTTCATACCCTTGGCTTACAGATTATGAGCTATTCTTATGGATCCACGTTGAAAAGCTAAATTAAAATGTTTCTATTTTGAGGCATTGAGGGTTCGCTATAGGTGACCCATCTTGCCCCATCATACCCTAAACTAAATATATTTTACTCTTTAGAATGTTACAGACATATTCACGAAATATTAATTTTTTTTTAATGATTTATAGAATTTTGAAATATAATTTCAAACAACTCATGAACATGTGTTAAAATATATTATTTATCACATTTATTTTTTTCGAATTGTGTGTAATTGGAAATTACATACAGATAACAGAAGTACAAAGGCAAACTTGGATATTAGATGAATAACTTGAAGATGAAAACATTCATTCGGAAGAATGAATATTTCGATATTCGATTCTATGCTTTTATGCCTTATAACATAATATTTATGATATATGGCCGGGGTTCTACCAAATCACACGAAGCGCCAAAAAATTACTCATATTTTTGCCCAAGTTTTTTTAACAGATTTAATTGATCACAAATCGTATAGGTCCTATACTATAGGATATCTATCAGGATATCCTACAACAAAAATACGCATGAATTTATTTAAATTAATTTCCGTTTTCCTTTTACGTACAAAATATCATAAATCAGTCAAAAAGCCGCTTACTCGAAATTGGAATCGAAATGACCTAGAGACAATTGGATCTAGAAAAAAACGACTTATTTTTAATACCTTACACATTATGTACTAAAATCAAATAACTCAATTAGAATGCGATTGAAGAATGAACATCAAAGAGAAAATCTTTCCTTTTTTGAAAAATTCATTGAAAACTTTGAAGAATTTTGAATGTAAGTTATCAAAATTATATTTTTTCCCGGTTCATGTTCTGAATTCCCGGTTTTTCCCGCTTTTCTCCCGATGACTTCAATTTCCCGTCTTTTTCCCGCTTTTCCCGTTTTTCCCGGTTCGGTGACCACCCTGGTGTATATTACCGCGAATCGCATATCTGCCCATCTTTACTGGGATTCCTATTCATATGGGACAAATATGCGATTCACAGCAGTGTACGGATCACAAGCCTCTCATCGGAAAGAGGGTAGAGGGCAAGCCACTCAAATCTGTGTTGAACTTAATCCTAGAATTTAAAAAACACATTAATAAAGTCTAAAAAAATGCCACTTAAAGTTGCTGGAAATAGAATTTATGCAAAAATATTCGCTAGATTCGGCCTACCAGATGTGGTAGTCATAGATGGAAGACCACCTTTTAAATCTAACGAATTTATTAGCTTTTTAGAACATCAAGGTATCAAAGGATGGTCAGAGTCAAAGTATATAAGAGGATGACCGGAGAAGCCAAAGATGTGTAAAAGAAGTTTCTTTAAGATGACAAGACAAGTTTATTATGTATAGAAGACCAAATAAACCTTTTCTTAATCAACTATATAAAGTTTCCTTCAGAGAATGTGTTCTCCTTTGAACCTAAAATGTTGTTGGAATAGTTAAAAAAAACTGTTTGGTAAAGTGTCCTGAACGTATGGTGGATTTGATCAAGAGTTGAGACTAACTTACAACATTTTATCAGATTATTACGAAAGTTTCTTATTCCTTAACAGTGATATCTACCTCGATTATAGTCCACCTTGTTATAACGTTAGTAGCGGTTGTTGACAGTTAACAATGACCATAGCCGAAGAGTGTGCCCCTATAACATTTTATTTGGGGGAAGCCCATATGGCATAATGCCATTTGGCATAACGATTTAAATGTCAAAAGGTCATTTGGCATAAAGACCATTTGGCATAACGACCATTTGGCATAATTTGTTGGGTACCTCGAGGCCATTTGACATAACGACCGTTTGGCATAATGACCATTTGGCATAATCCTCGAAAACTGTATTAAATACAACGGGTTGTTCAGCAAAACTACCATTTGGCTCAAAAAAGGTTAATCGTAGGAATATATCGACATTGACTTCTTCTGCTTCTGCTTCTCTTGTTAGCTGCGAGCGGTCCTAGTTGTAGAGACATTTGCAGGAAAAGGCATTGTTTACGTTTGCGAGTATGCATTTGCCCGGGATGAAGCTAAAAAGAAGATGACTCCTTCTTTAAAAGTACGCATTTGACCGGAATAAGGCAAAAGAGTAGATGACTCCTTCTTTAAAAGTGCGCATTTGCCCGGGATGAAGCAAAACAGAAGATGACTCCTTTAAAAGTACGCATTTGCCCGGAATAATGCAAAAGAGTAGATGACTCCTTCTTTAAAAGTACGCATTTGCCCGGGATGAAGCCAAAAGAGTAGATGATTCTTCTTTCAAAGTACGCATTTGCTCGGGATGAAGCAAAAGAGTAGATAACTCTTGAAAGTTCGCATTTGCCCGGAATAATGCAAAAGAGGAGATGACTCCTTCTTTAAAAGTACGCATTTACCCGGAATAAGGCAAAAGAAACCTAACCCTAACCTAATAACCCTAAAATCATTGACTATTTTTCTTTATTATGCCAAACGGTCGTTATGCCAAATGGTCTTTATGCCAAATGGCCCCTGTCTATTCAACTCGTTATGCCAAATGGCATTATGCCAAATGGACTTATGCCATTTGGGGTAGCCCCATTTTATTTTTATGCTGGTTTTATAGAAGTTATGATGAGTAAATAATGGTTTTCATGGCCGTTATAAAACTAAAATTGTTACTTGGGTGAAACAGTCCTGATGTAGTTGGTTTGTTCTTACCCGGCATACCGACCAACCTAGCTTAGCCTTAACCAGTACCTAAGACCAGAGATGCATCCTGAACACGAGAACGCGTGTTCGAATTCAAAACGTTCTGAACACAGCACACTGTTCATTGTTCAAGAGCTCCTAACATAGCAACTTGTATCCTAGGAAAACAAATTGAAGCGGCGGCATAATACATATTTTTCGACTAGTAATGGAACACGTGGGCATCTAACGGATATAAATCAACCATGGTCGTATGTTTTTGCATAGTTTCAAATCTAGGGAACCTTCGTTACAATGATCGTTTTTGCTTGCGTACCAACCAAGTGCTCACTGAGCTATGTTCAAAGTTCAAAACTATGAACACCTAGGCAAGCTCTTGGCTCATGTTGTTCAGAATGCATCTCTGCCTAAGACGACGAACCCCACAGTCTATTTCGGGATATTGTGGCTTGAAAAAACTTGTCGTTCCCTCCTGTATATAGGGCTCTCTCTTGAACCACATCACTTCTGACAACTATTTGACTCCTCCGCGCAACATTCCGCTTCAGTACAAGAATTATCTTCCCATTCTGCGTTCTTCGGATGCAGTTGACGTCCCCACCTAGATCAGAGAGTTCTTAAACCCTTCGCATGGCCTTCGTCCTGGCGTAACTTTCACAGTCAGTCTTGACGACAATTGCCTCATCTCTGTCCCTTCCCGATCATCAAGGCATATCAAAACTTCAACTCAATTATATCTCGCTTAACTTTTCAAAAGGACCTAAGTAACATTTTTTTCATGAATTAATTTGAATACTGCAATCAATAGCTTTCATGTCGTTCTGTTGATTGCGCTATTCGAATTAATTCATGAAAGGTTCTTTGCAAAAAAATAAACGAGATATCCATGGTTGTTATTAAGCACAACGTGTGTTAGATAAATCGATGAAAATGTACCTTCTACCAGTTTAATTTCATATCAAAAGTATAACATTAGTTATGTATGTTTCTATCAAAATTGCCTGCATTTTGTTGTACAGAAATATTGGGGAAAAAATCGGAGGTAATCATCTTTTATATCACGTTCATTATAAATAGTTGGAACAAAGTTAATTGTCTACATTATGAATAAGAATCCGTCGTTTGTAACGTACCGGATTTTTACCCGTAATGTAAACAATTACCCTTGATGTAGATTTTTGAACCGAATAATTATATCAACGCTTGTTATAATGTTGATATAAAGGTATCAGCCTCTGTTACAGTTGTGTTACGACTAGAGGGGTTTTTGTTGTAATTTTTGTAATTTTAACAACTAACCAGCCAAATTTATAACAAATTTTGTTACAATATTTTTCTGCAATAAATAACTCCCCTTGATATACATTCTTAATCGTTCGCCATGACCGTTGGAAGGTACTGACTTTTCTCTACGGGCACTCCCCTTTTTGGACTGCCACACTTCTTGCGGCTTCCCTAGCCTTTGCTTACACCTTTTTGGGATTCACAACCTCCACCCAAGGTAGGCCTTCCTTCCGGTAAACTTCAGCTACGCTCCTCTTTTAGGAGATGAACAGGCCTAGGGCCGAAAATCTCGTAAATAAAGATAATTCAATCCAATTACGCTCCTCTTTGGAGGTGCTATTTCACGCTTTTCTTTAGGGTCGGCAACTTGTACGACCTTCTTCTTACGTTATACGGTCACCTTCCGTTGCGAAGGTACTGATTTAATAATATTTTTCGGTTTGGCAGCCTGCCTGACCTTACTCAATTTGAGAGTTGCACCACTGACGGCTATTCGTCCACGCAACTTCTCGGTGTGGCTTTCCGCTAACTGTTTTTCTTCTTTAACGAGACGGATCTTCTCATCCTTGACAGGCTTCTCAGCCTGGCTCACTGCCAACTCCCTTTCGTCGTTAAAGTGACGGATTTTTCTTTCCGCCTCCTAACTGGACTCCCGCAGGGACTTGGACTGTTAAGGGCTTTTCTCCCAACCTCACATATTTTTTCTTATAAATTTTGTACATGCTCTTGATTCCTTCGAGAAAGCTTACTGTGGGGGTAGTGCTGAGGTACCATACAGGCTCCGTTAGCGGCTTGTCATTTGTTACGCCACAGACAATACATTTTTTAGCACGAGTGGCTTGACACCTTTAATTGGCGGTTAGAGAATATCACATTCTCAGCTTCACTTGAAGCATGGAAAATTCAGCTTAATCTCTTTGCTCCATAAGGGCTTATCTATTCTCACTAGATTTCTGCAATTTCAGTTCTGCCTGCCTTGAACTCTGTAAGCATTTACCGCTTTTAAGTTTCTTGATTTATGAAGCCATCTTGGAATCCACATGCTATAACAGGGTTTACAGGGTTACTTAGTAACCTCCTGTACAAGGGATCCATGTACAAAATTTCACCCAAAACAACATATGTATACATAAATCTGAAATACTGAACATTACTCACCTTAGGGACAGCACGTCGCATAATGTCTTTGTACTCATCCTTGTTGATTTGTTTCTTATTGTAGAACGGTTTAATGACCAGTTTGACTTCCTCTACTACTCTCTCTAATCGATTCAATTTCTTAAGGAACTGCAAATGAAAAGAAAAACAAAACCAGATCCAAGAAAATACAAATCCATTAATAAGTTTAACGAAATGTCCCAAAAGAACTGAAAATTGAAACCGTGCCGTACCCTATCCTTCGTTGACAACTTGGACAGATCCTCCTCATCATCGCCCTTCGCCTTGGCTAAAATTACAAAAAAAAATAGTATCAAGTTAAATGAAGTTGCTTCCATAACACTCAGATCGGTTACCTTTTCGCTTATGACCTCCCTTCTTGCCACGCTTGAAGTTATTCACCGGCGAACCGCCAAACAGCGTATCGAAGTTTCCGCCCTTTTTGGCTCCTTTCGAAACGATCTTGGTCGGTTTGTAGGACTGCTTCACCGGTGCCGGCGGGGGCGAATCCAAATCGCCACCCGCTTCGAACAGATCGTCGAAATCGCTCGCTCCGGGTGAGTACGGCGAATCGGTTGGGTTGATGAAGTCGTTGAACTTCTGACCGGCAGAGGCTCCCGGTGGCAGTGGTAGTTTCGAGATCAGGCTCGACGAGTTCGCAGCCGTACTGTACGACTTGATGGGGTTTGACTGGTTGGCGTTGCTGCTGTAGCCGACGTTACTGCTCGGAACGGGTGCCGAAGACGACACGAAGTCGTCGAAGATCACATCCGAATCGTCGCCGCCATTGTTTTGACTTGCCGAAACGACACCGGATCCGCTGACAACGCCAGAAACGCTATTTGTCGGCTGACTTATGACTATGTTGCTGAGGATTGTAATTTTGTTGCCCCTTGGGCCATCTGATTCACCATTAATTGCCTCGTCTGCATTCTGAGAGTCAGCCTTTGGATCACCTACGGTACCGGAATCAGGACCGTCTGGTTTGCTACTGCTGGATGGAAGAACGGCATCGTCCAGGTCAGAAAGACGCTCGATGGAAACGTTGTCCCGCCGTGGAGGTGACGGAGAAGGAGATTTCGTTGGTTCGAACGGATCGTACACATCCGGTGAAGGAGATTGTGGAGCCGGTTCGGGGGGTGTATTGGGACCGACCATATTGTAAGAGCTTTCGGCATTATCCATTCGCTCGGGAGTTTTGCCTTCGTCTAACTCACCTGGCTCGTACAGGAGATTCATAGGACGAATATTGGACGCTTTCGATTTGACTTGCATCGAAAACTTTGGCGCCTGAGGTTTACTCTGCGAGGGTTGTGGTTGACTGGGGAAGCCGGGAGGTGTTTTCGGGCCAAACATGTCCTCTTCATGTCGTTCGGCAGGTGACTTGCGCATCGTCGAGGATGGCCCATTAGTACTGGACTCTGCGTTAACTTGCTGATTACCAGCTGCACCGGCTCTACTCGTATCAACTTCCCTGCGATCTTTGTCCTTATCGTTGTCGCTGTCACTGAGCACAATGACCGCCCTGGGAGAAGGCGTCATCACTCGGAACGGTGATCTGTCCAGGTCGATGATAACTACCGGTTTGGGAGCCTCCCCGCGAGTCTTCTTCAACCGCTCCAAACGCCTTCGTTTGGCTTTTTCTGCTTCTGCTCGCTTCTTGGCCAGGTCTTTCAATCTCTTTTGTGTAATCGCAGCGGCCTCACCCTCGGCAGCTGTTTCGTTTTCCTTATTCAAATTCTTGTCGTTAAAACTAACACTAACTAATATATTATCACCTGATGTAAATACTTCCTTCGAGGGTAGGTTTTTGTCACGTGCCCGATCTCGGCGTCTGGCTTCTTTTCGCTTCCGCTCACGTTCCTTAGCTTGTTTTGCTAGTGCTTCCTCGTTAGTTAAAATCACCGTCAGATTGGTGCCGTTTGTTTTTGGCCTGACCGGTGGCGGAGGAGTCCATGAATTCTGCTGTCGTACCTTGGCGAATCGCTCCGTAAGGACTCCAGTTGTTTGAGCCGGAAGAATCGACGTAGACCTAGAGCGGGAGCGTGACATCATCGGTGATGCGGATCTCCTTCTTGTCTTTTTCTTTTTGCCACCAGGAGATCTACTGCGGTGCTTGTTCTTCTTCTTTCGACCCTTCTTTTTATTTTTCTTGCCACGATCAACACTAGGACTGCGACTTCTGCTTGCCGCCGATGGTAGACGTTTCTTTTTCTTGGTTTTCTTTGTCTTCGCTCCGCGCAGATCCGGCGTGCGAGAGCGTGACTTCGGTGTTCTCGATAACGATCGTGGAAGCCGCACACGAGGGGGAGGGGAAGGTGATCTGGTGATGGATCTTGCAATTATTCGTGGTCGTGCAACTATTGGAGACCTAGACCGCTGTCTACTGAGAGATCGCAACCTGGGACCTCTGGACGGCGATCTTGAAGCGTTTCTACGGAACGGCAGTGGCGAACGATTTCGTGCTCGGAACCTCGGAGAAGGCGAGCGTCTTCTGGTGAATCGACGGGGCGGTTCTGGGCTAAGTGAAATTGACAATTCCCTGCGGCGTTCCGGAGTACGACTTCGGCTGCGGCTACGACTGCGAGTTTTGGTACGCGGTCTCGGAGTAACATCCCTTCCGAAGGGATCTTTGACGACTCTCGGACGTTTCTCAATCATGGTACGAACATCGTAACGCTGCAGTTCCTTCCTCTTCGGACGACGTTGCCGGTTACGTTCTCGTGAGCGGCGTTCGTGATTCTCCTTGTCATTGTCGTTCCGATCTCGTTTCTTGGTTTCCTTGTCACGATAATTACGTTCCTTTCCTTTCTTATTTACCTTCTTGAAGGTAAGATCCTTCTTGCGTGCACCCGAGGATGATGGTTTAGATGCCGATGTTGGTCGGGCATCGTCTTCTTTGAACGTATTTTCATCCTCGTCAGAAATCATTTCGGTGTCCATGCCATCAATTCCTAAAAAATATATAAAATTTGTCGGAAACTTATTTTTTCAAAGCTTATTCCTGAAATATTAATGGCAGTCAACAACTGCTCCAATATGGACAATACAATAAATTAATTGAAAATTAGTTGCTTTACGTGACTTACCTTCCTTCCTAGACGGTGGTGGCATTGTTGGTGTTGTTCCACTCTTGTCCTGTTCTCGGCGAGCCTCCTGATACTTCTCGTCCAAGCAAGGAGTGTAGCTGCGATCCTCTTCTCCCTGAGCCGAGTTAGCAGGAGCTGCACTGGCAGTGGTCGTGCTTGCTTCGCCGACCACCACCGTTGCAGTCTGTAGTCCGGCTGTTGTTGTAACGGTCGTTCCAGAAGAAGCCAAAGCAGCGGCAACGGTTGTAGTAAGTGGCGGTGTCAGCGCTTCCAACTCATTTGTAGGTTCAGGTTCCGGACCAATTGGAGCAGACGATTCTTCGATCTTTTTCAGCTCGTCATCGGAATCAGAATCAAAAGCATCGTGATCCAAATCGCCAGCTGGAAGCTTATCGGTTCCATTTGGAATATGCTCTTGATCGGGTTCAGCAGGAGCGTCCTGAGGCTTTGGGGCTGCCGGCTCTTCGTCATCTAACTGAACCAAATCTTCATCACGCTCTTCGAACTCATCATCTGTTTTCTGCTCACTATCCAACGGATCGTACGGCTCTTCGCCACCTGTTTTGGCATACTGAAGAGTTTCTGACGAATAAACCGAAAAGTTAGGGCAGTTGTTGGCTTCTGAAGTCATTGTGTACTTGAATTTGCCAAATCCTTTTGAAGTACCTGGTGCAAGACCATCATCACCAGTAGTGCTTTCGGGAGCTGGATTAATCGATGCTGTGGTTGGCTGCCCTGATGTCGAAGCAGAAGGCAGTGGAATAGGTTCCGATCCAAACATATCAAATGATGCTTTCTTCTTTTTCTTTTCATCATCATCTTCTTCGCCGGGATTCTTTAGGGGTGGTAAATCCACAAAGATCGACATATCTGACGGATCCGGTACGCTGTCATTGTTCTCGTCATTGCCACCACCAGCTCCGGATGCCGAACCAGTTGCGGCAGCAATTGAAGAGTCTCCCACTTCAGCAGACTGCCCGTTACGATTGGAACTAGTGGAATCGGCCACCCCGGTGTTAGACTCCGATACGCTAACACTTCCCTGAGAGTTATTCCCAATTCCAGCTTGGGTAGCTCCCGGGGGATTCGAATCCTTTTTTTGAGGACTATCGTTTTTGAAGATAATTTTACCATTATCAATCTTCACATCTCCCAATCCCTTTTTGGAATGCCAACGTTCCTGACTCTCCATAATACTACCGAGCAAATCAACCGATCCACTAGTCGAACTGGCTTCGAAGCCGCTCTTTATAGCACGTCTGCGTCTCAGTGGATTACGCAATACTTCACGAACGCTGGAAACAGCCGTTTCGCCTCGACCTCCGATCGATGCATCTTCCTGGAACTCGTCTCCAGCGTCTTCATCCGAAAAGTAATCCAAATCGTTTGCTCCTCCAAAAATCTTCAACGTTGGAATGCCGGTACTAAAACGCTGACGTTGAACATCAGCCGATTCTGAATTCAACCCAGATGTGAGTTCCGCAGTCTTTTTCTTGCGGGAAGCTCGCTTGCGTTTCGAGCGTTTCTTGCTGAGCTTTTTCAAAGTATTATAAATTTTCTTTCTCTTAATAGCGAATTTCTCATCATCATTACCCACGTCATACTCTGAGATGATCATTTTCAGAATTTTTCTTCGAGTTCGACGCTTCCGACGCTTGCGTACTGTTCTCGACGGTGCCGTAGCTGATCTGCCCGGCGTCGAAACAGTACCACTTCTAGCTCTAGTTGATGGGCCAGGTTGGTCCACATCTTCCACTATATTCAATCTAACGGCAGTTGCAGTACGGGTGAGAATCGTTGCCCGGATGCGTTCGCTTTGTCTGGTGCGAGCGATCCTTGGTGGACTATTCATACGCATGCGAAGTCGAGTTTGGCGCACTCCTCCAATGTCGTCGAGATCGTTCAGTAGATCTTCAACTTCTTCGTCGTCCTCATCGGAACCCGAAGCAAAGCAACAATCGCAGTACCAGGATCCCGACGGAACTTCTTCCAGCGGAGGAGTCAGGCAGTCCATATGATAGCCCAAATTGCACGAATCGCACAGGAGCATCGTATCCTCTCGATCCGGTCGACGGCAGATTTCGCAATTGGTCAGCTCATGGTCCTCAACAAGAGGCACCTCGTCGGCCGCCTTCACTTGGACATGATTTTTGCGAACCAACTGCTTCCGATCGACGCTCTTGTAGACGTTGATGACATCGAAATTCTTTCGGTCGATTGGACAGGTCGTGACATTTTTGGACCACTCTTCGATGCAGGGAGCGCAGAATATGTGGTCGCACACTTCCGGAACACCGATCTCCTGGTCGTTCAACGACAGCAAACAGATAGGACACTTTTCGCTGTCGTTGCTACTCGTGGACGAGTCCGAAGCGTAGCCCAGTTTGCTAACCAGGGCCGCGGCTGCCTGTTGACCGCCGGAATTGAGAAGCGCCTTTTCGTCGTCGCTGTTCCAGTCGGATTCCCACTCGGAGCTGTCGTTGCCGGTGGGCTGAAAATTAAACGTGATTTTCTATTAGATGAGTTATTCTTCATGTGATTTTTGGAGAAAGCTATCAGGAGGGAAAACTTGGGAAGCTTTTGTTCGCATTTCTAAAAAACTAATATTAAAATCATTGGGGTAACTAACCGGAGTTCAATTAAAAATGAGATTTTTTTCAATCACAAAGTAAAAAAAAAATTGTCAACGATTTCAATATTTTTTATTTAAACCATAATGTTTATTCTTTAAAAAAAACGTCAATGAATATTGGAGAACGCTGTTCAGCTGTATGATGCAACTTAGTCGCGATGCTCTCACAAGACCGCTAAACGGCTCTGATGTCCATCTTCCGGATACCATTGTGGTTCCTCGTGGTGTACTGCTTCGTATCCTTGGCCCGCCAATAACTAGGGCACTGAGTGAGCCGAAAAAATCCCCAATGCGACGGTACTGGGGCAAGGGTCGAGTTCCGTTCTTTCGGCAAGTACGATCTTTTTCTGCTCAGGATACTTCAACGTCTTCTTGGTGTAATGAAAAGAAGCCTTGTCCGGCTAGAAAACTCACTTCCCATCCGCATGATGCTCCTTTAAGAACGGTAGAAGATCTTTTAAGACACTCCTCTTGGTACACTTATTGATTGATGGTCCAACCGCTCGGCTTAAGCTTTTTCAGCTTTTTCGTCATTATCTTCGTTTTTTTCACGATGACCATGCGTTTCGTAGAACCGTACAACACGCTCACGGAGTGATTGTTGTTTCATCGCTTTTTTCGATTGAACTGGCAGCACTCGAGAGAAAAGAAACGTGCCACCCATTTCTAGGGAGTTCAAAGAGCAATTCTCTTGGAGAAAAAATTTACCATTTACCATTTCAGTCGCGCTTTCTGACGCCAACCGTAAATTAGACTGTAGTGTACTGTCAATTAGACTGTTGACCGCGAACGTGACTCCGATAAAAGTGTACGGTATGGTGTTGCCCAAAGTAAATAATCACGAGTTTTTGTACACTCTAAATAATCATCACGTCATATTCACGTGAAAAATCACGTAACTGAACTGTCTTGAACAAACGACGATTGTTACGTGACGTTAGTAATGCTCACCTGAAATTCACGTAACTTTTACTAAAAATCTTGGTGAATATGTTTGTATGTACTCGTAAACAACTTAAGTGAGATTGTGTTAGTGTGATTGCAGCTTCGGCATTTACGGAAAACCAGCATTGTAAACAATCTTCACGTCAGATTTACCTGAAAACAAACGTGGTTATCATCCACCATACATTTCACGTGGATGTGACTTGACAATCACGTAAGAATGAATGATACATAACCTAAACATAGTTAGGCTTCGCAGAGGTAAGGGATATTTTAGGTGCAACTAGGCGAGAATTTTCCGAACCTGCAGTTCACTCCTTGAAAAATATCAACGGAAGTCTCATGAAATTTAGAAGATTCGTAGAAAAGTGATTTGGAAGAAGTTTAAGCTACATGAAGTCTAGAACTACAGTTTTTCGGTAGCGTTGGCATAAAATTTTTATTTCAGATTTTAACGTCCAAGAATGGACTACTTTTGATTGGTTCAACATCGGAAATAGCTGCAATTTTTGAGAAAGAATCTAGTTTCAACATTTCTGTTCAAATCTGATAAATTTCATTCGACAGCAGCAAATGCATTTCACCGCATCAAGCACATCAGCAACGCGAAGAGGTTTCCTATTTACGGCTGCTGGCAGTTACTAATTTATTTTGCATTCATTTAAAACAAAACAATTTTGTAATATATTTCAAAGCATACCTGATATCATGTAGCTTTCACTAAAAGTTCACGTAACCGGTACGTAGAATTCACGTAAGGTTCACCTGATCAAACACGTAACTACTCTCAAACTTCACGTCATTAGTACTGGAAAATCCAGTCAGATTCACTTGATAAATCACGTAACTCACCTAAGCTAAGTTTTGTTCAGGTTACATGCCATTCAGGTCACTCTTACGTGAAAAGTATGGTGGATGAGAACCACATTTGTTTT